>NC_092204.1:108064135-108128688 GCF_043381705.1 Parasteatoda tepidariorum | reverse complement strand
AAATATTATTGACAATTATTTCTAATATATTAATTATTAAAAAAATTACATTAACTGTGAAGAAGTTTAAAAAAAACAGTTTATTTGATTTTTATAAACATAATGCAAACTATAGCTTTTGACAAAGTGTTTTAGTTCCCTGTATAAACCAGGTGACTTTATTTATTTACTCGTATCAATGTTTTATTTTCCCATTCAGCGCAGTTCACTAACCTGCTTCCTGTATCAAACTGTAATACCTCACTATACTTGTGTTAAAAATAAATTGTTACATCATCCCAGTTTACTGGGTGCAGTACACTAGTGATACTGGGTTCGATATCATACTGGAATAAATTTTATACCAGCTTATGAAACACCGGTATGATACTGGTTCCAGTATCATACTGAGATCAATTTGATACTGGTTTATGAAACACCGGTTCCGGTATGATACTGGTTCCAGTATCATACTGGGATCAATTTGATACTGGTTTATGAAACACCGGTTCCGGTATGATACTGGTTCCGGTATCATACTGGGATCAGTTTGATACCGGCTTATGAAACACCGGTTCCGGTATGATACTGGTTCCAGTATCATACTGGGATCAATTTAAAATCGGTTTATGAAACACCTTTTCCGGTATGGTACTGGGACTGGTATTATACTGGATCCAGTATCATACCGGAACCGGTGTTTCATAAGCCGGTATAAAATTTTTTGTACTGGGAATTTTTACCAATAGGGCATTATTAATTCTTCTGGCCATTTACTGTTTTAAAGGAAACTTTTGGAAAAATTTCGTAAGTCGTTCTTCCGTACTTGTGTGTGGTCCACTGTTGTTGCCAATAATTTAAAATGAATTCTTTTTCCTTCTTTTTAATATATGATAGGGGCATTCCCAAATTTGTTGATGTAAGATTTTTATCTTCCTTTGCTGCCTTATCCGCCTCTTCATTACCCATATGACCAGCATGTGCTTTTATCCAGGAGATTTCTAATTGTGGATGATTGATTAAAATACTTAGGATTTTTTGAATAATATTATGCGTTGTGTTGTAATTTTTGATAGCATGTAAAGCAGATAGACTGTCAGTCCAAATTGTTGTATTTCTGATGTTATTTTTTGCTATTTGGAATAATAAAATAATATTCCAAAAATAATATTCCATTCCTTCTAAAATAGCTCTTGCTTCGGCTTGAAAAGCAGTGCTCCAATTGAAAAACTTCATTTTGATGGTATTTGATTTCGTACCATCAAAGATTATTATGGCGGCTCCTGTTCCTGCCTCCATCTTCGAGCCATCTGTGTAGATACTAATTCTTCTATTTTTTCAGTTTTTTGTTTTATTTGAACATTGCCCGTTGTATTTAAGTTAAAGTCTGCAGGATGAATTGTCTGGAGGTTGATTTTTGTATCTATTTTTTTATTGCTTATAATTAAATCGTCTATCACAATTGTGTGAAAGGAATCTTTTAACAAGTTAATTCTAATTGCTTCTTGTTGCAATGTTAGATGAAGAGGAGGTAGACCTAGGATAACTTGTAGTGCTTTTGTTGGAGTTGTCCTATATGCGCCTGTTATATTTAGTAGAAACTTCCTTTGTACTGAGTCAATCTTTTTTTTATGTATTGGTGTGGTTCTGAGCACCAGATTGCTGCACCGTGTGCTAACATTCTGACTACACATGCCTAATATAAAATTAGTCTATGCTCTCTTTTAATTCCCCAAGATCTTCCTGATATTCTTTGGATTGCTTTGCAGATGCTTTACTTCCTTGTGTTGTTATATGTTCTGACCAGTTAATCTGTTCATCAATTATAAGACCTAAAAGATTTACTGAAGTGGATCTTTTTATTTTCGTGTTGTTTAGCTTTATTACAGGGCCGTTTACTAGTTTGCTTTCAATCAGAATGTATGTAGTTTTCTCTTTTGAGATTTCAAGACCGTGCATAGTGGCCCAGCTATTTAAGATATTTAATGTATTTGTTGTGATGATGCCATGATCTGATTCTGTCTTAGCTGTTATGACAAAGGCAGGTAGTTACATATTGTTTATTGTCGATGAAACTGAAAACCATATTTTCATATAAAAGTGTCTATAGAGATACAAATTTTGATTGTTACAAATAAAATGTTCATATACTAAAGCAAAATATTATACAACGCATTAAAACCATAAAATTAATTCATTTAGATTTTGAGAATTCAAATGTACCAAGCAGTAAAATCTGCATAAATTTAATTAAACGAGAAAGAGAAAAGAGAACATACATTGGAGAACATTATGTTATCTGTTGAAATTTTAAAAAAATGTTATGAAGCATATGAATTAAATAAGTAGAAGTTTTTAATATTTTAATACGTAGTTTAGATGTTCGGTTTTAAACATTAATATATCTTCAAGGACTAGAGATGGGTGCATAACGTTTGTAAAAAGTACTTAAAGGTGCTTTTTTGGGGATTTCGTTTTCAAAAGCTTTTAAAGGTGCTTTTTTCAGCTGGTGTTTTTAAAAAGTGCTTTTTTTTCCCTCAAGTAATTTTTTTTTCTTCAGTGATATCTGGTGGATCCCATGCATTTCACGAAAAATGGGGTGTTTGCTACGTAATCATTCATGTCTTACGTCGTACCCACGACATAGGACATGACTATTGTCGACATAGGACTTAGCGATGTCGTACCCACGTTATGACTTGCGCATGCGCGCTCACTAAACCGAAACCCGAGTGCTCCAATTCGGATAGAGAATATCAGATCCTTATGAAATGTTTCTCTTTTTAATTTAATTTTATTCTTGTTTATTTTACTTTACTTCTAACACTTTTTTGACGTAGGGGGTAAGGGTACTTTTGTTCTGAGTTCAGGGTCAAGTTGAATTCACTCGGGGATGTGGGAAAGTACTGATTGTTTTGATTTACGTCCGTTTCTTTTTGGGGTTTTTTTAACGCTAAAACTGCTTATAAAAAGTTTTTGTTTTTCAATAATGTCATTGATTGAATATGAATTTTTTGAGTGCTTGAAAATTTTTGTAAAGTGCTTGAAAAGTTTTTAAAAAGTGCTTATTTTTGATTGAAAGATTTGGATACGCACCCTGTAGGTATAATTGAAAAAATTTTAAATTTTCACACAACAAATGACTGGGAAGTATTTTTCAGTAGATCAAACTTTTAAAAATACTTTAAGAAAAAACAAATAATATATTTTTTCAGGCAATGTTGTTTTGCTTGTTTTCTTCAAGCAATATTTTAGCAGAAATTGTTGTTTCAAAAGACAAAGATATCAAAAATATCGATGCTTCGGAAGTATCTCAGATAATACAATCGATTTTTCATTTTTTATGGTATAAAATTTACTTCCCCAATGGCTTGAAGACGTCTCGAACGTTCTTCACGGATCATGTTGCTGTTCCTGCTGTAGTTAGTCTCTAACTATTTAAAGAGAATGCTGTATCCTGAAACATGCAGGGAAAATCCGTGCAAAAACTTGCCAAAATGCGGAAATGTTCGAAAATGCGAAATGCAAAAGGATATCAGTTCTAAATAAATGTTTTATTAGTGAAAGTTAGATCACAATACTATCTATCACTCTATCACTTATTAATAAAACAAATATCTCTCCAATACATCTGAGACGAAATAGTAGATTAAAAGTAAACAGTATTTATTTTATTTTAAATACCTCACATAGCACTCATTTTCAATAAATAGTCCCTTAGGAAAATTTGCCATAGGTTTGCCATAAAAAAATGCCATAGGATATTCCTATGGGGTTTTGCNATTTTCATTACTGTTTTAAACTCTTATATTATAATTTTTTTAAACAAAAATTATAACTTTTGCTCGTCATGAAGCATAAGTATTAAGCATGATTAAGCTAACTGCGGTTTGACAAAGGCTATAAGTGAGATTTTCTCTTTTAATAAAATGGGTTTTCATTTCAGCAAAAAAGGCATGGAGCAGCTGAAATACAATTCAGTCATTCTAAATACAATGCAGTCTTTCACGTACAATTTTCTCTTTAATTATTAAGTTACGCTAACTTAATCAGTAAGAAAACTTTCTTATACTAAATGAAGTTATGTTCCTTAATACTTCTAATTTTTTAATGCATAAAATCATACTAACGCAAGAGGAGAAAAATTAACTTCCGGTTTATTGTCTCAATCAACCATTAGACCAGGGAAGTTTCTTTTACCTTTAAAAAATTAGGAATTTTTACTGGTAGTTTCCATCAAAGGATTTTTAAATTGACTTAAAATGAACTTGTCCCCCTTGATTTACGAATAATGTTATTCTAGTCCAAAACATTCATAAATGATTATATTTGATTTTAAAGCCGTGGTAATTTAGTTGATAAAAAGAGTTATAAATTATTATTTTTCTATCTATAACCGTCGTTGAACAGCCGACTCAATTTTTTGAGTTACGGCTACTAATACTCAACTTCTTAGCCTTGCAATTTTGAGCCCAATCCAGAAGACAAGAGAACTCCTGGATCAAGTATTGGGAGAAATTTGCCTTCATGGAGGACTTTTTGATGGAAGTAACCTGCATTTGCTTTACATGGAGAGAAAAACCACGGAAGCTTTCAACGAGTAGCCTGACGGCAAAGGGACTTAAACCCATAATCCGTCTACCACTGAGCATATTTTACTTCACCTCTGTGGCCAGTACAAGCTGGATACGAAATTCGTATCAACCAGCCTTTGCTGGGATTCGAACCCGGTTCATCTCATTGGAGGGCGAACGCTCTATCCACTGAGCCATCACGACTCTTATAAATTATTTTATATTACTTTACATTTTATATCCGTCGTTGAACAGCCGAACCTGTGTTTGGGTTCATGACTACTAATGTTCTTGTAAATTTGAACCAATCGAGAAGGCAAGTAAACTCCTGGATCAGTGGTATGAATTGTTATGGGAACATGGAGAACTTTGTGACTCGACAGATTTAATGTGCACCATTTACTACACTGGGAGTCTTCGACCGGCGGGGATTTAATCAACGACTTCTTGGACAGGGGCCCAGCACCCTACCAACCCGACCCTTATAAATTATTTCGAAAATTTTTGTTTATTAAGTTGGAGCTGCCGAAATGATCTTACCCATCCGTTCATCTGGGAAATATACCAAGCAAAGGTTATGTCCACTTTTTGAATTGAAAAAATTACTTAATATTAAATTGGGTTAAAAAAATTCTCAAAATGATTTTGAAGCAAAAAATGGCTTAAATATTTTTTTGAAAATTATTTATATTTTAGCTTAATAATTTTTGAAATTAATTTAAGTTTATATTTTCTAAAATATTTTTTTTGAAAAGCAATTTTCTTTCTTAAATAATAATTATGTATTTACTTTTATTGACTCCAAGCATGCGAAACTTTAATCTATCTTTTAGAAAAACTTTAGATTTTTTATTATTCATTGGCATTTTAAAGCTCAAAAACCTTCTGAAAGAAAATGAATATTTCTGGAATATCTTGCTTGTTAAGAAAATTATTTTCTTTAAAAATAAACAGAAGCGTTAAACAAAAAAAATCAAGTGAATAAAAACAGACAGCAGCTGTTGCCCTTAATTAAATTGTAGCGTGAATAGAAAACATTAAAAAGAATTTAAACTTGTATTTTAAATATATAATAAACTATGCAATTGTTAAAAAAATGAGATTTTTTGTCCAACTTTTGAAATAACGCATTCCAAAAATGCTGTGCTTCGTCTTAGGTTTATTGATTGCACTAATATGAGAGACATTGTTATTATCCACCTTAAAAAGGATATCGGTCATGTTTTATTTTTAAATTTTTGCTGTTCTACCCTTAATTTTATTCGAACAGAGGCTTTCGAAAGAGTTTTAGTAGAAAACATTTTTATAAGAAATTGAAGTTGAAAGTAAAAACTGAATCCAGTCAAAACCTTGATTATCATGATTGACCTAAACTGAAATGTATTATTAAGAGTTTTATTGAATTTTTATCGTTTTTTGCTCAAACACTTTCTTTAAAAAGGCTGATTTAAAGAAAACAAGGCAAAAAACAAAGAAAATCGTGTTATAAATTTAAATAAATAAAGCAGTTTGCCTTTACTGAATGGAACATGCTCAGCATTAAAAATTATTATGGAATTTAGAAAATCACTTTGAGTTCAAATGAATTGTATTAATAACTAATAAAGGTATTATTTTAACTATATACGAATTTTTCTTTAAGACTTTGATTGAAATTTCTAAAAAATATTCTTATGTAATCTGTATTAACTGCTTCAAAGCTCTCTATTTTTGTTAGAAATTATATATTTCCAATATATGTTAGCATTTTTTCTATTTTTTTCTCTAAAACCTGAATGAACTTCTTTGTGACATTCATCAAATGTATTTGTCTGTAATCGAGCATTTAAAAAAGTTCATTTAATTAGGACTAAGACAGTAAACTGGGCACAACAATTTTCCCACTACAGACAATACCAGATTTTATAGCTGTATTTTAATCAGATATAAAATTTTTTTGTCAAATTCAAACCCTGAATTGTACAATATCTGAAATCTGTAGGATATAATTCCAATATTTCTGCCGGAAGAAATGTTGAACATTTATCGTTACTTTTAACTTCATAAGGTTTATTTTTACATTTAATTTTTTTGCCATATAGGGGAGAGGGGGGCACACGTGAACAATTTTTTTATTTCTTCATTTTTCAAAAAATATCATAAATTTCTCACAGTGAAGAAATACATATGTTTAAATATTCTTTTCTTTGTCTTATGGAATTTTTAGAGATTTTTGAATAAAATATTTCTTTACTTTATGATATTTTAGAAAAATGACTTCAATTGTTCACATGTGCCCCTTTTGGGGGCACATGTGAACATGCTGGGGGCACACATGAACAAGATTAAAAACATAAAGCAATCATCATAATTCAAAGAAAAAAATCTTTAATATAACATATATAGATACGCATTATACTGAAGGGGTTGTAGCTTACTATATGAATTTAAATTGTACAACATTACTGTCAATAAGAAAATAATTTTTCAGCTGCACAATAATTTTTCCGCTATTGGGTTTTTCGCAACTTCATGTTCTTCAGGAGTTGTAATGGGCCGTATTCTTTCCTCTCTAATACTCTGTCATGATTTTTTTTCTTCATTTTTTCTATCTTTTCATTTGTAGCTTTCGCAATTCTATCTTTCTCAGGTATATCAGTTAATAAGCGTGATGCGGAATCAACCATTTAATTAAAAAAAAGTTTTAAAGAAAAAATTAATAAATTAGTTATGGAAAATTAAATAATAATGATTTTAAATGCATGCAAATTTTTTAAGCTTATAACATTATGGGGATAAAAATTTTAATACTATGTAGGGGCACATGTGAACTGTTTACATTTGCCCCAGATGTTTTGTTCACAAGTACCCCATCATCCTTCTTAAACTTAACTTGAAAAATAAAGAATTTTTAATTGAGTAAAAAAAATATAATTGTCATAAACTTACCTGAATGTTCATATAATGGTCTGCAATAGTTAATTTTAGTTTATTAGTTGATTTATACTATGCTTTCTCTTAAAGAAGCGAGTGATTATAATATATACAACACCAGCTGATACAAAGAAATTGTCAGAATAGAACAACAAAATATCTCACTGTTCTGAAAGTTTTGCAAAGAGGTAGAAATAGTACTGGGATCAATTGAAAATTTTTCGAGATTTTTTTATTTCAAATTATATTGGTAAAACATACCATATTCACATGTGCCCCCCTCTCCCTTACCTTTTACGTACAAGATAAAAATTTAGTATTAGTAACAGACTGGGATGAAAAACGTGACCAAAACTACCGGAATATAGTAAAATTTACCATATGTTTCTAACTCTATAAGGACACTAAAAACCCAGTAATTTTTACAGAAACGCTTGTAAAATTAACAATAAAATATGCATTTATAATTTGTGATAACATTTAGCGAATATGGTAATTTTGTCATGATATCCTAGAGCAGTGGTGCGCAAACTAGGGGTCGCGACCCCAGTGGGGGTCGCCAAATTTTTATGAAATGCATTATCCCTGCATGCTGCATACCATACAGTGTACATATAAAGAGTGGAGCGACGTCACTCCCTGTTTAATTGCAATTTCATGCTGTCCACTCTTTCTGATGGTGCTGCAGCATTAACAGGTTCGAATAAAGGGCTCAGAGGCTTAATTCAGAAGGTGGCGCCTCATATGGTATTTAATCACTGTATGATTCATCGGCAAGCTCTTGTTGCAAAAGATATGGATGAAGAGTTGCACAACGTATTACAAGACGCTGTTAGTTCAATTAACTACATTAAATGCAACAGCCACAACAGCCGTCTCTTTTCAATACTTTGCAATGAGATGGGCTCAACGTATGAGAGATTACTGTTACACACCGAAGTCAGATGGCTTTCACGTGGGAAAATACTACGACGGATATTTGATTTAAGAAATGAAGTGTACATGTTTTTAATCGAAAAGAAACATAGATTGGCAAGTTATTATATCAATGAAGTTTGGCTAGGGAAGCTGAGCTATTTAGTTGATATTTTCGAAAAACTTAACGACTTAAATTTGAGCTTGCAGAGTGAGAATTCAACTATCATAACTACAGCCAGTAAAATTCAAGCTTTTAAGAATAAGCTTAGTCTCTGGCAAACTGAACTGAATAAAAACAACACCATAATCCCTTGCTTTAACGATTTTATCAAGGAAAATAATATAGATATATTTACTTTAAACACATCATTTCCAATCCCATTGAAAAGTTAAAGAAAAATTTTTCGAGAAGATTCGAGGATTTTCCTGAAAACGATCTTGGTTGGATTCGTGATCCATTTTCCTTTGACATATGCAGTTCAACTCTTCAAATTAGTGAGAACTACTGAGTCGAAATAAATTTAAGACTCAGCCTTGACAAAAATTTTGGCTATCCGTGGAAAAACAATATCCCATTTTATGCAAGAATGCCATCAGAGTGTTAACACAATTTGCATCAACGTATTTATGTGAAACTGGATTTAGCAAACTAGTTTCAATAAAAACTAAATACCGCTCGTGTTTAAACCCTGAAGATGATATGCGAATTGCAATTAGCAACATACATCCAAACATCGAGGAGATAATTAGAAACTTGCAGCCACATACATCTCATTAAAGGGCAATTAACTGATTTTTGTGTTGTACAAAAAGTATTTTCTTAAAATTATAAATAAAATCAAAGTCAAAGTTAAAATTATAAATAAATCGAGTCAAATATGATGATGTTTTTACTCGATGAAACGAAAGAAATGCGCGAAATATACATCTTATTTGTGAACATTTATCTCTAGGGGTCGCCAAAAATTTTCTCTGTACTAAAGGGGTCGCAGTCGAAAAAAGTTTGCGCACCACTGTCCTAGAGCATGGCATATAAATTAATTATTTGGTTAAATTTATTTTTCCGTGTTGTATTTTTTATGAAATGTGTTGTAATAAGAAATATAATTTCGAAAATCAGAATTTCAGGTGAGCGGTTTATATATGAAGGGAAAAATTTCCAATTTAGTTGATAAAGTATCGTATATTAATTTGATGTTAACCAGTATTGTGATTCTTTCACTAAATGGGATGTCATTACCATACGGCATTAATATTTTAACCAGATTTTTTTTTTCGTGTAGTATCCTCTAATAATGTTTTTTACTAATAGTGTTCTCGTCTCTCTTAACTTCTTTTCATAAACTTTTGTGAATATTCTATTTATCGAAATAGATATCTATAAGCGTGACAATTGCAGTTTTATAATTTTAGCAGAAGACATGTAGAAAGTTTGTGTTGTTAATTGTTGCACGTATTATTCAAGTATTTTTAGTTTATCCATTCATAACTCTATTTTCATTTATTTATCATTTCAGCTGCATACCACTCTCAACTTCATTTATTTAACGCATGCAAATACAAATTCTTTTGGCATTAAGTTTTGGAAGTATAAAATGATTCTACACTAAATTGCATAACTAATTTTTTCCAAGTTATTGCAGAGCAGATTTATACTTTTATAAAAAGAAATTATATTTTATAATTTCATATGAATAGATGGAGTATTTGTAGCTATATTGTATATCATCTATACGCCTATTTTCCGAGAAATAGATATTAAATCTAATTTTAAAAAATAAAATATTTAAAGTTTTTTTAGTCTTTGCAAATTTATTAAACAATTAAAATATTTTCAATCATCCGTCTAAAGTATATGACTTAAGTAACAAAAGCGTGTTCAAAATCGAAATTTACCGGTAACATTAAAATGTATTCTAGTCTACATTATTTATCCAATGCATCTGAATGCAGAGAAGGCAAATATTTCATGATTTACACGACCGTATTTTCCTAAATCTATTTTCTGATATCAATATTGATACTAGTGTTTGCCCCTCACTTCTTTTCAATGTTTTGAAGAAATGGAGTTCTAAATATATACATATATATTTTTCGGAAATTCAATTTTATTCTCTGAAGTTTAAACCAAATATGAAAAATTCAATTTTATTGAAATGAGTAGACATAAATATTTCTTTTTTCATTTTTTATTTTTTCACAATTTTGACAGTAAGAATTTGAAATAAAGATACATGAAAAGAATTTTTAAGTAAAATAGATTTATTTTACTCATATAAAACATACGTAAGATTTAATCGACTTTAGGATTTTAAAATCAATTTTGTAATAAATAATTCAGAGTTCTTTAGAATAAAAGCTTCGGAAATTTGTTCAGGTTTCCTGATATTTCTTAGGTCAATTATGTCATCTTCATAAGTTCTCTTTACCTCTGTCAAGCTATTCGGATGTTGTTTTTATCTCAATAAGTGCAAAAGTTATGATCATTTAAAATTTTAATTGTATGCTATTTTTTAATTTCATTAAATTCAGATTTGCATAAATATTCTTTTATTTTAGTCAAGGAAACTGACTACTCATCTAATTTCAATTTACATTCTAAAGCTATGGTAAATAAAGAAAAATAATAATTATCCATTTACCGTTTTCTTTTTCAAATGCGTAGCGAATTTAATACTAATTACCTTTTTTCCTTAAAACTAACATCATGATCTTCACGTATAATTTAACTAAGTTCATTATTAGCAGCAAAAAAATTTAATAATTTACGGAAAAACTATGCGCTTCTGAAACTGTCGTATTTTTAATGAGTTTCGAAATCTTTTACAATCTTCTTACAAGTTTACGTTTATTAATACGTTTTAATCTGCAATTTACATACATGAAATTCAGAAGTTTCAAGCTTAATATTTCAAAACATTTTCTGATATCTTAATGTATCTTTTTATATATTTGAGCAAAAAACAGCTATAACCAATAGTGAATTATATTAATGATAAGTTAGTTTGACAATAATGTTAGTCATTTTTGACAATAATGTTACCTAATTGTCAGTCCTGCGCGCATAAAGTCTTATTTTAAATTGTTGAAAATATTCCTGTGGAATTTTTCATATTTGTACTCAGCCTAGTATATCTTTTATTGTAAGATATTGCTGCATCGGTAAGAGAAATGGACCTTACGGGTATCATTACATTCTTTGTGTGAAGGAGGGACATTTTTAACGGAAATAATTAGCCTATAGAAAAAAATTGAAATCAAATTTTAAAAAAAATCCATCCCCAAATAAGAATCGAAATGTTTACAGTTGGAAAATATTATCAACGAGTAGATGCCGAAAATATTCGTGTGGGATTCCTCATACTTATTCTGAGCCTAGTATATCTTTTATTGTAAGACATTGCTGCATCTGTAAGAAAAATGGACCTTTCGGGTATCATTACATTCTTTGCGTAAAGGAGGGACATTTTTAACGGAAGTATTTAGCCTATAGAAAAAAATAATTTAAAATCAAATTTTAAAAAAATATCTGTCCTCAATTAAGTAACAAAATGTTTACAGTTTGAAAATGTTATCAACGCTTACATGTCGAAAATATTCCAGTTTAATTTCTCATATTTATTTTGAGCCTAATATATCTTAGTATATCTTTTATTGTAAGTCATTGCTGCATCTGTAAGAAAAATGGACCTTTCGGGTATCATTACATTCTTTGGGTGAAGGAGGGACATTTTTATCGGAAGTAATTAGTCGTGTCAGTGGACATGTGACATTCTCATAGATTTTCCTGTTAGTATTTGTTATCATTTCCATTTGACATAAAAAAAAAACTAATGAAGACAGATAACATTTCTCTTTCTAATGGACTTTCCTACTTGGCAACAAATGTAATCTGTACTGAAGGTCGCATCTCTACTTATTTAACAGTATTAAACTATGTTTCATGTATCTATCTTCTTGACTATATATAGTAAGACATATAGCTTAAAAAATCTCCTATACTCAGCAGAAAAATGTAAGAAGCACTAACTAAATCTCCCTGTTGTACACATTTAATTATATCTCTTTTCTCTCTGAATGAAGGTTGAAGCTCAAAAATGTTCTTTTATTTTTTTTTGACAAGTAACGCGGCTTTCTTTTTCCTTTTTTTAGGGAAAAATCTAGCATGTTTCGCAAAAGGAAAACGGAATTATTGTACTTCTTCTCTTAAGAAAAGAAACAACAAATAATAGCACTTCATCAACTTAAACATTACAACAGAGAATTTCCTAAAAAATACAGGTTATAGCACAGCATAAAGGATTATAGCACTGTTTCTCAGCAGAAAGAAGTTGAGTTTTCAGCAATTTTTTTTCAACGAAAGAAAACGAGTTATAGCTCTGTATCACTTATGACAAAAAAGTTCTTAGCGCCTTTTCTCCAAAAAAGAAAAGTGTTTCTGTGGAAGGCTGTAAAATAATTACCAAACTCTTAATGATGCTACATTACTCTTAATGTAGTAAATATTAACTATAATATTCTTATAGTAAATATTAACTGATATTGGAATAAATGGTATTAAATACTATGGTAATTGGTATCAAATACGCTAATATATGGATTGCGATAATAAAACTTTCATGCCCCTCCAAAACAGAATTTTAGCAAAAAAATGCGCATAACACTAATTCTCCTGTAGAATTATGGCACTATTTCGATAATGAAAGAATAAATTACAGCACTGTATCTCGAAAACGAGTTAATTATAGAGAAAAAATTAATTCCGAAGGAAATTCTCATAGTTTACGGTCGATTGAAACGGCAATGCATATAATATGGAATGTGCTACTACATTTTAGCCATTTTAAGTATTTGATATTTAAGGTCGTTGAATTGAGAATAGATATATCTGCTGTAGTGAATCTACCACTACAAATATACAATTTCAATCCTCCAGTATATAAGACATGTTAACTCGATTTTACGGAGGGTTACCTTTTCATAGATGAAGGTCGACATTGCTTACAACTTCTCTCCCCACACCTCCCAAAATATAGATTAGAGTATTGCTTAATAGAATTCAATCATAAATTTGAGTTCATTTTCTTTCGCAATCCATGACATGTTTTGGTAAATTTTGCCAAGTGTGCGTACCAATAGGTTAATATTCTTTCTATTCAAATGCGCGAGCTTTCTTAATTTGTTATTGTTAACATATGGCAAGCAAATATTGCATGAAATCCATCTAAAGTCATTTGATTTTTTTCTTTATCTCTTTTTAACTTATAAAAAAAATCAAATAAATATATTGAGTCAAACATTGCTGAGCGAAATTCAAATAAATAATTTTTAAATTATATTTAAAGTTATCTAGATAATTATGTTAATAGCTTCTAAATTGTAATACAGAGCAAGATCAGTTGATTATTAAAAATGTTTTACACATTCATGCGTCCCAAATCCAATAAGAAAGTTCCTAATTTCTAAAAATATCAAGTTAAATGTTTCTCACGAAACACACACTTCGTACTTCGTTCAATGAATTACACTTTTATCGAATATCAAACTAGAAAAAATAAGGAAAAAATATACAATTTACAGTACCCTCAAAAATTTTGCTAGAAACTTTTACGGAAAATGTTTTGGACCCAAATATTAGCCACGAAATGTTTACAAAGACTAAAACACCTAAAATCTTGTTGCATACATTCATTGCATACATTCATTGCATACATCCATTGCATACATGTTGCATACATTCATTGCAAAATATACATTCTCAGTCCATATTTGTTACATTTAAAGAAGAGTTTATAAACCATTTATAAAACATACTTATTATCTTAAAAAATTAGCATTTTTTTAAGATTTTTTCATAGGACATAAAATTCGTCTTTTAAACGTAATTCTATTTCCTACTAAACTAACCAGAACAAATTGAAAGCACAAAAAAATTTCGAAACTGCTATTTTTCTGTCGAAGGAACTTTAGAAAGCAAATAAATTGCTTTTTCTTGGGATTTGGGGATCTAGATTTTTTTGTTTGTTTGATATATTGTTAAGGTTACTCTAAACATCAAACAATGATGCTTTTGGATGGAAGTCACGACTTTAAACAATCACGGTTACGATAAACAAATGCCACTGAGACCTAAACGTGACTTTCTGTGGAATATGTCTTCAGTTGAAACAAATCGTCTGCTGGTTCACATCACCTTTTCCAGATACCGATTGAAGAACATTCTTTATCTGCTCCCATCAATTTAATCGACTGTAAATTTTAGCATTTTTATTTGATGCACATTAAGCCCCTGCACAATAAGACATGTTTTTATATGTTTAAATTACATTAGGATGAGAGTTTTAAATAAAGAAATATGATTGCTAAAATATACGTAAATCTCCAATCTAACTCAGTTGATTACCTAGTAATGATAAGAGCTAAAATTTTCATACCCAATGCTATTATTTCCTTTGGTAAAAAAGTTTGACCAAGTATGAAGTCAGCTTAAAAAAAAACTAATTTATATAGCTTACGCGACAGGGATCAGTTCCGCAGAGCCTGGATGGCAAATACGTTAAGGACCGGGACGAAAATTGCTATGTAGTCATTACCTTGCAGGAAATGTATTTCGTGTATTATTATAATACAAGCTTGCAACCGATAACTTCAGATTTCGTAATCGCATACTGTTACAGATGTATGTATTACGGTAAAATACATTTTTTTTTGTCTTCGATTCATTACAAATTAAAGTGAAGTCAACATTGCTTAGTTTATTCCAATGAATAAATATGATTTCAGAACGTGCAGAACTGTAATAGTTATAAAATAGTATATGTTTCTAAACATATATAATTCAGAAAACAACAATAAAGAATCATCCGAATTACTTGAAATAATATCATTTACTAGTGGGCTACGCCCCCTGCCGCTAACCCTCGCCAACCCCCGAAAATTGCTACGCAATCTTATATGGTTTGCTTCGCAAACCAAGCTCGCTTCGCTCGCTACTAACTTAGGTACATTGCAAATGCACAAAATTCTAAGAATTCAAAACAATCATTCAAATTCATATAACAGCTTTTTTTTTAAAAAAAAATTACATCTTTTTAGTAAATACTAAGTCATTAAAATAAATTTGAATTCAAATAAAGACTCATTGACTGAGACTCATTTTTCAATGAATAACTAATAACAATAATAAAACAAATAAATTCGTGATATAAATCAAAAATCGTCAAATAAATTCGTAATATATAAATTCGTGAAAAAAAGCGCTTTCGCCAAAATACTAAAATAGAGATCTGTCGACAAAGACTACTTACTTCTGCCTAGCTTAATAGTATGACATTGCCTCAGCTGAATTGTTATTTCAGTTTCCGTTAAAAGCGCTATATATTGAGCCACCTAAGCTAGATTTGGCATCTGACATTTTTAGCGGCAATCATTGGTCGATTTTCTAGCGTTGCCATTCTGGCAGTTGTATATAGATTGGACCATTATTTACTTATATTGATTCTAACTACACTGAAAAAGATTCTGAGTTTAAATGTGGTAAGAAAAAAATATCACTCTGAGTTCCAGTGCTTTTTATTGAAACGAAAATGTGATATACAGTTATATGTACAGTGAAATTACAGTAATGGAATAAATATTACTAAAAAAATTACGATAAAAGTGAATTTATGTTGAAATGAATTTTACTGAAGATGCACCGCAATGGCGGCACTTTTTACTGAATTTGTTTGCAGTTTAAAGCTGGCAAGCATTTTCTTTGACTTTTTCAATGTGTAAAAATTTTAAGTATTAAAATAAAAGACAATCGCTAGGAAGAAATTGAGTTAACTTTTTAAATATTAAGCATATAGCACTAGTTGAAAATGTTTTTACGTCTCATACGTTGTTGAGCATTTAAAATCCAAGTGCATGTCGCAAAATAAATAATGTAATGAATACGTTGTGAATAAAAGACGATTTGTTGCTAAGTAGGCATATTCAGATGTTTAGATTAAAAAAAAAAACATAATTGGCTTAATGATGCCTTAAAAGGTTAAAAATGCAGCGCAAAATAAAGAGTAATTATGTTAAAATTAAACCATGCACTAAGGTTTTGTTGTAATTATAAAACAAGTTTTCGTAAGCCGACAATCTTTTTAAGAGATTATAATCAACCCAGATGAAACAGGTGTTCCCAGTTTTACGAAAAATTGCGCGTTTCTACTCAAGAATTTAATCTGTTATAATTTCTCAAGTAATTTAACATATAAAATAAATATTACCACCTGTGTAAAACTCTCCATTATTTTATTCAACGATATTATAAGGTAATTCAATTTTAAAGAAGTAAATTTTTGCAAATTAATTAACAGTAGTTAGTTATAGGAGCCGTGTTGGATCAGTGGTAAAAAGCACTGAGTAAAACTATTGAAGATAACTCGGGTGTATTCCCTAATGCGGCTGGAAATTACCCAGATTCAAATCGAATTATAACAACTTGTCTGAGAAGTAAGTGTACGCATTGCTCATTCAATCGCCGCAACGATAATCCAAACGCCACAGAGATTTAAGCTTCACAATCTCGTGGGACAGGAGATGGTGGAGCATTAATCTCCAACAAGAACGGATTTTTGTGTAATTATTTTTTTGAACTAATTATCATGTAAACCGTAATTTTCTTCCTTTGTTTTGTTATATATCCTTTTGTTTTTTTTAAAAAAATTAGTGTAATTATTTAAATTTCAACTTATTAGGGTACAAATGATATTTGCTTAGAGTAGGTTAGATAGTTAATAGCATAACAGGAAAAGAGAAGATGGTGGATATGTTACAACACTTACTGTCTTTTTTCTTTTTTTGAAAAATCGAAACTTGTCGAGCACATAAATATCTCAAAAAGTAATTGCAAAAACTAAAAATATTGTTCTGTCTCGGAAAGATACTGTAATGTTTAGTTTTTCAGTGTTTTTCAAATAACAAATCTAATTCAAAAGTATTGCTTCAAAATTGAATTCCAAAGGAGTATTTCCCTAAAGACAGTTTCTTTTATTTGTCAATATTATCTTACAGAATAAAAATAGGGGATTTAGGATATTTTCCCCTTTCCTTTTCCCTGAATCACACTTAAGTCGGTTGTCTCAACATGTCTGTTTCTCGGATTTATTTAAGAGAAAAAACATTGAAGACAGCTGTTTATTTAAGAGATTGATTTAAAACTAAAAATATTTTACACAGTTGAGTTCATAAATTTTTTCTTGAAAAAAAAAATAAGTGTTGAAAGTTCCATTTCATTTCTGTTGCCACGGTTCCCAACGTCAGGATTTTTTTTTTATAAGTGGTAGCAAAAGTGAGATATATCCAGATGTTTTTAGCTATCAATAAATATTTAAGTTAAGGTATCCGACTAGTTTCGGCTACTTTTTTAAAAATATTAATATAAAACTGTTTTTTTTTATTATGTGTAAAAACTTATAAAACTATCAAAAAAATATAATGATTTTATTTATTTTTTAAATTGTCATTTTTAGCTGAAAGTAAGGGATTTTTTTATTCACTGTAAGAAAATTCCAACCCCCAAAACAAGAAATAATTTGAGGATTTTATTTAGAAGGCGATCAACCATGTTTTGAACTATTATCTTATACCCAAGTGCATATACTATCGAGTTAAGTATCTCTGTAGTTTAAAATTCTAATTTTTAAAAATTTCCACACTTGTTTTGGCGAAAAAAACAGGTATAAAAAATGAAATTTTATTTTTTGTTAGTCTGTTGTTCAAAACACATGTGCTAGAATCATAAACACTCGTGAAATATTGCAGTCAATTATTTTAAAAACAACATGAGATATCGTGCTAAAGGTGGTGTAAAATGTGAAAAAAAATTTTATTTTGCTCTAAACACATTAAAGACTTAAAATCATTAGTCTATCCACTGTTATCACATTGAACAAAAACTGTTTTAACATTGTAAATAATAATATTATAAACAAAAGTAAATTATTTTTAGAAAGCTGAGAGTACATGGATTCTAAATTCATAATAAACTCAATTTTGAAACTTTTGTGCAAAATCATGTTTTTGCACCAATCAGATAACTTAAAGGAAGTATATATGGGTGTAAAAAATAGCTTGAGAACAATTTCGTAACTCACAAATGAAACATAAACTTAAGCATTTTTAAGTAGTCTCGAAAAATCTTTGATACCACTCATTTATTATTCGTGGGAGCCCTGTGTTCAGTGTTTTATAGTTTTGTACAGAATTCGCTATAAATATTTTTTTTATTTCGGTTTTGTAGCGTCGGAAAACGATATTTCAAATTTATTTTCAAAATTGGAAAATTATATTTTGTGGGTATTATGCATCTTTTAATTAAAGCATTATTCGAATAATTTGTATGTATGCAGGTGGATCTAAATTAAACAAAGATTTTTAAAAAATTTCTACAGAAAAATAAATTGGATTAAGCAAAATGCAAAAATTAATTTTTTACTGTCTGATTTTAAGGATTTTTTTTTCTATAAATGGAGCTGCGAGAAATAAACCTAACAATTAAAGCCCATTACGACATGTATTACGAATATCTATTTTCGAAAATATTGAAATGTGATTCTCATTCAGTAAAAAATGTAGAAAAAAATAGACATATGATTTTAATAATTTTTCCTCGATTTACATTAATATTGTCTGTAGAAACATCTGTTGAAAAGAGTTTTAACTGAAACTAAGAATTCTATGTGGAAACATTTACGTCCTTGCGCATAAATTAGACGCAATGCTTTTTTTTTCAACTGTAACTGTTTTCCAGCTATAAATTTTTGAAAACTTTTCATTTAGTTTAGGTCACTCTGCAGAAAATTGTATATGCTAGAAAAAAGCAGTTGAATGAGTTAGTTGTTTTGGTGGCTTGAAGAAATAATCTACATCAACGTTATTTCTTTTTTAAAGAAACTGTGGGGGAAAAAAATTCTCATCAAAATAAAAAATTGCAGGAAAATTGTTTTTAAGAAATAAGCGGTAAGTAGAGACATTCGTTTGTTATTTTGTAATATATGTACTTTTAAACATACATTTTACATTTGATGCTATTCGGTAAATATTTGTACGAGTTATAAGTCTTGAAATTTTCTTTGCTCATAAGCTTTTTAGTATTATTTTTTAAGTTATTAAAGTTTTAAAAAAGTTATTAAAGGAAGCAAAAGAATTTTATAAAAAAAAAACTTAGAGTTCCTATACAACTTAAGACGTCTAACTCAAGCGACGCAGGCATGCCGGGCTCATAAATTCAAAATCATTTACACTTTAAGACAAAACTATGATTTACAGCTTGAAATATTATCAAATTGACAATATAGTAGTAATAAAAAGTATAATGTAAATATTTGAATCATCATCCGTATAACTTTTATTTCTTAACAATCCATGCAAAATTTATCCATGCAAGTGTAAAATTTATTTCTATGCGACTATAGAACAGTGGCGTTTTTGTCTAGATTTTTCATAAAATTTTCATTCTACATTATATGTACTTTATTTTAAAAAAATCCACATGTACTTGGACAAGTTTTAAAAAATAAAGAAATGCAAGTTGTTCTAGTGGTGATTTTTTTAAAAATTAATATATAAACCCATTCACAACGACAGCAACTATTTTAAAAATTATAACGTTAATAAATCCGAACGAAATGAAAATAAAAACAAAATATAATTTAATTTCTTTACTTTGTTAAAAGGAATGTATTTAAAAACAATTTCATATTCTGATCACTTATTTTGCTTGAATAATTTATCATAACAAGTTCATTTTATTTTTCTACCAGCTGAAACACGCCAAAAACTAGCCAATCAATATTTTCTAAACATAAACTCATAAGATGGGCAATAGAAAGGATGAAACACCAAGACATCGAGCGCAAATCCGCAGGAAGAAAACTGAATCACTGCTGATACCGTAAATCAATACTATTTCTAATGATCAGAGCGGTTTTATTGATTCATTCTTAGTAAATAACCAGTTTATTCTTAAACAAAAATGAAGCCTGTATTTTGACTTAATGCATTTGGGGTTGGGCATCGTGCCATAAAAACTGGTGTAGTTGAATATTCTATATTAGGTATTGGTATTTCGCTAATTTTAAAACTCGTTATCCATAATGCATTGAAATTTTAATACAGTCAATCACGCATACATGAATTTTAAAAAAAGTCTATTAATTAACTTGCAACGGAAATTATTTTTTATACTTTATTATAAATTTCATTCAATAGTCAATTTATCTGAATTTATCGATTACCTCCATAATACTGTAAAAACTTTATATTTCAAGAAACTTTTGACAAAATCCTTGCGAAATGTAGTTTTTACATTACTATATTTTTTTTTTACTAATATGAGAAAAAAGTAATTTTTGCTAATGTCAATACCAAAATATGATGGCTTTATTCTGGCGCCTTATATCCGCTATTGGCTGTTTTGCCAATATGCTCTACACTGTTTTCAATCCATTACATTCAGCTACTATAGCTACGTGCCCCCTCATTTAATCTTCTTTGCAAAGTTTTAATTAAAAATAACGCTTACAAAATTTCTTATCTAGATTTCAAAGAAGTTTTTTTTATTTTTATAAGGAGATTGAATTCAGTCAACAAGATTTTTTGCGGTATTTATTTAAAGAACATAAAGAGATTGGTTAATCGGTAAATGAGTAAAAATAACTGATAATATCATGCTGAATATATTTATTGCCACAAAAGGAGAAAAATTGCCACAAACATTTTTATAATCAGAAGAAATTATTATAAGTTTGACATTATTTTGTAGGGGGAATACGGAGTACATTATATATTACTATAGTTATTACACTGTATAAAGTAATTGCAATTTCTACAAAAAAAATGAAAACATATTATTCACATCAAAATAATGTTTTAAGATAGATGCAGAATTTTCAGGTTTTTACCGTTATTCGCGAAATGTAAAAAAATACCATTTTTTACGGACTTTGTATGTTTGACGGTATAAAGCTGTATGTTTGACGGTATATAAATTAAACCCTCTTTTTCTGTGTTTTTTATACTATACATAAATGGATCAAAACCGACAGTTCAAATTTTAGTTTCTGTCGTGTATTTTGCAATAATTTTCTATGCTTGATCTTACTTTTCAGCAATTAATTTATGGTTTCGAGAATCGTATAAACAAAACTGCTGATAGACTTTATTGTTTAAACGATACTCTACTGGAATATTATGCTTCTTTAGAAATAATTTTTAGGTGAATTAAGTTATTAGACAATGCCATTAGGATGGGTCATAGTTTTAAATTTGCTTGCTCTTAAGTTTTATCCTAATAAGATTTTAATGCTTAAGACAGTTAAGATTTTTCTTTATAATGAAAACAAGAGCTTCGGTAGCTAAGGGCACAGAGCACTCACCTCTTAATGAGATGACCCAGGTTCGAATACCATTGTTAATCTGTCGTATGAATTCTACTTCCGTCTATCACCAACCATAAGGCCAGCATAGTTGTTTCATAGAGTTTTTTTTTCTTGTCAAAATAGCAGAGTTTGTTTGTTAAGAATAACAGACTTTTTTGTTAAAATAACGAAGTTGTTTGCTGAAATAACCGTAATTGTATGCTTAAAAATGTAAATGTAAAATAACTCTAAATATATGAGTTTTTAAATAACAGCATTTTTCAGTTAAATAAATGATTTTATACTGACACACCAACTTGCAGTTTTTTCTGTAAATTTATGTGATTTTTCTTTTAAGTAAAAATATTTTTACTGGATTAATACATAAAATAACATCATAAACTTATGGGAAAGCTAGAGTTAAGTTTCGAAGCAAATTTATCTTCGTGGAGAATTTTTGAGTGAAACTAAAAAGCATATGCGTCACCTAAAAGAGCAAAAACCTTCGAAGGAATGCCTCTATCAGCTCGAACCTATGATTCGATGAAGGCACATTCAGAATCATTGTAAGTACTAATCCCTAAGTTGTTGGTAAGACTACTGTGAAGTTTAAAAAGATAATAGGATTACATAATTTTATCCTCCCTCCAATTACCACACAAAAGAAGATAGATGTTATATTTGTGCCAAGCACTTGCTTACAGAAAAATATTAATTCAAATACTTTAAAAAAATGCATAAAAGTAAATAAAAAAATAATACAAAAATTGGAAAAAAATATTTTTTTTCCATCAATGAAAAAAAGTATGGCAGGAACTACCTGATTAGTGTAAAATTTACCATTTTTCTAACATCTTTGGGAACGCCAGAAACCTCGATAAATTTTAACGAAGCGCATTCATTATGAATTTGGTAAAATGAATAATACAATATGGTTTTATAGTGTAGTATGATAAAATTTGGTAAATGTGGAAAAATTTTGTAATTATATCATGATAACTAACACCTCCGCATAAAAACTATTTATTTGGTTAAATTTACTTTTCAGTTGGGTTTTTTATTTACTAAATGTAGGTTATAAGAATTATATTGTTAAAGAACTGAATTTCCGGTAAACCATTGCCAATGGAAAATTACCAAATGAATGGTTTAAATACCGTATATGTCGGTTTTTTACGCACAATTTTTTTTTACCAGAAATATCATAACCATACAGTACGGTAATTTCACCAGAAATTGTTTGTCTTCGCTGCCTTTTTTTAAGAATGCTGTGGGGATGAGACAAATATCATAAACAAATGAAAAACCATTGTTAATGTTTTGAGCATTAGCCAGCAAGGCAAGATTCGTCCTCAACCTTGGCACAAATCGCATGAGATATCAATAAATATAAATGCTTGTTCCAATAAACTTTAATATATTAAAAAATTGTATGAGTAGCAAACATTACTGGAACTTTCTGCTTAAGGTACATTTTGCATACACATGATATACGTTAGGAGCAAGCAATTTTTGTTGACTCCTTATTAACATGTAAGACATTACAATTAACTAATTAATGCTTGCATACTATTATAACAACATTCCCATTCATTCCGTCACTAATTAAATTTTTGATTAAACTTTTAGCGAAAGTGGTACATTAGAATAGGGACTCAATTTTGAATAAATGATTTATTAGTGATGTATTTCATCTCAATAACGAGATTAAAAGATTAAAACTAATATTTAATGTTATTTCTTTATGCAATACAAGGATAATTGAGCATTTATCTTGCTTACTATTTTATTCATTTATAAATATTTAAATATTAAACTGAAATAAAAGTTAAGTAAAAATACATAATGAACTACAGCAGTGTTATTTGCTTAGTATTTTTTGAAATGATATATCTTTTGAGCTACAAACATTTCAATTTTAAACAATTGAACTATAAAGCAGAAATAATTTTAAAAATTTGGAAGAAAAAAAAGAAACAAGGATAAACTAAGCTGGACAGATAAGATAAACTGGATGAAGTGCTTTGTAAATAGAATTCAAAAACTAACACCATTCCTCTTAATCCTGAACTATTCAAGAAGTATTCAACATATTTTATTAAAGTTGGAAAATGAAAGATTATTTTCGATTCCACGAGCATATATATAGAATGGTTAAACTTTAAGAAAAGACTTTAATTTCCCGTACCAAATTATCGTAATAAAATTCATTATTTTTTGGTAGTTTATTGCGTTAGATCGATATATACAAGAAGGAAAATAATTTGGACAATTTCCGTGAAATTTCATCACTTCCGTGACATTTAAATCTTAAATCGATAATTGAGTTTATATATATGAGTTTATCTCTCTCTCTCTCTCTCTCTCTCTCTAATCCCTAAGTTGTTGGTAAGACTACTGTGAAGTTTAAAAAGATAATAGGAATACATAATTTTATCCTCCCTCCAATTACCACACAAAAGAAGATAGATGTTATATTTGTGNTATATATATATATATATATATATATATATGGGAACGGGGAAATACGAAGGGGATTTAAGGGGGGGGGGCAACAATAACTGAATCTGCCGTGAAGAGCAGAACTGCCCTGCAAAAAATGACCAATAGAAATCAATAAAAGAAATATATTGATCTGTACGGGGAAATGGAACACTGGTATCAGTAGAGTAAATCAGTACAATGAACTGGTCATGATATATTGATATCAGTAGAGTAGGTCAATACACTGTATTGGTCTAAATCAGTAGAATGGACTGGTCTGTACGGGGAAATGAAACACTGATATCAGTAGAATGGACTGGTCTCTACGGAGAAATGGAACATTGATATCAGTCGAAATTACTGGTCTGTACAAGGAAATGAGACACTGACATCAGAAAAATGGACTGGTCTAAGTTAGGGAAAACAATATTAATGTAAGCATATTAGATAGGTTTAAACAGGAAAATGCAACATTGTTTATAATTTTTTATATGCAAGATTTAGCTGAATTGGCCATCAGCTTTGTATGCACCATAGTAAATTTTCTACTAGCTTCAGCCAGTGGAAAATTTACTATAAATTAACAAAATATAACAGGACAGGATATAAAAAAAATACTTATTTAAGGCCTCTAAAAATGTTTTGAATATTTAAAGTTAAACACTGCTTTAGTGGAAGGATAAAAGAATTATATTTAAAAAAACATACTTCTTTATACATACACTATGCTAGTTTTAAAGTTAACCTTAATTTCCTTTTCATATTTCCAATTTAATTTTAAATGTAATTTATTACTGAATAAAAACAAATTAACTTTCCTTTAAGCTTCTTTATAGTTAATTAAATTTTCTTAAACAATAAATTAAAATGTTAGAAAATTATTGTCAATAATATTGGAATCTACAATACTACACAAAAAATTGTTTTGGAGCAACATTATTAAAGTACAAATTTTATGAAAATGGAATGGGGATTAGAAATGTTACTTTATTGATAGCCAAAAAACTGACTAAAATAAACAAGTCAACTTATAGTCGTTTCAAGAACCCCCCCCCCCATTGTGTTTGGTATAGCATTCTGGTAGTAAAAAGTTTCAATATTTAAAAAAGAAAAAAATGACAGAAGAATCTTAAAGTATACCATAGGCCTTAAATCCTTATGCACACAAATGATATACCTATTGATTTGATTTTTATCTATACATAGCTTGTGCTAAGCATTTTTCATCTAACCAAATGCGATAAAACTGTAATTTTGGCACAAAAAAAAATGTTATTTGGGGGAAAGCATTGGCGAATGCTGTTTTCGAACAAAAAGAAAAATTTATTAATTCATTGCTCATTTACTCCTCCCCAACAGCAAAATGACTCTTAATTTGTATTTGCATTTTTATAAAATGATTCAATTTATAATAAATATAAATTTTGCTTAAAAGTTTCCTACTGAAAAAATCAATCATAAAAAATTGTTAAGATTCGCCTTTGGCTCAGAATTTTAAAAACTGGCTAATAATTTGAAATCCTTAGCATGGGCTATGTATATATAGATAGTAATATCATAATTAAAGGTCACAGTAATTAAAAAGAGAAGGTAAACAAAGAGAACGCATTACTAGCAACAAAATTATAATGGTAATCATACTTAATACAATTGAAAATTAACCGCTAAGAATAACCTAAACCAAATTTATGAAAATTATAGTTTAAAATTAAATAAAATTAGCATTATAATGAGAAAATAATAAAACATCATAATAAATGGTGATAAATTTGCTATACCGAGTGAAATGACTTTAAGTCCATATTATTTGAAGAGATTGTAAGGCTCGTTTAATGTAGGCATTTATAAAAGAAGTCCACATGTTTCGCATAGAACTTTTTTCAGGTAACTGTGTCTGAAGCTGTTCTGATAAAAATGAGGACATTTCGTTGTCAGGATCACCGAATTATGTAGACTTTCAGCAACTTGGTGTAATATCTCAGAGGATTACATCATCATTCTTTATCATGTAATTCCGAGAAGAAATCATGTGATACTACTTCCTAGTAGAGAGGCGCCAACCTGTCCTGAAGGGGAAGTCTCGAAGGGAAACTCCCGAATTTAGATTAACTCTTGACTTCATACCATAGAACAGTGGTGCGCAAACTAGGGGTCGCGACCCCTGTGGGGGTCGCCAGAAGTTTTTTGGGGGTCGCCAAATTTTTATGAAATGCATTATCCCTGCATGCTGCATGCCATACAGTGTACATATAAAGAGTGAAGCGCCGTCACTCACTGTTTAATTGCAATTGGATTTCCGAAATATCACGAAATATCGAGTCAGAAGTCATAAAACGCATACAAAATTCATCTGTATTTGCTTTACAACTGGACGAGACTACCGATATTACTAAAATGTCACAACTAATTATTTACGTTAGGTTTATTTTTAATGAAGATATAACAGAAACGTTTTTATGTTGCAAAAGTTTGGAAGGAAAAACAACTGGAGAAAAAATATTCGAAGTAATAAATGAATATTTTGAAACAAAGTCCCTTACCTGGGCAAACTGTGTTGCGGTTTGTACTGATGGTGCTGCAGCATTAACAGGTTCGAATAAAGGGCTCAGAGGCTTAATTCAGAAGGTGGCGCCTCATATGGTATTTAATCACTGTATGATTCATCGGCAAGCTCTTGTTGCAAAAGATATGGATGAAGAGTTGCACAACGTATTACAAGACGCTGTTAGTTCAATTAACTACATTAAATGCAACAGCCACAACAGCCGTCTCTTTTCAATACTTTGCAATGAGATGGGCTCAACGTATGAGAAATTACTGTTACACACCGAAGTCAGATGGCTTTCACGTGGGAAAATACTACGACGGATATTTGATTTGAGAAATGAAGTGTACATGTTCTAAATCGAAAAGAAACATAGATTGGCAAGTTATTATATCAATGAAGTTTGGCTAGGGAAGCTGAGCTATTTAGTTGATATTTTCGAAAAACTTAACGACTTAAATTTGAGCTTGCAGAGTGAGAATTCAACTATCATAACTACAGCCAGTAAAATTCAAGCTTTTAAGAATAAGTTTAGTCTCTGGCAAACTGAACTGAATAAAAACAACACCAACATGTTCCCTTGCTTTAACGATTTTATCAAGGAAAATAATATAGATATATTTACATTTAAAAACATCATTTCCAATCACATTGAAAAGTTAAAGAAAAAATTTTCGAGAAGATTCGAGGATTTTCCTGAAAACGATCTTGGTTGGATTCGTGATCCATTTTCCTTTGACATATGCAGTTCAACGCTTCAAATTAGTGAGAAAGAGCAATTGATAGATCTAATTAGTGATTATACTCTTCGAAATCAATTTAAGACTCAGCCTTGCCAAAAATTTTGGCTATCCGTGGAAAAACAATATCCCGTTTTATGCAAGAATGCCATCAGAGTGTTAATACAATTTGCATCAACGTATTTATGTGAAACTGGATTTAGCAAACTAGTTTCAATAAAAACTAAATACCGCTCGCGTTTAAACCCTGAAGATGATATGCGAATTGCAATTAGCAACATACATCCAAACATCGATGAGATAATTAGAAACTTGCAGCCACATACATCTCATTAAAGGGCAATTTACTGATTTTTGTGTTATACAAAAAGTATTTTCTTAAAATTATAAATAAAATTAATATGAGTCAAATATGATGATGTTTTTATTCGATGAAACGAAAGAAATGCTCGAAATATACATCGTATTTGTGAACATTTATCTCTAGGGGTCGCCAAAAATTTTCTCTCTACAAAAGGGGTCGCAGTCGAAAAAAGTTTGCGCACCACTGCCATAGAACAATCTATTTCTTATTCACATCCGTTTTGGCGATACTGCGAGAAGGCAGCTCTCACCAAACATGTCACTGTTTTATCCTTCCATCCTTTTATTTCTATTAAATGTTAAGTTTGATTGTTAAATCGTCATTATTTCATCTAATGCTGCACTAACTTTCACATATATATATACATTCTCCAAGCAAGGAATAGTCACTTTCTAAGACGGAGAAAAAATTTGGACAATTTCCATGACATATCATCACTTATGCAAAAAAAGATGTACATTTTATTAAATAAAAGTTTTTTTTTTAAAATCTTAAATAGATAATTAAGTTTTTTTAATTATAAAAAGCTTGGTGCGAAATTATTCATCAAAGAACTATTTTAGATCTCTCCTTTTTATCTTTTTAAGCTCTGAAGCTAATCACAATATGAGATCCAATTGCAATAAAGCTAGAAATAGCTTAAAAAACTACATTTCAATCCACAAAAGACTTTCGAATCTATTAGTGCAGTACAAATTCTCGACTTTGTCATTCATTGCAGGAGAAATTTTCAACTTTAATTTATTCCTACAAATTAATCTTATAAAACTGGAAGCATCAGATACATAATTAATCATCCACCTCGTTTATCTTCGTCATCAAAAGACTGAGGCGCTGTAAAGAGCTTAAATAATCAACGAATGTATGCCAAATTACTTATATGAAAACAGATAGTTTTCATTCACGGTCTAGGGCTTGCTTTAAGCTATTGTTAAAATTACAGTTAATGCGTATCACTTTTCATTACTATTTCGAAACTGTATATTTGATACTGCATTAGAATGAAATTTGGTGCGCTTCGCACAGGAATTATTTTTTATAACTTAACTAAAAGTGAACGCAGAAAGGAATATAAACTAAATCGTATATACGTAATGCTCAAATTCAAATAAAACTTAAAAAACAGTTTAAGAAAAATCCAATTTTTTTAAAAATAAACTTGCATCATTACAGATAGAAAGCTCAATGTGCTGAATTAAAATGTTACGAATGTAATATTCAAAATGCCCTTAACTTATTAATTTTTCCTCAATTATCATTTAACAAATTTATTCAAAGCCAAAATCTTCCAAAATTATAATTCAAGTTAAAAAATTGCAATGTATTTTTTTAGCTATATTATCGCTATTAAATGCATAAAAAAATTCCTTGCATAAAATAATTCAAATTGCAAAATTTCGGGAAATATACACTTTGGAGCTAAAAAATAATTGAAACTTTTCTCCTTTCAAGTATATTGTCGGATCAATTTGAAATTTGGAAGTTTTTAATTACTTATTGAATTAATTGTGCGGCAAAAACTCTGAAAAGTACTGTGGACACTACAGATTAAAAAAGCAACAACAGATTTTTTTTTTTTNTTTTTTTTTTTTTTTTTTTTTTTTTTTTTTTTTTTTTTTTTTTTTGAAATCAGATTTTTGTTAGAAAAAAAAGTGAGGAAAAATTACTGATAGAAAAATATGAGTAAGTTTAATATAACGAAAAAGAAAATGCTTATTTTTTTATCTTCATTTATGAAAATTGATGAATAGTTTTCACTAATTTCTTCTTAAATCTAATACTAAAAACTTACCCTCTTCTTTCTGGCTTATATTCATGTTTGTTCTTGTCTAATATTGTGCTTAATGGAGAAGATAAAAGAGAAACCTGTTATAACCTCATTCAGTTACTAACTCAACTGTGTTTTTTGCTTTTGTAATTTAAACGCCTAAGTTTAATTAATTCACTTACTGTCCACTATTCGTTATTATTTAATTTTTCTGAAAAGTACCTGTGATAATACTTTAATGAACTTAATTTCAAAATAAATAAATAGGTGAAAATCACAACGCCGTAAAAAATGATTCTATTTTTTCCTGAAACGAAAATATTTTATTTTGTTATCAATTGCAAGTTCATTATCTGTAAAAAAAGAATTTTTTCCTTCTGATTTTTTTGCTGCGCTTAGTGTTAGATTCGGTTTTTCTTTTTTGGGGGTAAATAACTGTATGAATGTATGAAATTCATATCAAATCTAACCATAAGGTTCTGTGTTTAATATCTATTATTTGTAAACTTTGTTAGATATATTTTAGATTAGGATTGATTTTTGAAATAACAATATAGCTATATCTGACTAAGATGGGATCCCAAGCACATTTGGATAGTGTTTCAGTTTGACTTCGCAAGTCACATGGGAGTTAACAAATAAAGATCAGAGTGGTGGTGAAAAGAAATGTTGATGAAATTATCATAGAATTGGCACAATGACAATTATGTTAAGTAAAACGTAATTCATGTTAATAAAATTGATATACACGGTATTTAAACTATTCATTTAAGCAGCAAAGATCCTCCCCGAAGACTAGTTCGTCCCAATGCTTTATCCACGCGTTCTCTTGTCATTGAGCTGGGTTCAAAATTACAAGTCTACGAAGTTGAATATTAATAATGGTAAACTCAAAATCAGACCGGATGTTCAAGCAAGGTTTTAATACAAAATAAAAAATCTTCAACCAACGCCCTATGTGCTTATTATGAAAATAGCACTACAGGTCAATTTAAAGGAACGCCAAAATTTAAAGGTAAAAGTGTATATATGGATGATGTTATTTAAGAAAATTAAAAAAGGTACAACCATTCTTCACTCCACTGACTCTAGCGATATTTGGATTCTCACAGCTCGATTCAACATCTACAGGACTGGAAGTCGAGTAAAAGACCTCGTAAGCATCCAAATAATCAATATGCTCAAAATTCTTACAAATCGTAGGGAGGTCCACTTTCAGTGGATCCCCTCTCACGTCAACGTCCCTGGTAACGAAGTTGCGGATATCCTGGCTAAAAGAGGCTGCTCTGAGATGGCAACTACCGACTATGACCTCACTTTTCAAGAGATTTTCTCAGTGACGAAAAATAGAGACCGGCAGGTCTGGCTCTCCCCTCCTGTCCATCCCTGGTTCTGTAGGAAAAGACCAGGATGTGCATTGGATCTTGAGGCTGACAGACAGGCTCAAACGGCCGCCTCAAGATTTATCAGGGGGCACCTCAAATGCATGACCTTTGAATGCGGCCGCAAAGTCTTTCCAACGTGCACCAAGTGTCATCTGATGCCGCCCCCCCGATCATATCCTCGACTGCTTGGGGCTCGGTCTTGCGGACATCCGTGATAGCCCACTTCTGGTGCTTGATTTTGCTAGGGTCCACGGTCTCTTGGATTTGATCTAGCTGTCGCTAGATCCTGAAGGATTGGACACAACAACACAACAACAAAAAAGGTACACCAAAACTACCTCGCTTAGTGTCATAAAAATATGTATTAAAATGCAAACATTTGAATTATTCATTGATTTTTATCTAAAAAAAAAGCAGAAAGTAAGCTTTTTCTTTAAAAAAATAAAATTAATTTTTAAAAGTACTTAGCTTTTAAGTCCTGACCATACTTTTTAGCAGAATTATTAAGAAATCAAAGTTTTACTTTGTCAATAAATTGTGTCTTTTTTCCCCTCTTAACGAAAGAGCTTTGAATAACATCCTTATATATTACATTAAAAAGATTACAGATTGATCAAGTAACATAAAAATTTCGACCGATGGCTCTGTATGCTTATTAAATGCTTATTAGTCGAAACTACAGCAGACGCGTTGATGTTAGTTGGATATTCGATTTTCGTTTATTGCTGATTGAAAAGTTAATATATTTTTATTTGTTTACTTATTTATATATTATATGAAAAGAACCAACAATGGAAAAGTTTATTTGAGGCAGATATTTCAAAATTACCATAAGTTCAATTCATTTTGATTAAAACCATAAGCCAAAAGGAGAAGCGATATTTTTCCACCTCATTCGTAAATCTAAGAAATATTTTTATACCTTTTTGATTTCCTTCTGTGTTCTTTCTTAACAAGTAAGTGGACACACTCGAATTTTTATTTCCAGTCGTAACTTCTTTTGGGTTCCTGCGGTCACTCAAATTTTGTTCCACGCGAAGAGGCACATAACTTTCGGAAAAAAGTATATAAATCTTTTATGGCATTTAAGCTTCTGTTTTGCTTTATAAACCTTTAAGAAAAATTGCGAGAGATTCTTTTATTACTCGAGTGTCAGATTTATGCATTTCGATCGTTTGATGAAACACTTTCGAAATAAAAAATATTCGGAGAAAAAAACTAAAATAATGCGAAATAAATACAAAAAAACACGAAGAAAATTAAGAAAAACAATAAGTTTCATTTAGTGCACATAAACTTTAAGCAAACAGAACTCATAAGATAAAACAAAGGAAAATTACAGACATATGAAAAAAGGGGGTAAAAAAGAAAAATAATAATAAAAAATAATAAACAACAGGGAAAGAAAAAAATGAGAAAATTTTTTTTAAAAATTCGGAAAACAAAAGAAATATTCTTTTCATCAGCCCACACGATTATATTCGCAAAAAGAGTGCTTTCTGATATTGTATCAATATAGCCAAAGCAAAATAAGTCAATACAATAGTGTGAGGATCACTCAAAAAAATTTTTACAAACATTACAACAAATAAAATAGAACACAATAAGTAAAAATAACACGTGAAAACTGAAAATAAAAGAAAAGAAAAAGAAAAAACAGAATAACACATAAAACATAATCTATAAAGCGAGTAGCGAAATCAAATGAACTTACATGAACGGGAAATTTTTCAAGAAGGATTTGAAATATTTTCGTAACAAGATTACCAGATTGCAAAATATGAAAACAAACACGCAAATTGAGCGTAACCAGAGGAGTTTTGTTTTAAAGTGCAGTTCTTACTGCATTGCTGAAGTGCGTTTGATTTGTTAGTTACCAAGGAAGGGTCCGAAAAAGGATGTGCGCAAAGTAATATTATACTGGATAATTTAAAGAAGTTGACCATAAATAATTTTAGGAAATAAATATTTATTTAAGAAAAAAATAGAAAGAGAAACATGAATTGCCTGTTTTGCACGTAATTTTAGCCACGGATTTGCACAAGGAAATACTTTATGAATTAATAAAGAAATTTTTAGTAAATAATTTTAGCCACAGATTGACCTGAAATGGATTTGCACATGGAAAAATTATATTAATTAACAAAAGAATTTTTTTAGTAAAGGAATTTTTTAGTAAATAATTTTGACCACGGATATGCCCGAAATGGATTTGCACATGGAAAAATTGTATAAATTAATAAAGAAATTTTTAGTAAATAATTTTAGCCACAGATTGCCCCTAAATGGATTTGCACATGGAAAAATTATATACATTAGCAAAGAAAATTTTTTAGTAAATACATCTATAAAAATATACGATTAATTCAAAGATTTTATATAGAATTTTATTACTCTAGTTGGGTATCCATTGTTTTTTTTATCAAATTTCGAAAGAGTTTATCGATTAGTTTTTTGGATAAATAAATAAATACTACATACTCTTTTAATTCTATTCATATCATTAAAAGTTGTATTTAAATAAATGCTCCTAGAAACATTAGAATTCCAAGTAATTAGTTTATTTATATAAAAATTAAAGTAATTTCTTTTATCGTATAAATTAACAAAGCAGATATTTTCTTCTTTTATAATACCCAAATCCAAAAAACTGAAATTAATATTATCATCATAATTACGAAGCAAGATTAATTCCTCGGGGTAAATATCATTTAATAAAATAGTATAATCTTGAAAATTAAAGACTATTAAGTCATCAATATATCAATTTAATACTAAGAGTATAATTTTTTTCATAATAATGCAAAAATAAGTTAGCTAAGCGAGATGAATAATTAGATCCTTGTGGTATTCTACAATTTGAAGAAAAATATCCCTTCCATTGTAAAGATAATTATTAAAAAGACAAAAATTAATCAGAATTTCCCAATAATCAAAATCGCAACAAGGGATATTTTTAAAATCATAGTAATAATTCAAAAGGACATCTTTTAGTTTAGAAAGGGGAATGCTATTGAAAAGATCATGGAAATCAAAAGTCGCAATAGAATTAATTTCATTATGTTTAATGAATTCTAAAATCGGTTGATTATTAGTGATAATCCAAGAGAAACCTACTTTAGAAATATTGTTAATTATTTTATTTAAGTAGTTAGAGAAAATGGCGCCATGTTTAGCTAGATAAGTATTAGATCCTCATGTGATAGTTCTAAATTTTACAGGAATTTTATGAAATTTAGAACCGATAATTAAGTAAGGAAAATGTGTATTGCTAATTTTAATTTTTAATCTCTTACATGAAGACAAAAAAAATTTTAATGTCAATATTATTATTGAAATTACTAAGTTTAAATTTTTTACTATTTTTTAATTCCGTATTTAAAAGTTCAGCATAGAATTTTTTATTGAAGATTGCATAATTATTGTTAGCTTTGTCAATGAGAGTAATTACAAATTAATTAATTGAACAATATAAGAAAAATTTGTTGGATTGTTACTGTTATTTAAATTATCCATATTATTGAAAACAAAGTTTTTAAAGTAATAATAAACACCCCATTTCCATTCTGTTAGCATACCTAAAGGTAAAGAGAATCTATTTGATATCTTTAAACAAAAACTATAGAAATCATTGAGAAAATATTTTAGAATTTTATTGATAGATATATGGTAAATGGGTCTAAATTTTGTGCCTTTTATCATTAAATTCCCAAGTTCTGAATTTTCTATAATATTTAAAATTGCCAGTAATAATATGTTTATGATGTTTATCAACAAAATCATAATATTTCTCTTCCTCACAGTGACATTCATAATCGGATATATTAATACTCCCCAAATTTTTGCTTATATCATTATAATTAAATATAGTTCTACCAAGAGATTTATTATATTTAAAGCTTTTAATTATGTTAAAATCTTTTAATGGAGATAAAGTTTCAAAATTTTCAAAAATATTATGAAATTTAATCTTATCGAAAATAGAATTTTGAAAGTTAATAATGAAATATAAATTATCTAAATTTTTCCTTTTATTTGGCGAAATTTTACTCATTTTGGCTTTTATAAGATCGAAGCAAAGAATTTTGAAATGTAAATTTATAAAAGAAAAGTTAATAATAAGATCATAATTCTTAAGGGAGAAGACAAAATTTTTAATTGGTTTAATGCTATAATGTTTGTTAAAATCTTTTTCCATATTAGAAAGAAAATTTATATTTAATTTGCCACTATTATTTTTTCATGTGCGAATCCATTTCGGGCAAATCCGTGGCTAAAATTACGTGCAAAACAGGCAATTCATGTTTCTCTTTTCTATTTTACATTTTTTTCTTAAATAAATATTTATTTTCTAAAATTATTTATGGTCAACTTCTTTAAATTATCCAGTATAATATTACCTTGCCCACATCTATTTCGGGCCCATTCTTGGTAACAAACAAATCAAACGCACTTCAGCAATGCAGTAAGAACGGCACTTTAAAACAAAACTCCTCTAGTTACGCTCAATTTGCGCTTTTGTTTTCACATTTTGCAATCTGGCAATCTTGTTATGAAAATATTTTAAATCATTCTTGAGAAATTTCCCGCTCATGTAAGTACATTTGAATTCGCTACTCGCTTTATAGATTATGTTTTATGTTTTATTCTTTTTCTTCTTTTTATTTTATTTTATTTTCTGTTTTTACGTGTTATTTTTACTTATTGTGTTCATTTTATTAGTTGTACTTTTTGTAAACATTTTTTTGAGTGCTCCTCACACTATTGTATTGATATATTTTGCTTTGGCTATATTGATACAATATCAGAAAGCACTCTTTTTTTCGGATATAATCGTGTGGGCTGATGAAAATATTATATCTTTTGTTTTCCGGATTTTTTAAGAAATTATAATCCTTTTTTTCCCCTGTTGTTTGTTATTTTACATTATTATTTTTCTTCTCCCCCTTTTTTTCATACGTCTGTAATTTTCCTTTGTTTTATATTCATTNCATATATATCCTCTTCTGAGACGTTTCTTCGTATCACACCGCAGCCTAGGATCCATTTTGGTGCAACGTTGATCTACTTCCTCGGAGTGTGCCCTAAGCAACGCTATGCGGTTAAATGATTTAAAGCATTTGGCAAACACTTTTCTTGCGACCTAGACGATATGCAGTTGCTGCCTTCCGTTTATCTACAAGCCATGATTGTCTCCCCACTCATCCTTCATTACGAGCACAGGCCATTACGTACAGGCATTCCCGCTACGCCTTTTTGGCCACTTTGGTGAAGAAATGAGCAGGGACCACTTTCTCCACCCTTAGTGGGCATACTGAGTTCTCAAAGTATTGGGAAGCAAGAAAAATTTTATTGCAATGATTTCGGTTTGGTTGATTTTATTACATTAATTATGCTTATATTTTGCGATTTTGGATATATATTTGATCTTTACGCAAACAATCTGGATGGACCAAATTGATCTCGTCAGTCTGTCTTTTTTTCCTATGTAGCAAGCGATACAGACATTATCCTAAAGCCGTACAGAGATCAAAAGAAAAGAAAAATGCAAATACAGAACGAGATGAAATATGCAAAATACAAAAACAAAAGCAAAACATCAACCATGAAAATTAAATCAATTTAAATTGAACAAAAGGTCTCTGGCCTCCCAGTATCGGGAGTAGATGCAGTTCTTTGTGAGAACTGAACAGTTTAGGAGATGTTCAGCATACATCGTCTCACCACTGCAGCAGAGGAGGCAGGCAGGATTATCCTCTACTTTAAGACGGAAAAGATGAGCGTTAAGCAATCGTGCTTGGTAGCAAGACGAAAGGCAGCTACAGCACTGCTTCTTGGGCAATCAGGGAGATTAAAGATGTCATTTCTCAACGAGTTTTCTACTGTCCGTTCTTTTAGCATTGATATATGTGTTGTCTTAATTGCATGATTAATCATTAATGAAGTGGTCTTATAGCAAACCAAGTTATTTCGGACTAGATTAACAAAACAACCTGTTTTGGCCAGTGCATCCGCTTGTTCGTTGTCGGGGATACCACAAGGGGATGGGATTTATTAATAAGCAATCGTTTTATATTTTCACCCATCTCTGTCATTAAAAATCTACATTTCACAATGGACAAAGAGCTAGGGGCTTGAGAGTAGTTTGAAATGGGCAGAATCGCAGCTTGGGAATCCGAGAAGATGACAGCTTGATCAAAAAGAGAAGGACGAGCATTTAAATGAGTCAGCTACTTTGATTGCCTCAACTTCACCATCAAAGGCGGACTTGGCTGTTCCCAACGACAGATAGTGAGAGAAATGCTCGCAATAAATACCAGCACCATCTACGCCATCTATCTCAGGCTTTGAGTCCTCTGTAAATAAGTGCAACCATGTTTCAAGAGAAAAACGATTGTGGATAGTTTCCATTCCCACGCTGAACGAAGCTGTTGTACAATCCTGGGCTTTTAAGACAGGACTCATAAGATCCAGGTGATATAATATTTTGCTAGCTTCCATGGGATTTAAGGGGGGAAGCAAAGGCTCAATCCGGGAAGGTACATCAACTTCATCCATCACTTTTAACACAGCTTGAAGGTAGCCGTCCTGAATCTTCAGCCTATGAGGTTCAGACTTGGTCAACATATCACTATGAGGTAGGCGAATTAGTTTCTGATAGAGCTTCAAATTTGATTTCTTTTTTTTATATAGTATTGGGAATTCATTGGTATATAATAGAAGTGCATTGGTATATAAGTGTGGTCTTGACAGCACCGGTGCCAAGACGGAGATCATTATTTTACAGTCGTTCCAGTCTATTTATCCCTCCCTCAGATACTGTAATAAGAGAAGCGTTACAGTAAGTCATGACAGGTTTTTTAAAAATCTTATAGGTATCAAGTAGAGTTGTGGTAGCACAGCCCCACCTAACTCCTGCGAGGCGTTTAAGGAGTATAATACGCTTCTCAGCCAGTTGCTTGATATCATCAATATAAAATTTCCAAGTAAGTTAACGATCGAAAATTTCTCCTAAGTCCTTAGTACTCTCACTACGCAGTAGGGCTATATTGTTATACGATATATGCAGTTGTAATGGTTGGTGACATAATGAAAAGGTTTGGTAGGTTGTTTTCACCGTGTTGACGATCATATTGTTTTCTAAACACCAGGAAAGGAATCTGGACATGGCGTTATTTAGGAATATTTCAAGTCTCTCGTTTGCTCTTCTTTTAGGGCTAGATGTCCAAATAACAAGATCGTCAGCATACATAAGTACACCTATATTTTCATTAATCAAGGATTGTATCAGATCATCAACATACACATCAAACAGCAAACAGCTGGACACAGCGCCCTGAGGAAGACCAGTTTGCAAAGTCCTAAATCTAAACTGTACGGTTCCATATCGCTAGTCTTTCTAGCTGTACAATAACGTTCAGTCTTTCTAGTGTTACGATTTATTTAATTACGGCAGTCCTCATTAACTATCTGAACCATTGAATTTTGAAACTGAAGTCATTGAAATTTTGATTTTTTCAGAAATATTTTAGTTTTGCCGGTGTTTACAATGTCAATTTTCTCAGAAATCAATTACAGTCAAACCCCGCTATAGTGAACACAGTTTATAGTGAACTCCCGGATATAGTGAACGAAATGTTCGGTCCCGTGCCTTGCTAAACGCGGATAATCTTATTTTTTGTGGATATAGTGAACCATAAAAGTTAGGAAGTTGGATATAATGAAATTTTTTCCGTCTTTAACTGATTTTTTTTGTAATAATTTTGAAACTTCTACTTCAAAACAAAATACATTTACAAAACCATCTGTGGAGGGGAATGCAGCGATAAGCATTTTTTCTTGTTTGCTTCTTTTATCTCACTTTCCCATCCCTAAAGAAACAAAGCAGATGTTTCCAACCCAGGCAGACGATGTCAGCCAGATCAATATGCATTTTATGTCAGAGGGACAACTCCTTTTTGCTCTCAGTTCAGTTTAAAAAATCCTGCAAACAAGTGTCTCAAACTTAACTATGGCGAACAGTAAGCGTAAAACGTTCTCCATTGATGATAAAATGGGCATAATCAGAAAAATTGAAAGCGGATGCAATCAAGCTGATATTTGCAGGAAATATAAACTATCCAAATCTGCAGTTTGTAACGTATGGACAAATAGGCAATTAATACTTTCTGCTCATGAAAAAAATTTAGATGGCAGAAAAAAGCTGAGAAAAGCAGATCGCTAGAATGTTGAAGAAGCATTACCGAAGTGGTTCAACAATCGAAGTATCTGGATAACACAAATGTCGAAGAATTTGCTGAGCGATTTTATGAGACTACTTTTATGTGCTCGAATATCAGGTTAGACAGAATCAAAAAGCGGAATAACGGAAATTCAAGAAAAGTTATCTGAGAGTCGGGAGGGTTTTCCATATCTGATGTTGAGGATTGCTCATCAGCTAAAGATTACTAATTTGTTTTTTGTACGTAAGACAAAGAGTAATGGAAAATAACACATTTTTTGCTACTACATAATATTTTTCAGTCATTTATTTCAACAATATATAATAAAAGGGAGGAGTTTGGGAACCATTAGTTACATTGCCTGCGTAACGGATATAGTGAACTCCCGGTTATAATGAACAGAAATTTCGATCCCTTGAAGGTTCACTATAGCGGAGTTTGACTGTATTTATTTTTTAAAACATGTCTAATGATCAAACTATAAAAAATAAATTTAAAAAAAAATCATCGGCTTTTTTCTACAAGTTGACGAAGCTATATGAAGTTAAACTGCTGTCATTTGATGAAATTAAAAAAGCCAAAATACAAAACCACGAAATGTATGAAAAGTAAATGTCAATTTCAGCATTCGGGTCTTAAAATGCTTTTTGTTTCTATTTTGCATAAATTGATTTTAGAAAAGAAACAATGGAGGTATTATTTACAATACCTTAATAGTTTAAATTAGTACAGCCATTTAATGAAGTATCAATGAAACGAATGGGGAAAAAATTAAAAAGAGTATTATTTTTTCAAAATTATATTATTTGTGAGAATACTAATTGCCTTTTCCCATTCCAACGAATAAGAACCCCCCAAAAAATCTGATAAACAATACCTTATAAAGGAAATTTACTCTTTTATGTAGAACGCATTTTTATCCTTCATACACAAAGCAAAAATGTTAGCAAAGAGCCTCAAAATTTCTTATCTTTCATTTTTTATGACTATATCTATATGTTCCTTATATTATATGTTCCTTATATTATTTGATATACGCAGTAAGAATTCTTGCTTAAAGAGATTTTTTTACGTCCATGTTTAATTACGTTTTTATAAATATTATCAATAATGTTAGGGGAATAACCTCTGTCATGAGCAATGGCTTTGATGTAATTTAATTCTGCATCAAGAAGATCAATATTGGAACAAATATTAACAGCACGGTAGACAAAAGACCGAAAAGAGGCAAGTTTTTGGTTGGGAGGGTGGGCGGATCTGTAATGAGGGGGAAGAGAAACAGCAAAAGGTTTACGAAAGACAGTAGTATGGAATGAATTATCATTCCGAGTCACAAGCACATCTAAGAAAGGAAGTTTTTGATCAGACTCTAATTCAAAGGTGAACTGAATGCAAGAATCAATGCTGTTCATAACATTAAGGATTTGATCTAAATTACAATTATTTTCCTCTAACAAAGCAAAACTGTCATCAACGTATCTTTTATAAAAGGGGAAAGTTAAGATTTTGAATAGTTTACTCTCAAAATAATGCATATAGATGTCACTAAGTATAGGGCTCAAAGGATTTCCCATGGCAAGACCATTGGTCATACGGTAAAATTTGTTGTCAAACGCGAAAGTATTTTGTTGTAAACAAACACGGGTAAGGTTAACATATTCATTGACCTCATATTGGGAAAAATGATATTCCGAAAGTCTAAGTTTTAGGCATTCCAAAGCCCCCTCAACAGGAACATTAGTGAACAGTGATTTTACATCAAATGAGGCCATCAAATAACCATTAGGTTTTAGATTTTTAACTTCTTTAACAAACTCAAGGGAATTTTTGGTAGTAAAAGAATTATTACCAAGGAGAGGGGAGAAGACAGAAACTAAAAATTTTGCGAGTTTGTAAGACGAGGTACCAATGTTGGAGACAATTGGTCTAAAAGGAGTGCCAACTTTATGTACCTTAGGTAAAGTATAAAATCTAGCGCAATGAGAAATAGAGGGAGTCAAAACAACCTTAAGTCTATTGGGAATTAACATAGAGGATTTAATAGTTGATTTTATAACATTTAATTCTTTAGTGCTCGGATCTTTGGGAATTTCTTTATAAGGACCATCAAGAATAAGTTGTTTAGATTTTTCCAAATAGTCTGTTTTGTTAAGAAGGACAATTTGACCACCTTAACAAAAATCTATCTCAATTTGTTGACCATCTTGGTCAACAATTTGTTGACCAAGGTCATTGTTGACCTAGAATAAGTTGTTTAGATTTTTGTTAAGGTCGTCATTAGGTTCGTCGTCATCCATTCACCCTTCCTTCCTATTGGCCGTTGCTCTAAACCCTCTTGTGACGTCATCTCTCTATATATATTTACCCTGTTCTCTTATTTCTTTCTGTTGCACTCATGAAGGTTGCCCTTTGAGCATCCGAAACAGCTGTCTGCAATTTATATATTTTTTGTGCTCTTAAACGCTGTTTTACCTTACTTTGCATCCAAGAATTAGTTCAAGCTTTTTCCGAACTTTCATGTACACGCTTTCCTGCATGAAAAAACCTTTTCATCATGTTATTGAATGATGAGAAAATAATGCATTGCAGGAAAACTTCTGCACAATTTTACCCAGCTGCTCAATGCTTGGCTAGTTAAACAATCAGATGATCAATTAAATCTACTTAAGAACAATTAAAATAAAGGGCTACAAACTGACATATCCATCCTTCTTCAAATGTTTAATATCAATTTTGTTCAAACTGTTAAATGTTTCTAACTATTTGTACCTAGTCACCTACAACATGCTTAGAAATCTGCAATCGTTTGCTTTTAATGTGTGTAAACTAGTACTCTTGTGTCAGAGTTGGCCAAAAATGTAATCGATGACATTTTTTGATTACAGTAATCAATTGATGCAATCAATGATTACCATTGAGTAATCAATGATTCCATTTTTCAAAAATTTTTATTACAGCTTTAATCATGATTACAATATTAATTACAGTAATCAATTACTTGTAATCGTGACTACAAAGTTTGATTACAGCTGTAATCATGATTACATAGTCGATTACAGTAATCAATTACTTGTAATCGTGATTACAACTTTCAAAAAATTTTGATTACAGCTGTAATCACGATTACAATTTTAATTAAAGTAATCAATTACTTGGAATCATGGTTCCAAGTAATTGCGATTACAAGTAATCTCAACAAAAACGATTACGGGTAATTATGATTACAAGTAATCAAAATATATGATTACATGTAATCATGATTAGATGTAATTTGATTACATGTAATTATGATTACATGTAATCTAAATACACGATTACAAGACTATTGTATTCTTATAAATGATTATATTTTACAGTAGATAGTATATTGTACTTTATAATGATACATTTTGCACGTATTTACATGTACTGCATTTTGTACGTATTTGTATACGTACAAATGAATGTAACTAAAATGTATGTACTAAAAGAAAACACAAATATTTTTTATTCTAAATAGAAAAGACTTCTTTGAAAAAAACGCGCTTAAAAGCAGCAGAAATTTCGGAAAAAAGTAACAATAAAGAAAACGAAGGAAATAAAAATATGACCACCGAAGCCGACGTCTTCAGGGGGTACCGGGCTCAGTAGCCATAAAAACAAAACCATTTCTAATTGAGGGAGAAGCAAATGCTTAAATTAACTCCCTCAGTACCCCGATGGTTTTGTATAGAAGTCCAGGAAAAAAAACATGCAATACAAATAGCAAATTAAGGAAAGAAACTCTAACAAAATCATCAGAAAAATAAAAACTCACATAGTCACAGGTCAAACATCGATTTCACAAGCAAGCAGACTGAAAAGAAAAAACTAAAGAAAACAACGCCTTCTATTACAATGCGCAGATGAAGAATAAAATGAAAAAAGTCAAGAGAAAGAAAAGCGTAACAAATTAATAGAATGCTTAACAAGCATTCTATTAATTGAAATGTTTGACAATACTGATTTATTTTTTTATTACATAATGCATGATTCATAGAAATTTTTCAAATGCTAAAAAAAACGGTAAATTTTAGGTGTGGAAATAATATTTAGAGATTTAAAATAAAATTATCGTTTGCTTTCTAAAAAATATGAGTTTTATATGCCTTAGAATAAATTTTAAAACAAACTTTTATAACTTTACTTAGATAAATTTTTTTAATGTATGCACAATGTATGTGTATATTGTTCATGCGTGCGTACATTCTATGAACATAAAAATATGTAAACTCATGCATACTTGCATAATGAATTTGCACATAGTATACAATCGTAATAACTTGTAATCGTATAGTTTGATTACAAGTAATCACAATTACATATAATCAAATTACATGTAATCATGATTACATGTAATCATATATTTTGATTACTTGTAATCATAATTATCCGTGATCGTTTTCGTTGTGATTACTTGCAATCGCAATTACTTGTAATCACAATTACAAGTAATTGATTACTGTAATCGACTATGTAATAATGATTACAGCTGTAATCAAACTTTGTAATCATGATTACAAGTAATTGATTACTGTAATTGAAAAATGTAATCGATTACATTTTCACTCTACTCTGATGTAATCAAACATTTTGATTACTTGTAATCGCGATTACTTGTAATCGTGATTACAAGTAATTGATTACATAGCTGTAATTATCTGTAATCAATTACAGTTGTAATCGATTACTGTAATCGACGGCCAACTCTGCGTTGTATGTCCCCTTGTGGGGACGGATTGAAGTTAAGCAAATTAAATTACCCATCACCATTATCAATTACGCATCATTTACGTCGATAATAGTTTGTCAATCTATTATGTTTCTCCTAAACGAGGTATTATAACCCTCAATGTTTGTTTTCCGTGCATCACTTATTTCCTTAATTTAATTACAGTAGATTTTAAATAATTTAGTTTTATAGACAAAATAAATAAGCGGTTTCAATTAACTTAAGAAATACTAATCTAGTGGTGTAATAAGTCTATGCTACCACGTTCACTTGGAGCACTCAGTTTCTCTGTCGTAACGAATAAAAAATGATTAAATATTAAAGAACTTGCAACAAACTCCTTTTGAAATAATGAGAGCTATAATCTATCAAACATCAATGATGCTATCTTTAAAATATTTCAACAAAAAAAAAACTGCAATTTAGTTTAAAGCAATGTCCATCGCTAACCAAACAGATAATTCCATTTATTCAAACGGCTCTCGTGAACAATCCATGTGAAATTTCGAATGGATTTTAGTATCGAGAACAAAAATTGTCTCTTGCCGCAGATATAGTATCCAAATTTATGGACGATATGACAAACGGTTCTAGAGTTAGAAGACAGACACACAAACTCTTCATTTTATTATTGTAGATACAATTATATCTGTTTATATTATACAAATATGTTATAAATAAAAGCATTAACAAAGCATAAAAGGTTTTTACTGTTTTTAAACCGATGAAAATTTGCACTACAATACAATTGTGCTAAATTGAAAATGTGAATAACTAAATAATATGAATAACTTAAAAATAACTTTAAATGTGCTTTTTGGTAATGAATAATTTAATTATTATCGAAAGTCATCTTTAATAAGAGTAAAAACCGTAATTTTTCTTCTGAAAAACATGAGTATAAGTTTTTTTTATTAGGATTTAACTATTGGTCCACAAACTAGATATACAAAATATAAAGACAAATGGGGTAGAAAAAAATGAAAAAATGAATGAGCCAACGGAAAACTGTGACGCATATCCGTTCTTTCATAGCTTTAAAACAGCACTTACGTTTAGCCCGATGAAAATAGGAGCTAAATCCATTGTTTGCTTGCCATAAGGATGGTTTTTATACTCTATAAGTCAGGGAACAAAAAATATGAAACTACCAGAGCAAAATAATTGACTTGAAATTACCAATCTCACTATTCAAATAACAAAAACAGCGTATCATTTATTATTTATATGTATAGCTTATTTTTTGACACATAGCGAAATAAATTAGTCTATCACACGTCGTACTTTACTGAACCTAACTTTGATTATCAAACCTTCATTTTTACCATCAATGAACCAAACGCTTTTTTTTAACCGCTTGTAATTTTTGATTTTAAATCAATAGCGTTCGAAAGACAGTGATCATGGGTCATGAGCTAGTTGCCTAAGTCGTTAGCAGCTTGTAGGCGTTGTCTTTCCCTACCTTCAATATTCGCTGACCCCTTTTATGCATTTTTGTGAGTTACTCTGGATATTGTGCTTAATTAGGGGGATAGAGCCTTCCAATGAGGTGAACCAGGTTTGACTGATCGATACGAATTCCGTACCGACCACAGTTCTGACGTAAAATATCCTCAGTGGTAGACGGATCATGGTTTTGAGTCCCCTTGCCATCGGGCTTAGGTTTTCCTCTCCATGCAACACAAATGCTGGTTAGTTTCATCAAATAGTCTTCCACGAAGGTAAAATTTTTCCCAATACTTGATCCAGGAGTTCCCTTTCTTCTGGATGGGGTTCAAAATTACAAGGCTATTGAGTTGAACATTAGTAGTCGTAAACAGAAATTAGGTCGGCTGTTCAACGACGGTTATAAAATAAAATAAAATGAGACCGCATTGTTTGCTGATCATTCTAGGATACAATGAAAAAAATTCCGGATCAAATCACGGTATCAGGTACCGACAATTAGGGTGCATTATCCGTAAAATTCATTTTACCGTAAAATATTAGACCGTAGTTTTTACAATAATATTTATTTAATTAGAGTGATTCATTTTACGATAATATTTACAGGAAAATTTACGGATACGTCTGGTTTTCAGACAAGGGATTGAATGCGCTTCGTGACTTATCTCTTTATTTCCTTGACAACCTTTTTTGTACTCATGTTTTCGTTAAAATAAAAACAATCTTTCTCTGATTTGTTTTTATTCTAAAATGAGAAAAAAAAATCGCGTATCATTTATGGAAAAAAAAGAAAACAAAAAACTCATTTAAAAAGAAAGACAGGAAAAAATTTTGATTAATGCGAGAGGATGATGAAAACATCCTTTTTTAAGAAATATCAAAAAGTTTCCAAATTAACTTCTTTATTTTTTTCCGTTGTTCTTCTTGAATTTATTTGGAAACCTTTTCCATCAGATCACAGCGATGAGGGATAAAATTGAGATTTATTAGAAATGGTGAAGTAAACACTCACTCGAGATAATCGAATAGCAGACAAGATGAATTGTTGGAATACTCATACCTGAAAATGGCACTTTCTCTTGAGAGGTTGTACTCAAACAAAACTCTCTATGAATATTCTAGATGGTGTGTATTCCACTCAAAAGAAAATAGGAATTCTTTTGAATGGAGTGATCGATAGATGTACGGAAAGAGGGAGCTGGAAAAGAGAGAGAAATGTACGGAACAAAATAGAGATTTTATTTTGCAAGTTCTCAAAATTTGATACTACTATCTAGAAGCAATATATCGTTATTTAATGGAGTAACAAATATAATCTTTTTAATATAATATTAAACTCTAAAATATTTAGAAGAAAAATATAAAAACTTGCTTGAAAATATATTACTTATGGAAAGTTTTAAAAAGTTCGGATCAAATTACTGTAAAAAGAGTGCTTTTAACCTTAAAATACATTTTTACTGGAATGTGGTACAAAATCTAATATTCCGCTGTTTTTCCAGTTATAATCTTTGAATCATTCTAATTAAACAATTATTACTGCCAAGATTATGATATAATATTTAACTATAAAAATGAATTTTACGTAAAATGATGTTTAAGGATGATACACCAAAAGCGCCAGTACTTTGATTCAGAATTTTTTACTGTGTACTTATCCGTTTAAGGGGGCTGTAAGAAATCGCCAGACCATTGTTGACATCAGTGGTACTTAAAAAATTGTGGGTGAAATAGTAATAGGTGCCTAGTAAATGCACTATTATAATAGATTTTTTACTGTGCATTTTAATGGATAAATACAGATTAAAAATAAAATTAAGGCAGCTTATAAGTCAGACAAGAAGGATAAATAGTTATTGAAAAAATTAATATTGACTTAAAATATAGTAAAAATGAAAATGGGAAGAAGTTACAAAAAATAAGAAGAGTCAAGTAATTATCTTAAAAAAACATATGGAAAGCAATTCAGAAAAAAATTACAAAAATTTCAACAAAAAAAAATAAATAAATAAAAACATATAAAAGCTAATTTCAAAGTACTTTTTTTTATGTATTATTATGCATTATTCTTATTCTTTATGAAGTATGTCATAACAGTTTCGAATGGTTTTGACTATTTCACTGAAAACGCGACTTTAGGTACAGGGTGGGATATCTGTGGAGTGCAATAACAATTTTTAATACATCTTAAATATCTGAGATTCTACTTTATATCGCATAACGGATACGATTCTACATTATTGTAACAAACAAATTTGATTTATTTAACGCGATTCACTAAAATAAACTAACTTGAGAGTCAGTAGTAAATCTATGAACTTTCCTGCCATTTTATTCCCGCAATTTTGGTCCTGCAATTTTGGTCCCGCCATTTCGGTTCCGTTATCTTTTTGATTCTGTTTCCATTTTGGTCCCATTTATGTTCATCCCCTTACCATTTCTATTTTCCTCTTTTGGACATGCACAAACATGCACAACATTCCTTGTAATGATCCTTATTTCTATTTTATTAATTTTTGGCTGCTAACATTTATCCTCTTTTCAAACATTTTCTTTCTTTTTTTAAGGTATGGTTTATTTGAAACGAGCTTCCAGATTGCATCGCGTGAAGGTAGCTAACAGGAAAATTCTTATTTATTTTTTTTTCAAGCTTTACAATCACAATATATCATTGCGTCATAATTAACAATACAAAAAAAAGATAGTTTTCATTAAAACCAAAAAAAGGTCGTTAATTAGAAAATTTGAACAATTCTTCATAAATGTTCTTAATAATTTGAAAGTTTCATTCCCTACTTAATAGTTTTTAAATACTTCCTAACTATTTAAAATTCCTGATTTTCTGTTACTGGAAATGATGAATAAATTTCCTAAGAAACTGAGAACAAATATATTTAGGGCTATTGAAACATAACCTCTGTGATGGAAAAAAAAGGTAAGGAAAGGAAGGGATTGTCTACATCAAAATATATTAATCGAATTAGTAACGAGAAAAACATCGTAAAGCGATCAAAATGGCAATGGGACCGAAACGGCGGGACGACTTTCTCACGATTTGCTAAAAGTATGATAAAGCTTAAATTTAAAATGTCCAATAAAATACAAGTTGTCTTATTGATTATTTCATATCTCTTACCGATTGCAAATGCCATTACCATTTTTTTTTACTTTTTTACCATTACATTAAAACTGTAATTCTAATATTTGCAAAAATATGCAATTTGTGTAACTCACGACTTTGTTTTTCAGATGCATTTCCCAAAAAAGAGAGCTACAGTAGAACCTCCTGAAAAAGTTACCTCTATGCAGCGACCTCCTTTATTTAGGAGCACTTTTGGGAGGCATGGAATTTTTTTAATACGCTTGATGTTGAAGAAAACCTTTAAGAGAGACCGTCAAAACCCTGAGAAATATCGAAACAAAAAAAAATATTAATGAAGCAAATAAGTAGATTAAAATGTATTCAATCTGTGTCAGAGGCTTTTATTTAGAAAGGTCATTTTGATGATGTCTGAAAAAGATCTACATGTAAGATCCAATCGCATGCTGCAGTCAGGGTGCACTAAAGGCGATGCTACCATTGATTTGTTTTAGAGTTAAAAGTTAAATCAGAAAAAAAGCATGATTTTATAAAAAATACTAAGCATCTCAAACAAACAAACCTCTTCTCAGTTCTTAAAGCTAACTAATTGCCATGATAAAAAATTAAACGCAAACTTAAACAAAAAAAATAATTGTTTATTTATTTAAAATAGTTCTATCATTCTTAATTAATAAATTTGTTTTTAGACATAATTATATCAGTAAGGATTATTTTATTTGACGTTGAATTTTATTCATCGATTCGCATTCATGAAGCCAACACAAGTGGTATTTCTGCACCATGAAAAGGATAATGACTAAAATTAAAATCGTTTGTGAAAAATCATTTGATAATATTTTGAAGTCAATGGAGGTAACCCCTAAAAACGACGAACCTCAATTAACGATCATTTTACTGTGGAATGGAGAGTAGTTGCTTCAGAGTGGTTTCACAGAATTTTGAAAATCAACAATAAATCCACAAGCACTTTCTTCTATGCTAAACATTAAGCGGTTTGCTGAAAAGTATACGGGACATAAAACTTAAAATGCACAGATAAAACTCAATATAACAAACTATAAGAAATGAAACGCGAACTGAAACATTCCGCAAGTAAATTTTTAAAACTTTTTCGGAACAACTAAAAGGAAGCTAAAAAATATGATTTAGTTTGTAACAAGATAACAACAAATCAAAGATGAATGGTTTCTTTCTCTGAGTTCTTCCTATTTTTTTTTCTTTTTTTGTAATCGAAAAGAGTGGAAGTTCCTGTATCATAAATAACAATAAAATCCAGCAACCATTCTCCAATGGAACATTACAACTAGTTGATGTTCTGAAGTATACTTAGGAATGCTCCAAGAGAAATAGCAAAGGCTAGAAAAATCTCTGAGCATCAACTATTCATTTCATCTTGGGTAACGGATGAAACCGGAGAAATGTTTTTGTATGATGTAAATCTATGTCAGAATTTTGTATTTATATTCTTAAGAAATCTTTTTGTTAATGTATATTACTCATAGCGATAAAGTAATGTCCGAATCACAGAAAACATAGGGACTAGAGAATTTATTCCAGGAAATACTACTTTCAAAATCTTTTTAATTATAATATCTATCCAATATCAATCAATTCTGAAATTATATCGAAAGTACATTAACAGAAAAATCAACTGAAAGTTCAATTTAACCATGCGACACCTTCACGAGGTTAAAGGCATCTTGAACCCTACTATCAGTATCTTACTATAAGTGTCATGAACTATATTATCAATATCTTGCACCACACTATTAATATTAAATAAATGATCCTCAGAAATTGAAGCGATAAGGCATTACCTGATTGAAAACTTCCTTCGTTTCAAAATTATACAAATATGAAAAAACAATCGACATGTTTCAAGCATTCCATATTGTCGAACCACTGACTTAACATTTTGTTAAATCTTCTTTCAATCTCAGTAAGACACAAGAGGAGGTCCTAAATTTAGGTTCAAATTTTGCTTCTACTTCAGAATTTTCAGTTTCCAATATTATTGCTCCATTGGAATCAGCATTTAAGCAGAGTAAAGTTTCTTCTGGTCAAAACGATATTCTCCGGTTTATAATTTATATCTCTGGAAAAATTTGAATAAATCTAATCTCATCTACCCTCTGAAATAAGCTATTAAGGGACTCAATTCTCATTTTGACATTTTCAGTACCAAGGCTGAACAAGGTGGGCAGACTGTTGTTCTCAACAAATCTGATTACTTTATTCATGTTTTGAAGATCTTAGCCGTCGTTCCCTACACAATTTTAATGTCTGACCCTACCCCTTCTAATTCTATTGTAATAAAGAAAAACATGAAAAGTTCTTGTACTCTATTTCAAATTGTGCTTGTTTTTATGCTCTTCCCAAAGTTCACAAGCCTCAACTTGCTTTTAGACCTATTTTTTCGAACATTGTTAATCCATTCCTCTCAGTGCTAATTTCTATGAACAAATTAAAGATTTGACCATGGGCAACCCTCTCTCTCTCTCTTCTCCCTTCTCTTTTTTGTGACATTTACGTGCACTTTTTCGAAGAAAAAGATTAAGAATTGTTTAAATTCTCATGGTAGAAAAGATACGTTGCTTTTAATAGACAGTGATTCTGATTTTTAAAAGTTATTTCATGTGGTCAACTCGATTGACTCTAACGTTCATTTTTCCTTAGACACGGAAATTAATCTTACTTTGCATTTCTTAAATGTTCTTGTAAACTGAAATCCCTGATCATTTTTCCACCTAAGTTTATCGTAAACATTTCACCATTTATTTGTCCCCATACTTTAATTCTAATCACCCTAATTGCCCATATTTTCGTTTTCCGTGAACTTCACCTTTGCTCGGACATTTCTTTAAACTCAGAACTTAACTTCTTCCGCTCGCTTGCTGCGAAAACCGTTTATTTAACCCTTCTATAGCTGATTCAGCTCTTGATAAACTGATTAGAGATGCTTAAGATGTTAGGACATTTACCACATTCCTTGTCAGTGCGGCCTTGGCTGCATCGGACGAACTAAACGCGCGTTAAAATTTAGACTTAAGGATCACGATAGAAATTTCCGTTATCAAGTCGATTCAGTTGATCCGATCACTCCTCTTCTTCAGATTCTGACAGAAAGCTCTTTACTTTACGGTATTTTTCTCCAGTCTGTTATAATATCGCTAATATCCTCCCCGTTTTGGTTTTAAAGTCATTTTCAGGTCTATTAACAAAATCAAATTTAAGTCTCTTAAAGATACTATTGGATTTGGTAGTTGATGGGGGCATTTGCCGCATTCCTTGTCAGAGCGGTTTGACTATATCCGGAAAACAAAGCGTGCTTTAATATTTAAACTTAAGGAACACGATAGATATTTCCGTTATCAATAATTCGAGAAATCTTCAATTGCTTCACATTGATGGAGTCTTGGGCAAAATTCAATTTCGACAATGTTGCTTAAATTATTACCACCCTAATCAGCTCATCTTGATGCCCAGGAATCTTGTTTTATTCATTTGAATACTGATTCCCTCTTTAACGACATCAGTTCCTCCCGATCTCTCCGTAATACGTGGAAATGCATTTTACCCAGATTTTCCTCTCCGCCGCTGTGACTTTTCTTATTCTGTTTTTCCTTTTTTTTCCTCTTGGCTTCAGTAATTTTTCTTAGTTTGTTTCTTGCTTTTTATTTTTCCATTTCTCACTGGCAACTTAATGTTTTCATTTCCAATCATTTTTGTTTTTTAATATTCATGTCTGCAAATTCGGGAAAATGGGTGCCTATTTTTGAAGCACGTATAACATTTAAACTGTTTTTTTTTTCATGCTTGTATAATTTTGAAGTAAATGAAGTTTACAATAAAGTAACATACTTCCAGTACTTTGAAACATTCTAGCATTTCTTTGAGTATCAGTACTTTGAACCATTCTTTCATACAAATTTGCTGCAATGCTAATAAGTGGTAAGTTGATCTATACATTACTGCTTATATTGAACTACGTGTATTTCTTCTGTATCATTAATAATAACGAAATATGGCAACTACTCTCCAATAAAACGTTATAACTAGTCAATGTGCTGAATAATAACGCAGGAATGCAACTAAAAAAATAAACAAAACTAGAAAAATTTCTGAGTATCAATTGCATCCAAGTTAACAGATAAAACACGGATAATTGTTTTTGTATCATGTCAGTATGTGCCAGCAGTTTTAGAAAAAGCTTTGAATATTAACTTCCCATAACATTACTTATAATATAGGAATTCCTAAAAATAATTTGAGATATTTTGAAAGGTAATAATTTTTAAGCATTTTCAACGTTAGTCTTCTACTAAAAATAAATCAACAATACAGCGAATCAGAAATAAATCACAAATATATCACGTGAATGATGTACCATACTATGAGTACTTTGAACCCTAAAATCAGTACTTTGAACAATACATTTGGTACCTTGAACAATGCAATTAATTATTTGAACCATATCGGTGCCTCAAAACACGCTATTGGGCTGGTTTGTAATGCACTAATATGACATAAGTTACAAGAAACTTCCAAGAAGAATTCATACACATTTTTAAAAGATGAAAAAAGGCTGAAATATTTACGTTAATATTTCCGATAAAAGTTCCTCTGGATGGAACCTCAACTTAATTATTTAAATGCAATCACACATGATTTACAGTTCTAATTTTTTTTTTTTTTTACAAAACATAATTCATTTAAAGAATCATATCTTTTGAAGTATAAAAAGGTTTTAAAAGTTTCTCAAGAGTTTTAAAAAAAATCATATCATCAACTAAACATCCTTGTTCTCAAAATTCTCCCTTTGGATTCGCATTTTTGACGGAGAAAAAGAAGGAATCTCAGAACTGCGAAATAAAATAAACTCATGAAAGTTTTTTTCGTTCGTTGAAAAGTTTTTGCTGTTTGAGTTATTTCATTTTTATTCATTAAATGACTGCTGTAGGAAGAAAAGAAGAGCAAGAAAAAAAGGCATTTTACCTGATTACCAATAAAAAATGGGACTTTCAGATGTTTCATTTATTTTATTTTTATCGATTTTGTGATGAAGTATAGAGTATCGATTTTACCTGAAAGTATTAAATGACTCTGCATTCTAACCCAATAGGTACATAAACTACAAATTATATTTATCTTAAATTTAAATTTAGAAATTTTAAAAACGAGAGTAAAAACACTCACATTATAAACTTTCTTGGCTGTAAATGCAATCGCATTTCTTAATGGATCGTAAACACAATTGAACAAATATCAATATTGTTCTTACTGAAAAAATGTTTAAAAAAAATGAGAATTTTTTTAAAGAAAAAATAAAGGCATTTCTTTGATTTTTTATTGTAGTACATTAAATTATATGTGTAAAAAAATCTTCACAAGTCGTATATGAGTAAAGCAAGAAAAAAAATTATGTTTTTTAGTGTTAATATTTGGTATTATATATAGATAAAATTAATCTTTAAAGTTTTCAATTTTTATTTTACTTTGGATAAAAATGTTTATTATTTCATATGGCTTTTCAATTCTGATATTAGTTTTCAAACTATACTTTTTTATGTCTGGAAATTTGAAGCAGTAAATTTTTTATTAATATATTTTTTTTCATGATTTCATGTGCCATTTTTTAAAAAAATACTTAGAACAAATTTAAAATGGAATAAATTATTATATAAAAATTATAATGCAAATATTTTTTGGTTTTTAAGACTTATTGTTTCAAAATTGAAAAAAAAAAACTTAAAATATCATGGAGAAAGAAAAAAAAACATTTTAAGATTCATCACCCTTATAATTTAACGGTATTAAAACTGGAAAAATTTTATTTCCCGTTCTACTTGAAATAAAAACTCGTTTTCCCAAATTTAAACACATTTACATTATTTCCTTTAAAAAAATAATTATTTTTTATTGCTCTAGATCTCCTTAATGAAATTATTTTTTCTATTTTTGAATACCATCACAACCCCACCTTGCACATCATTTAAAACAATTTTGCAATTTCTAAACACTTTAGAAAGAAACCTTTGAAATAATATTTCTCATTAACAAAACCGGTTGTGTGAAATGTAATACGCGAGCATTTTGTGAAATTACGGAATTTATTGCCTTTACTAGTTTAAAGATATGATTTTCGGCAGAAGTTCAGGCTCAATCAATAACATGCAGATTAATACAATTGATTAGAAAATTTTATATGATGATAAGGACTAATTGACAAGAATCAAACCCGGACATAAAGCAACCAAAACAGAACTGAAATTAATACAACACATCAGTTTAACACAAGTACAGTGCGCAAAATAAAAATTGACCACACAGAATAACTTTTGATCTAATGATCAGATCGCCACGTTTTAGGACTCAATCTCAATGGTTCGAAGGGGTGACCTTAAATATGCTAATTAAGTTGTGCAGACAATATTTTAAGTTACTAAATCGGACACAAAAACGTACTTTCTCTGAATAAGCACTCCTCTTTTTCTTCAAATGATTCGGATTTCTGACCTCCAAGGTATGGGGGTTGTCGCAATCTGGAAAATATAGTCCTAATAGTTTGGTTAGGAGAGATGTTCAAAGTATGGACACTTTAATGTTAATTTTGATTTTTGCGTATCTCACCACATCTCCAGAGCTATTTAAGTGAACTGAAAAACTTTTTCACACAGTTATAAAACTCGTTTATCCAAAGATTAAAATTGTGCAAGAAAGTGCATACTTCCCAATTCAAAATTTTTTCGACTATTAATTAAATAAAATAATAGAAATAATAAATATTTACTGAAGTTTTTTTCCATGAAACGAATTCTAAGTTTTGAAGTTTTTTTTTCCAAAACGAATTTTACAATTTTGAGCAAAATTTTTACAATTCTCTTGAAAAGTACCTAGATATGGCGAAATACGCAAAAAGTAATATTAACATTTAGGGATCAAAACTTTGGATCGCTCTCCTGATCAAAGTGGGGGAGCCATATTACCCAAATAGAGGCTTTGCCTTATATTTTGGGGGTCAAAATTGAATCCATTGAGGCATGTTTATGCTGAAAATGTACGTTTTATGGTCAGATTTTGCAACTGAAATTATCGTTTGCAGTAATTAATAAGCATATTCATGGTCGACCCTTAAGATTTAGTCGTAGAACATTACGATCCTATCATTTGATCAATAGTTATTCAGAGATCATAAGTTATATCTTTATGGCTCACTGTACAACGTACACCAACATAATCACAGTAAATACTCAGTCGTTATCAGGAATCGGATCTGGGCTTAATGCAACCCGAACAGAATTAAACTTAGTGCAACACATTTTGCAACTCTAATAATTTAGAAATACAACATAATGCGATGACCATTCAATCATTGCCAGGAATCGAATCTGGACATAATGCAAATCGGAGTGAATTAAGCTTATTTCAACACAATGTTTTAACAAAAATGATTAGGAAATAAAACGAATTGGCAATTACTGCTTTGAACCCGAATAGAATGACACCAGCATCGAAATTATACTAAATGCAACGTATTATTTAACATACTAAATCAGGAAATAACATGTTGACAGTGACTACTTAGGAATAAACCATTTTACAAATGAGGGCAAACGGTCTTCCAATGAGTTAAGAAAAGTGTCGGAGAATTTCGAAAGAAACATTTAAAGTATTTTAGTCGAAAATTTGAAAGTTCACAATTCGCTGAAATGCGAATCTCTTAAGGGTCAGATTATCAAAAACTATCGAAATGCTGATCAAGAATTGCTGAATTTTCAAAAATTTAAGTTTTATTTCTGAGAAGAAAACTTTAACTGAAAACTTCCTGTTTTCTCGGTTAAAGTCCACAATTCAATGAATTAAGATGGTTTAGCTATACAATTGAGTATATTTCGTTCTCTTATATTGTTGGTTACTTTTCTGAGTAGGTTTAAACATTAAAGAAAGTACTCTAAATTTAAGTCACGACTCAAAATAAGTACATCTACTATAAACAAATACCAATGTGATCCGTACGTGATTATTTTAAATGAACCCTTCGATTTTATTACAAACATAAAACTTGCTCGTAATAAATTTTTCCGATTCATGGCAAATGTTCTGATTTTTAAGGATGTTTAAACTTTTATTGACGACCATAGATTTGAGAACTAAACAGATGTGCCTGTTAGATAAATTAATAAAATAATGTTATTTAAAAAAAAGCGTCATGGGTTTAAAGTATGCATGATGAAGCTCCGCAATCACCACCCTTAAAATATCGTATTTATAAGTTTACTTTCTTCAAACTTTTATGTTTCTAAATAAATTACGCTTTCTCCCATTTTTTAAAACACTGGGCGGGGATAAATTAATATTAATGTATGATAAAAAAAAAACTTTATGTTTGACAAGGATTAAATAAAATATGACTTTAAAATTCATTTATATAAAAAAAGAATCTTTATGACAAACTATCTGCCTTGGTTTAATTTGTAAGAGATACTTTGATAACAAACATTTGTCAATTCAGGTTAAATTAGAATCAGAGAACTTGTTAGGAAATTTAAGCTAAACCTTTGATCCTTTTACTTTAATTGTTAAATTTAGCGTGCATTGTTTATGACGAGTCTAGCATTGTGCAATTTCCCCAATTGTTAAACGAGATTGATGGAGTGAAAGTGTGTTTAGGGTGACAAGAGATTTGAAATCCAATCAGTTGTCAGGGCAGGTGGATCCAAGAGACTATTCGGCCGAATTATAAATGTGATGCTTTCGCACTTCGTCCTTTGAGTGGAATAAACATGTTTAATAGTTTTCCAAGCCTTTGTCCAACGGATTGGATATTTGGTATCCGATAATTGCCAACTCGAAACTGGATTTATATACTGTCCCTTTTATTCAACATCAATTTAATATCCGTGTCATAATTTGTAGAATTTAACAAAATATTCTCCTACTTAAATACTAAAACGTGCATCACCAATAAGGAAATAAATAACACTGCAAAAAAATTTTTTTTTGCATTTATACAACTACTTCATCTTACCGAATTCAGGTGTGAGAATTTTAAATGTGAAATTAATTTTGCTCCTAAACTTACAGATGCTTTTAAAATGACATTTTAGTTTGTTTTATGTTGAATTGTACAAGCTTAGAAACGTTATAAAAACAAGGGATCAAATAAATATCTTCTAGGAGAGTTGGGGCACATCATCAGGATTAAATTTACATAGGACACCATGCCCAGGAATGTCATACTCCGACAGGAGCACTTTCTTATTATAAACTGAAACACACGAAGAAACAGATCGTAATGGGAAACGCCCTTAGTGGCATATGACGACATTTATGAGCATAGAATCTTATGCAGTTTTAATTCCGATTATGTAGCTTAACTCCCCTAGAAATTCGGCGAAGCATTTACTGGACCCTGTTCATATATAATGCTTTGAAGCTTATACATTTTGAAAAAAAAGTCTTGAGTAAAGAGTCATTCAAAAAGTAAAACAAAAACAGTAGCTTGGAGAAAGAAACTCTTCTCAGATTTGAAACCAGCTATACAAAGATATTTAAGTTTGGTAAAAAAAATCTTCCACAATAGAAAACGAAAAAAAGATATCTCCAGTTCAGTTCTGTAACCATGCTAGCTTTATATGGTTAAAAAAATTGTATAGTTTTGTGATAATAGTTTATTTTCACCCTACCAGTTGTAAACGGTTTCGAAAACGTAAAAGTATAAAATGTTCTTTACTGTAAACTTTGCGGTTAATCGTATGGATATATTGCTGCCGGGTTTTTTACCATAATGTTGGAATGAAAATTTGAATAATGTATTATAATTTTAAACAGCGATTATTTTGTAATGTTTAGAGCGATTCGATTAAAAAATATGTCATAATTATTCATAATTATAAGTAAACAATTCTTAATTTTAACAAACAAGTAAATAAACTTCTTAATTTTTTAATAAGTTTTAGAGAGTTATATTGGAATAAAAATTTCTCTACAATCTTATATGTTTTATTTAAGAAGTGGACTTTCCAATAAAATATAAATATCTGATTTTTAAGAATTGAGATACGTTTTAAAAACTCTTAGAAAAGATTTAAAATTAATGTAAAAGAGATATTTCTAGCAAGGATATTTTGCAGAAAACTTTCTTAAAGTTCTCGAATGCCTCAGGAGAAAACTTTATAGAATTCTATTGAATTGAAGAAAGATAACTGTTGGACAAAATGCCCACTTTATTCTCAAGAGTTCTTTTTCTTTGTTCCAAAGAAACCCCACGTGATTTATTTAAATAGCTCAGTAAAAGGAACATCTAAAGAATGGACATTCGTCAGAGCTTTAAAATTTAAAAGAATGCAATTTTTTAGCTATTCATTTCAGTTTTAAGAATAAAAATCAGTATGCAGCAGATCCCAGAATGAGATGGTCCAAGTTCGAATCCCAACAATGGCTGGTCGATATGAATTCTGCATCTGGCTCACACCGTCCGCAGTGCTGATGTAAAATTTCCCCGGTGGTAGATGGATCATGAGTTAGATTCCCCTTGATGTTGAACTAACCATGGGAGGTTTTCGTGGTGTTTTGTAACACGAAATCTGTTTAAATTTAATTAAAAATGCTTCCTCGAAGGCCAGCTTCTCCCACTGCTTGATCCAGAAGTTCCTTTGCCTTCTGGATTGGTTTCAAAATTACAAGACGACTGAGTTGGACATTGTTAGTTGTAAATTCAAAATAATTTTGGCTGTTTAATGTTGGTTACAAAATAAAACAAGTTTTCATTACTTTAGATTCTTTAGACTCGCCTACCTCAGTATTCATTCGTTGGATTTGGAAAACATTCCTGATTTTTTCTACTTAATAATCTTCGGATGGCTATTACACACCTTGGATATTACAAACACATTGAATATTAATTGATTGACAAATTATACATGTGAGGCTCTGTGGCTGAGTAACTCCCATGCGGCCAAGAGTGATACCGAGTTATATCCGTCTCTCTGTATTAAGAGTGATACAATGATACAGAGTTATATCCTTGGACCGGGCAAGAGTTACTTACCCTGTCATTTCTTAAGTGGGTCGATAAAATTAGTACCAATCATGCTTAAAGACAAAACACTGGATGTTCCGCATTCGCCTGATCAACCGACCAAATCCTGAACCTAGAGTCCCAAGTTAAGAAAACTGATATAGACAGAGTAAGCCTTGTCCCTCTATGGGCTGTCACGCCACTGAGGTTAGTTTTTGTTTTTTAAAATTTTGAACATTAACTTTTTTCAGATAGTTTTTGATGAGTCATGTTTAATTTTAAGTGCATTTGATTAAGTCAATACGTTCATTTAACTTTTTAATAATTGAACAAATATAATTAAAGCGAGTTTTCCGGAAATTTTTTTGTTTCAGAAATAAAATTTTTTACCCATAGTTATGTTATAACTTTATATGCTTACCATATCCACTTAAATTTATTTAAATACCTATAAACAACAGATTTAGGTAAAATTTGAATTTAAAAAATTTAAATTCATTCACAAAAAACATTTTAAGTACCAATAATTGAAAGTCATATGTTCAGCTATAACTTTCAAGCAACGTATTATTTTTTTCTATAACTTTGAATACAGACTTGTATTAATGCTGCCAATGAACCTTTAAATTAAATAAATCCGTTAAATGCTACCAATGTTTAATTAAAATTTCACTTTCTTGTCACGAACGTCTGTTGTCCCCTTAATTAAAATAAAAAAATATATTTGCGATCTAACATAACATAGATTGTCACATGAAATGGTAAATATCTATTTCAATTCTGAAAAATTTTCATTTTGTTCCAGTATTCTCCCCAGATATTTCTGAATATGCAAAGCAATTTAAAGATTTAAATTCTAAAAAGAACACTTCTGATGATAAAGTGTTCATTACATCAAATAAAAACCATTTAACTTAAACTTATTTTCTATTTAAGCACCTAAATAAAAAAGAGCATAGTGATAATTATTCGAGATATCATTATTTTTTATCCAAAGTTATTAGCATAACAATGCAAAAAAGTGATTTTGTGGCATCGTTTAATTTTCCTTTAATTACCAGCTATAATATAAGATTTTAATTTCTCTCTTAGCGTGAAAATATAGTTTTTTTTTATCATGAAATTGATTTTATAGCCTTTCATTATTACGAAATTCTCTCTTAAGAAACCAATTAGTGATATTCATTAAATGTTCATTGTTATTATTCATTGATATTATATCACTGTTCTGAATTGATAATTTATTCATCCTACGCTACTCTGCTAAGTTTAATTGATTACTTATGAATATTTTGTTAAGTAAAAAAATGTGAAATTAAACTTATTCAATAGATATTTTAGCAAACTTTTCCTCTTCATTGCCTTTGAATTATTCAAAAAATCTTCTTTAAATAAATCATCTTTATTTAGAAAGAATGCTAATTTTTTGGACACAAACAGGGCTTTAAGAGAAATAAAAAGATAATTGTCGATTTACCGTTTCGGGCATTTTTATTCATTAAATAAATAACGTGATATGATCATTCATAAAGGAAGAGAGTTCTCATTTTATCAGTGACTGTCATCAGTACAAAATTAATAAAAGCTAGAAAGATATTTACTAATAAATTTATTTTTTATCCCTCACATATTACATTTATAGCCGACATTTATTTATCATACGCTTTATAAGTTATATAACTATTAAAAATTAATTTTATGTAAAACTATGTTCAATCAGCGAATGCAATTAAAATAATAATTACAAACTAACTCTATATATTTCAGAGGTAAAATTGAAAATAGCTTTTACACCATTGCTAAATGATTATCTTATTGATCATCTTGTTCTTTTTTTTTAATCAGACATTATGCAAGAATTTCTTTAAAAAAATGCCAGAAGTAAAAGTGATTTTTTTTTCTAAAATCCATTACTAAATCTTTGCTAAACAGAAAAAAATTAAGATTTTTAAATTAATTTTGATGTTACATTCTATCTCTCATTATTATTATTTTTTATTTCCAATGGCACATTTAAAGATAATTGAACATCAAAAAGATAACAATAAATCTATAAATAAGAGAGAGCAATCGAGTAGCGTTCCCATATAGATTTCCGAAGACACGTGAGACAAGTCCATTACCTCGTGGAGGTAACACAAAGTACAAAAGGGATCATGAACCAAGTTGATTCAACATAGATGCTTTTTCAGGCAATCGTGGCAAGTTATCAGACGAAACATGGCGAAAGATTTCATCCTAGGCTACTGAGGGACATTGAGAAGCTGTTTAAGACATGGTTTATTGGAATTACGATTTTTGAGTTCCTCGTGAAAGGAGACCCTGAAGATGTTCTTCATAAGACTTTTGATATTATAGAAAGGGAGTCTGGAATTAGATCTCTGTAGGACAGAGGCCCCCTTTTTTGCCCGGAGATCGGCCGCCTCGTTTCCCTGGATTCCACAGTGGACCGGAATCCACTGGAGAGCCACTATCTTGTTATTACAGGCAAACCATTTGAGGAGATTTGAGCAATTAGCGATAGTTAGAGAGCGGCTGGGAGCATTAATTGCTTCAAGTGCAGCCTTTGAGTCAGTTAATATTACAACTTTTGAGAAGGACGCGGCTGAAGTTGTGACAGGGCCTGTGAGGATAATTTCCTGTCTCTTTGCCTGAGACATGCCCCCCCCCCCGCATTCCACTGCAGAACCAAATTTACTCATGCCAGAGTTGCAGATCATTTTGCTGTATGAACGTTGCCCGGGATACACCACGAGGAGGTAGATCTACATTGCTCCCCTTACTCATTATTATTAAGGAACGAAAAAAATGTGAAGTATTCAAAGGCCCAGTGATCAAAGGAAACCGAAGGTAAAATTGTCTAGTCCAAAATATTTTAAATTAATATTCGTCGATAAAGGGTCATGAAATGCCAAGTTATATAATAAACTGGTGCTGAGAAAGGTCAGGAAAGTTTTTAATAGTTTAGGAAACTTAGCATAAAAATCGCCGATACCTTCCATTTTATAAAAAGAGTAGTGCTGGTCTTAATAGTAAAAGGAAAAAAAAGTAAAATTTTATAGTTATTTGGTTAAAAACACCAAATTATGAACAAAAATAAAATATTTATTTAAGAAAAAAGAATCAACAGAATACACAGACATACCATCATTTGAATTATAAGATTTTTAACTGTTTAAAATACGCACAGAATAATTAAATTTATGCTGACTATACTCAGTGGCTCGATATTCCAATCTTTTTGAACGGATGGTAACAGTACTTCAAACAAAAGCTTTTTTTTGATCAGGGGATCAATGTATTGTTCGAAAAAAAATATAAAGTGGTTAGAAAGTTTGCCATTACATGGCCAAATACTACTAAATCCATTCAAAACTCATGCAAATAACAATGCGTATTATTGTCCGACAAAGTGCTCAAAATGAGCACACAGGTTGTAAATAAATGAAATATTCTGTTTGAGCTGTCATCCTTTTTTTTCTGTGTTACGGCTCAAATTGGTGAACTATTCTTCATCGACGAAAGCATTGACCTCCTGATTTAAGAATTCTAATTTTTCAGTAGAACAGAAGTATCGCAAACTATGTATGTATAGCTAATGTGAGCATTATATTCTCTGAACTTCGGACAAAAAAAGAATTTTTTGCTTGAAAATTCTATATTTAATTTTAAACAAATGTGGGTATTTTCTAACAAATTGTTGCTCACTTTTTAATATAAAAAGAGTTTAAATAATTTCCCCATTTCAAAAATATACAAAAATTTCACCCAGTGTCCTTTCTTGCTTTAGAGATATTTTTTCTGAATTTCGCATGTTTAGAAATAAACAAGCCGACCCATATTGCTTGACACGTGTGGATATTTACTAACAATTTAGCAATAACTTTTCAATATAAAACAAATTTAAATAATTTCCTCATTCGAAGAAATTATTAGAAATTTACAAAGTGTTCTCCTTTGTGTTAGATATATACTCTATAGAATTTCGTGTATTTCCGACAAAACAATATTTTTTTTTTTAATTCCTATCAGTATTTCCTGACATATGCAGGCATTTTTTTATGAAATCGACGCTCAATTTTTAATATGAAACAAGTTTTATTAAATTTCCAAATTGCAAAAAAAAAAAAAAAAAAAGTATTAAAAAATTTGCGAATTCCTTCCATAAAAACTCGTTAAGCATCTTTCGCCTAAGAGATAATTTAGAAATAATATGAGAAGTTAATTTCAATAATTATTTTCTAACTGTAAGAAATTATTTCCATTACATTATTCCGTTACTTCACTAAAAATCAAATGTTATTAAATATTTATAAAGCATTAACTGACTATATTCACTATAAAATGATGCATAATAAGTTAGTATGATCCCGTTACATTATAATATATTATAGATACGACATTTTATTTTGCTTTTGATGTTCAGTCAGTTATCTTTAAATAATATTCAAAATCAAAAATCTAAATTACTAAAAATGAAACTAAGACAGACTGATTAAAAAAACTTTTAAAAGCACGTTATATAAGGGACAAATGAATTATTTGCTTATTGAAGAGAATGGGTAAGACAGGGCAGTAGAGTGAAATCGGGTATCTCAATTTTGACACAATTAGTTTTGTTCTAAAATGAACTGTGAGTACTAGGTGAGAAAAAGGAACTGAAACAATGACAGTTCTTCTGTTTCGTTTCGATGACTTCTGCCCTTGGAGAAAAACCGGGCACGGCAAATTGGAGTAGGTTCGGGAAATACCCTCACCATATAAAGCTAATTTAGAATATCAGGTATAATAAAGTAAAATAAAATATTTATAAAGAGTGCCAATAAGAAAAAAAAGTTAGCAGCATCTCAAAAAAAAGGAAAACTTACGAAGAAAATTTCTGAAAAAAGAAATTTATGAAGAGCCATTAACATATACAATATATATATATATATATATATATATATAT
>NC_092204.1:107998969-108062039 GCF_043381705.1 Parasteatoda tepidariorum | reverse complement strand
TATATGTATGTATGTGTATATATATATGACGCCCAGTGGCTGAGAAGTAGCGCTTCGCGCTATCGTGCCACAGGTCCCTGGTTCGATCCTCGGTCCGGGCAAGGTTGACTCTGCCTTTCATCGCTTCAGTGGATCGATAATTGAGTACCAAGCATGACTGGGAACTATACACTGGGGGTTCCACGTTCAGCTGACCACCTGACCGAAACATCTGCTCCTACACCCCAGAGCCCAAGGTCAAGAAAACTGAGATGGGCACAGTAGGCCTTGGCCCCTATGGGCTGTCGTGCCGCTGAGTTTAGTTATATATATATATATATGTGTGTGTGTGTCTTGGTTAAATATATGATAATTTCTTTTTCGTATACATAACTGCAACAGGCCTTATAATTTTAGCTACCGATCAATCCTTTTCCTTAAATACTGTTATAACTTTTGTTATTTTTATGCTAATTAATGACTCCAAAACATATCGGGATATTTTAATCATGCTTTAGTTGTTTAGTTGTTTTTCTGTTAAATTAGAAGTAGCGGAATGGTAAGATGACAATCATCATTTAATGATAAACATACTCTCAATACAAAAAAAGAAAAAAGGTCTGGAGGATTTTCAGCAGGCTGGCATAATACATATATTTACTCCCTTTGTGTGAAATGTCAGAAAATGGATAATTTCAACATTAAGGAAAAAATAAAATATGAATGGTTTTATAACTGATGGGTATAATTCCTGCTACGTGTATACTTAGTGCCTCTAAATAGTTTTCGGTAATTAAAAGTATGAGATCATTATTTCTGTACCATCCTCTAAAAGAAACATAGCTCAATTAAGATCCTTTCTCCTAATAACATAAAATTTACTTTGATTTTCAAATAAAAATAATTACACATCCATTTGCTTTGAAACTAATTGATGAAATTTTATGGAAGTTGGAAACTCCAATAGAAATGAAACAAAAATCAAAAACAGTTTAGTTAAAGTGTTGGAAGTAATGTAAATCCAATAAATCGACTCTAAACGTTATTTAGTAAAGTTTTAAACCCTTCATATAAATCGTGATTACATTTCCGATGGCCGAGTTGAAAAATCCAGAAGTAACAAATGAGGTAGAGAATAATGATACTGAAAACAAAGTATTAAATATAGCACATCATACAGATGATTAACTGAATAATTTTTATTGAAAATGAAGGTTATTATATGTTTAGTGTTCTTTACATTTTCTATCGGGCTAATGTTTTCTAATGTTTTTAAATGTTATAATTAAACTGCTTCAGATTTAATACTTTGAAATAATGAATTGCATTTAGGATTTACAGCAGCATTAGCTGCGACTTTATTAGGAATTTATTATATAGTTAACGACAGATATTTAGACAGACAGAGACACTATACTAACTGCGTTTTTAACATTATTTTTATATTTATTATAAAATACCCAATTAATGTAATTAAGTTAGTTTTTTAATGCATAGTTTTTTATTGCGTCAGTCAAAAGAGCTTTATAGAGGAATATTTAGGGTGAGATCTAAATTGTTTAAAATGTCTTGGCTCAAAATAAACATCAGAACTATGTCCCCTCTCCAATATTAGTTTGTTTTCTAAAATAATCATTTTATCGACTTTATTGTGGTTTCATTTCAGTCAGTAAAAAATATATGCAAGATTTATTACTTTACTCGTTTATAAAGTAATTTCAGACTCGTCAATATGTATGCATACAATTTGATTACTTAGCTTTAATTTGATTAACTTGATCTTAGTCTCCTTTCAAACCAGGAAGGCCTAACTTGAGAGAAAATTAGTCTCAAAGCCGTATATACGTATAAGTCAAAATTTGTAATACTTTTACATAAAGACTTAAAAACTTTTAAACAATCAATACAATCAATATAGGTTTTATTTCTTTCTTCTGAAATAAGAAAACAATATTCATAGGAATTTTAATTTAAGAAAATGGAAGAATGGAATGGAGGATTTCAATGGAAGATTAGGAAATGGAAGATTTCAGAAGCAAATATTTAAAAATGTTTATTTCAGTTTAGTCTGACTTGGTAGTGAATTGCAGCAATAAGAATAATATTTTGAAATTGTTTAACATTTTTAAAACAAAATTTGAATTTTAAGTTATGGAATATCTAAATTTATAGAGAGTTTCAGGAAAATATAGTAATTAGGTACCTCTTTCTAAAATTTACAAAACTAACTATTTCTTAATATTGCGCTCTTAGATAGATATTTTAAACTGTTTCGGACTTTCCACTAGATTTTAGCTAAAAACACAGATACATATTTTCTAGTTGGAGATCTTTTGCATCAAAAACGCTCTTTTGAGAGCACTGAAAAAATCGCTATCATTGCATTGGCTCCATTAAATTCATGCTCTTTTAAATAAGAACGAAGACTCCCAATCATACATGTTTTAAAAATTAAAATAGTGCAATTTTCAAAATTGCTCGGGGGAAGAAGTGGAAAATATTATAAGATAAGTAGAACCCAGGAAGATATACGAGATTAAAAATTAAATTATTACATTAAATATTTGTTGATAACTGCATAAATAGTAAGAACATGAAAAACTAAAAATACAGTACAATTTTTTCGAATGACACTGATGGTAATCAGTAAACGAAGACAATAAAATAATCAAATCAAGCAAGGCTTCAGAAATGTGCAAGAAGTCGAGTTCGAGTCCAAGTAATACATTATGAATAATAGTTCTAATGTATCAGTAGAGAGGTCAGGTCACTTTCTGTTACACAGATTAATCAATGAGAACAGGTTTGCATAAGTAGCCTAGCAGCTGTAGAACAAGTCAGGTGTAACAGTGCTGACATTTAAAACAGGTAAAAGCTTCAAGTCTAAGGAAATTAAAAATCAAGTGAAATGCCCAAAGCAATGAATTAATACATAAAACGATTAATTTACGTGTCTGATGGCTAGACTAAGTAATGATGAACCATTACAATCACTAAAAGTCAATGTAAGCTAAAAGTTAAAAGTGAAATAGCTAAACATTAAGATTAATGAAAAACATGATTTGAAATCAATGGAAGGTAAAAGCGCCGGTGAAAATGGAAAACGTTACAAAAATTATATTCCTTTATTTGCATAAGAGCTGCATAAAAGGAGTAAATAACCGAGCATTAAGACCTTTGTATTTACGACATGTACATGCACATACTGTTCCTGGATAATTTCTGAACTATATTTTAATATTTATAATTTTTTCATAATAATTTTTCATCATTTTTTTTCAGATATGTAAGGTATTCCGTAACGACCACTCTAAATCTGCAATGGGAAAAAAAGTGTATTCAAAACTACCTGAAAATGGTAAGCCAAAGAGCTCGGTAATTTTTACCGAAGTAATATTTTAAATTATAGTCGCATAATATGTGATAAAACTTGGGAAATGTGGAAAAATTTAGTAATTTCATCACGATACTTTAGAACACGGCATAAAAAGTAATTATTCTGTAAAATTTTAGTTTTGTATTTTACCCTAAATTTATAGTATTAAGAACTGTAGTTTTGAAGAACAGAATTTCCCAAAAACCCTTACCATATGAGAGGAAAAATTACCCAATGAATGGTTTAACTACCGTATATTTTCGTTTTATTAACTAAAATTATATATATTTTATTGTTATTAGAAATATTATTATCACACAGGAAAGTCACTTTACCAGAATTGTTTTATGTGTCTAAAGATTCCTCAGATTTCGAAGGTTAGTTTTCACATTAATATTCATTTGTGTCTACTAATGGGCGAACATTTTCAACATTATTTTTGACAAAGGTTCAAAAAATTTATTTTAAGAGTGGTCATAATGAAGCAAGCAGAAGAAAGCATTGTTAAAAAAGTGCTCTCTCCGACCATTACGGAAATTCCTTAGTTTGAGGAAATATTTTTACTTGTGGGTAAAAAAAGGCATTGCATTGTTATCTTAATAAATTAGAATTAAAAGCATGAAGCCACTACATGTAAATAATTTGAGAAAAAAAAATAAAGGTAACGTAGGAAACTGCTTATGCTCAAAAGTCTTGATAAAAATGAACGCTTTATTTTTGCACCACTAATAAATATATTATATGCGAAACTCAAATATTAATGAGTATACAAAATCATATCCCATTCCTTTTATTACTCAAAATTATTTTCTACCTAACTCATAACTCATAGCATTTATATTTTTTCATGTTCTGATGCGTAAAATATTATTTTGACATCATAAATTAAGCCCGTCACTGGTGTAGTGGTTAATGTACTGAACTACGGGACCAATGGTAAATGGTTCGAATCAATCCGTAGGCATGGATGTAACTTTCTCTCTTTCTCTGTGTTCTACGTCATTTATTCTGTGTGAATGTAATCCGACCTATAAACATGATTGTGGTTGTATGACGATACGATACTCCACCGCCTAGCCACAGGTGCCCCTTGGGTAAATGTAAGAGAGTAGCAATTCTGGAATTTCTGAGACTAATGGGAAATAGACCCAAGTGGCCGCCTATCTTAAATCAATTTATGAAACTTTTATTGATTTTTTTGTAAACTAAGCTAGTAAAAATATTTAAATAAAATTTCCTAAATAAATAATTTTTATAGAATAGAGTTAATCCAACAAAAAGTCAAAAAATAAATAAAAAAAGCTTTTGCTTTCTTTTTTATTTTAAATTAAAACTGTGGTTATCCCGACCTTCTCTCTAGCCACCCAAACTCATAACGGTACTTGAGTTGGATACTAATTTAAATCACCACCCTTCAATCACTTGATTTAGAAAAAGACAAAAGGCACATAGATTCTGAAAAAATTGCAAAAAATGAAATAAAGCATTTTTTAAGTAGTATTAATGTATTGATTAAAATCATTATGACGCTGAATGAACTGATTGATTCGTATCTCTTTGATGATTCGCTTCGCATAATTCTAAGAGACACCTATAATTCTTCATTTACCATTTTATAATATGTCAGTTAAATTAAATTTTAAGTAAAAACAGAACATGGAAGCATATTTTTCTTAAATTATTAAATCGAAAGAAAACAAACATTTAGATTATTTTCTTCATTCTATAACACATTACTGAAGTTGTTTTAAACATTAAATAAAGTATTTGGAGCTTCAGTCACGATTCGGAAAATAATAATAATGAAAAAATGTCAAAATAACAAAGCATTGATTCTATTTGAAAGCTGAAAATGACAGGAATTGGTTCTACAGTAAAAATTGAAAGATATTATCTTCAGAATCATCTTGTTTTCTCGAAATATAGGATCGTTTCGAAATATTCGTCGAACCCATTTGAGAACCTATCAACTTAATAGTTTGGAAATTTAAAGATTGTATTTTTGGATAGAAAAATATATCTATAAGAAATACCATAAAAATGAGACGTAAATTCTTAAGATAAATATCAGGTGCTTCTCAAGACGTAATAAAATATATTATATGGTTTAGTCATTTATTGAATAAATAGTTACTTCGTATTCTATATAAAAAATGCATTTCAAAAGAAATGAATTCTTCGTGAAAAATGTTTGGTGATCAAAGCGAAGTTTTAAATTTTTTTGAGGTATCGAATGAATTAAAAAATTCTAGTGGTCGTAGTATTTTTTCTTTTCATGAAAACTTAATAAAAAAATATAGTAATTTACACACATATCTTACCAGTCAGATACTGCAGAATCTTGTATCAGTTATTGCGCACAACCTAATGAAATATTGAATCGAACATGAGAAGCTTGACCACTCATTTTTATATTTAAACATTTACTTAGTTGACGAGCATAACAGCAAGAAAAAGTCAACTTGCTTCATGCCTATCAAAAACTGAAATGTGAAAGTAAAGGGAAGTCATGCGAGGCAATATTTTCCTCGAAAAAATCTCTCTTTGAAAGCTCTTCACGCCCATACCGCTCGACATTAATAAATATATAAAAAAGTTTACACACCAGAGTGCAGACGTAAATTATTCCCAGTGGTTGACAGATCACGGGTTAGAGTCTCCCAGGCCGTTTAGTTAACCATGGGAGGTTTTCATTGCTTCTCTCTCTATGTAAAACAAATGTGGATTAGTTCTATCAAAGAGTTGCCCTAAGGCAAAATCCTCCCAGTACTCAATCCAAGAGTTCCCTTGTATTGTGGATTTGATTCAAAATTAGAATAAGCAACGGAGTTTAACACTGGTAGTCGTGCACTCAAAATTGGGATGGATATTTAACGCCGGTTATGAAATAAAATAAAATTCTTTATTCTTTTTGATTAATATGCAAAATCATCTTGTATCTACATTCTAATTCAGAGCGTTTTTAATTTTTTTTTGTTTATAATTAATTTGTTATTATTAGTTTATTACAATAGGTATCAAGGGAAGCTTGTCCTATTGCTCTTAATCAGAGATTTTGAACGGAACTCTATAAGAGGCTCAGCATAAAAAAAAATGCTATCCACCTATCACGAGATATCTTCCAGATACCAGATTGGCATGCTACCTTTTACCTTTGTTACGAAGGTAAGTAGCTATAATTGGTGTTAGTGTTAACCATTTTGCATTTGATTGAAGTTGGGAGTCGATTAAAATGAGTCTTTCCTTTGTCGTCCCCCATTAGAAAAGGTTTCACACTTTCAATAAAAACAGACAACCATAGACTTTCAGTTGCGAGAAGTTCTTTTCATATTTGGACAGTAATGGATGTTTTTCGAAAAGGACACTTACAGTTATTGATTGTTCAATAAATATTAAAAATAAATAATAGTTTAATAAAGTAGTTTAATTTACTGATATGAATAAGAGTAGGGTAACAATTTGAGTTCAAATTTGTCAATTTATAAATTATGAATTTATTGTCACCATAACCAGTAAAAGTCTTTTCAGTGTAAAAATTATCATATTATGCTCGACGTAAAATGAATTCATGACGGGTGCTATAGGTAAGCTATAATGCTACAGTTAGGTTTTTATCTAGATAAAGTAATAATAATATATTATTACATATTTACATAAAAATTAAACATACTTTCTAAAATATTATTTATTAAACTAAATATTTACAATTTCAAGTTAAACAGTGAATAACTTATTACTTTCTTTGGATTTTAAAGTAAAGAAGATCTATGAATTAGAAACAAAAAAAAATCCTTTTGAAATAATAAATGGCGTAGGAAATTTGAAGAAAAATCTGTACTTTGTTATATTAGACTTATTTAAAACATAAATATTAGAGTTTTATTCAAATGAAAAGTTTCTGTAATTTTTCAAGTTACCCGGCACAGAGTAAGTAAATATTTGTTTAATTAAAATGATGTATAAGTTTTCATAAAAAATTAAACGTGTATAAATTAAATTAATTTGTTCGCTTGATTATATTCGTATAAAAACAAACCTTGTTTGCATTCAATTGTTTTTTCAGTTCTATCTTAGTAATTATTTTTTTAAAGGTGGTCTTTGATTTCAACTTTTAACTTTATGCATCTTCTTCTTGAAATAATTTTAAAATAATTTCATCTTTGAAGTGATTCTGTAAGAAAAAGAAAGGAAACACATTCCTGTTTTTATTTATTCTTTCTTATTCAATTTTGTTTTTTAAAAATGAATGAGACATATTTATTTTTGCTAATGCAATGTTTATGATCTCTAATGAAAGCTGTTAAAAACATATTTCATTGTTAGTCACAATATTTGCTTACGCCATCATGATAAATTTTATTTTTCCCAATCAAATTCATTTAATTTAAACCCTTTAAAGTATTAAAAAAAATCGTTAAGTTAATTCTGCAAAAACTAAAATGAAAATACGATGCATTGTTTTAGTTTAAAGTTTCTGATTCACATAAATGNGGGTGTGTGCGTGTGTGTACATTGAAATAATTCATTATTACATCTTGAAAAAACAAACAACAAACTCAAATCTCCAGACTGAAAAGCATGTCTTGGATTTAACTCTGGAGTTAGCTATATTTGATTGTAATATAGAGAAAAATGTCGGGAAAACATTGGATGATTGTCCACCTGGAAAGTTTGACAAACCCTATTTTTTTAGCATGTAAAAAAAATTATTTATATGATGAGCACCAGACGACAGCTTGGTCTCAAAATAGAACCCAATGTTGTTAAGTTAAAGAGAAATCACATTTACAATCAATCATTTTACCCAGAAAATATAGCTGTTCTCGAAAGATCCTTTCTCGTCTTCCCTCTCTCATTAAAATGTCTCTAAAAAAGTTGAATTTTATAAGCACTTTGTAGAGTATTGTAATGAAGGTCTGTAAAGTTATAGTTTACTTCCTCTTTTAGTGTGTTTTCATCAATTTTGCAGATCACAGCTTTTAGGAAAAGTTAGACCCATCGCTCCAAATCAAGATATTTATAGATGTCACTGTTAAAGAAGAAATATATAGAAGAGACACAAAATTACAAAAAAAAAAAGAAAGAAAGAAAGAAAAATTCACAAACCAGTTGTCTTTAGACACTTATTGCTCGAGACATTTCTACAATTATTTTACTATTTAACTATTGCTGAATAAATTTTAGTAACTCTTCTATTGTCATAATGGGTTAAATCATCTTCAAGTATGGAGGATTGACCATGTTCTTACACTGCTGATAAATCTCAAATGAAAAGGTTAGCTAGTTAAATAACTCATTTTAATTAAATAATAATAATAAATAGTCACGTTACTAGAGAAAATAATTATTCTAGCAAATGACAAACAATGTAAGCCATCAAAGTCTTCATGGAAGGAAATGTATACGTTGAATGCTGAACAAATCACCCAAGTTTCCTCGACAGAAATCAAGTTTGTAATTATTTTATATTTTAATTACGGCAATCATACATTTTTAACATATTTTTTCTTTAAGTTTTTTCATATTTTCGTTTATGGGTTAATAAAGCTTTAGTTTTTGAGAAAGAACTATACTTATAACGAAAGTAGAATTTACAGAATTAAAAGAAATGAAACATAGTAAACTATGTCTTAAACTCACATTGTATAACAAGAAATTCCGTTTAATAAGAGAAATTTTAAAAGTACCGACAAATAATATTAAGTTTAAAAAAATACTAATAATAATAATTTAAAAATAATAATAATACTAATAATATAATATAAAATAATTTAATAATAATAATAATACAAGTAATATATATAATATTTTAATAATAATAATATAGGATATATAATAATTTAGTAATAATTATAATAATATATAATAATTTAACAATAGTAATATTTATTATCAATAAAAATATTAATAAATGTAATAATAATAATATTTATTATCAATAAAAATATTAATAAATGTAATAATAATAATAATTATTATCAATAAAAATATTAATGAATATATATTTGTTATCAATAAGAATAATAATAAATGTAATATTAATAATATTTATTATCAATAAAATATTAATGATTGTAATAATAATAATACATGCAATAACAATAATAATAATGTAATATTGAGTTTAGTAATATTGATTAATGTAATTTGTAAAAGTATTCAGTCTAACGAGAGAAAAAATCCGAATCTATCAAAAGAATAGTATGTTTTTTTTTAAATACATTTTGTTGTCCGATATCTTAACTTTATCAATAGTTATCATTAATTCATAAGTATATAAACCTGTTTGAACCATTGAGATAGGCACTTAGCAAGTAAAAACACTCTTAAAGGCAAATAATATTTCTCAGGGTTATAATTTTTCTTCGAGCTGTGTGTCCGTAAACTTCCAAAACTTAAAAAAGCATTGCAGTTAGTAATTAGGATATTAAAGTTTCTTGACCAAAAAAATAATCTCCGGAAAGTCATGTAATTGTTCTTGATGAAAGAAATAAAACTGTTATTATTGAGAGAGAGAAAAATTATAAAGTATATTTGTCAATATCATAGTTGAAACATCTGGCACATATATGTATAGGATTCAGTTTTTTTCAAAGATTTCTCAAACTAAACATGCACGGTAGAGAAGTTTTCTTTGGATCAGTAAAAGTTCATTCAAAGAGAAATATGTTTTTAGAGAATAAAAATAAAATACGAGAAAAACATATATTTTCTTATAGGAAACTTTCCTTTTGACAAATAATATTTTGACAAAGTGTTGCACTAAAGTATGAAAAAATATATTTTTTTCAAATGTTTATAAGAACTGGAGATATATTTCGCAAAGAATGAGTCCATATATATAGCTTTATTTTTTTTTTTGTTCTTAGGAAAAATATTAATATTTAAAAAATAGAATAAAGCTCTTTACCTGGGGTGAAATATTGTTAGATAAGTAGCAAAGAATATCTGTAATAACTATGACGTAGGATTATTAAATAAATTATATGAGTTTAATAGCTTATTACGCCTTATTTTTAAAAATTACTATTAAATACAACTAACTACAATTTAAATACAAATTTGTGATGTTGTGATAATTTGTAGTAAAGAGATAATAGCATTGGAATGTTGTGATTGTTAATAAAAAAGTTAAGATTTGTTGAATTTAGCCTAACGAACCAGTTTTGTTCTTAAAAGAAGTCGGAGTTCGTTAACGGTTCCGCTTTAAAAACAATTAATAAATTATGATTTCAAAACAACCAGCATTTTAACCGTCAACGTTAGAGTAATCTAACATATAGCAGAAAACAATGTTTCATAAATTTCTGTGGTTGGAGAGCATCATCGGTTGGCAAACTTTTTAACCAATTTGGAAATTTAGAGTGAATATATATATTTGTGCTTCCCAAGCAGAACACAGAAAACTGTAAATTTTTATCTCTTTCAGTCTTTCTTAAAATAATTTTTCAAGTTGCCGTATTTTTTTTTTTGAACAAATGACAACCAGTATTTAAATCATGTCTCAGTTTAAATACCGGTAAAAAAGCAATAATTTCGTATGATAAATTAAGAAGAAAAATTTTAAATCTTGAAAAATAAGTGACATTGTTTCATTTTAAAATAACAATTCATTTTGTCTGCATCAGTAGTTTTATTCTTTTAGAAAATCAATTTACTTTCGTCTACAGCATTATCAATAAATTTGCACTTTAATATTGAAATGAGAACAATTATAATTTTATATAATTAGAATTATATAAAATTAATTTAATTTAATTTAATTATTATATTAATTTATATTATTTATTTTAATTTAATTTAATTTAATTATTATATTAATTTATATTATTTATATTAATTTAATTTAATTTAATTAATATATTAATTTAATTAATATATTAATTTAATTAATATATTAATTTATATTATTTATATTAATTTAATTTAATTATAATTTTATATTTAATTATAATTTTATTAATAAAAACAATTTAGTTTTGTCAACTGCAGCATCAATAGTTTTATTATTCTATAAAAACATTTTACTGTCGTCTACTGCATTATCAATAGTTTTATTCTACGATAAAAATAATTTAGTTTTGTCTAATGCATTATCAATAGCTTTATTATACTATAAAAGCAATTTAATTTTGCCTACTGCAATATCAACACTTTCATTATCCTTTCCAAACAATTAATTTTCATTTACAGCATTATCAATAGTTTTATTCGATTAAGAGAAATTCTATAAAATTTCATGTCAATTAATGACTTATAAGTAGTTTTATTTTATTATAAAAACAATTGAACTTTCGTCTAATGCATTATCAATAGTTTCATTCTACGATAAAAACAATTTCATTTTCCCTAATCCGTTATCAATAGCTTTATTGCACTATAAAAACAATTTAATTATTTCGTCTACTGCATAATTAACAGCTTTATTTAAGTATTACGACAATTTACTTTCATCTAGCGTGTTATTTTAAGTTCATTTTTTTAAAGATATAAACTTAAAACGTATTGAAAGTTTGTCCCGTGGATCATATCTGAAATAGAAGGAAGAAAAACACATTTGACAATTTGCTAGAAATGCTAGTTCCTCAAAATATTTAGGAATATTCTTAACAATTTTCCGGTATTTAAATTTAATACCTTGCATGTATTAAATGTAACTAAGACTCTCGAAGTCTTACAGCACTTTAAATCCATAGGCAATAAAGAGTATAGATTGATACAGAGCTCTGAAAATATGGCTTTGAAATATGCTAAAGTTGAATGTGTTTTGAATAAAACATTTTTCATTGAATAAAATTTATATTGCTCTATTTCAAGTGTATGTAGCGTTTTAGCATATTGAAAGTCAGTTATGTATGTTCTTCACTTAAAACTGAATCTGATGGCAAAAATTAAAATAAGAATATATTAAGTTGTAAAATGATGGTAAACTTTCTTCATATGAAATAAATTCGGAAAATAAATTCTTTGTTTTCATTTTACAACAAGAATATTTAAGACTTTCGCACTAAAAATGCATTAATTTGCTATACATGCCTTAAATTATTGAAATTCTACGAATTTTACCTTAAATATGTCGCCGGCTGGCACAGGGACATCGGTGAGCATTTTGTTCTGGAAATTACTCAAAATACTTGTTTAAGAGAAAACATTTTTAACAGTCCAGCAGGATTGGATACTTGATTTTTTTGAATTATTGAATTATTTATTGAATTTTTCAACATTCAATCTTTATGTAAAACTATTAGACGGTTTTTAATTTTTATTTTTCGGACAAAAATTTTGAGACTTTTCTGGGACAAAAAAAATTGAATACTGAAGATCTTTTGAAAATTTGTGAAAAACGCGTCGATTTACATGCGACAATCCTTTTTGTGAACATTATTTTGCATTCCGTATTCCCTACTTCTGTCTTCCAACTGAAGGTCAAGAGCCATTCAAAATTCTTTGATTTAAAGTTGTTCTCTTAAACTTTGACTGTCAAAGTCTACTCCTGACAGCACACTGATTCAAATTTCTCAGAAAAAATGGTTAAAGAACAATTTATTTAATTGTTATTTTACCACATTCAAACAAAGCAGTCAAATAATCATAAACAAGAAGGTGTTCAAATTGCCAGCAGTGAGAAAAACATTTTATTAACTACTATCACCTAATAGGGTTAAGCAACCAGAATTTCAACCCACCAACTAGACTCACCCAATGAAGTTACATACTTATAGCCCCAGGGTGGGGGAAGTCTGCCAATCTCATAATCGACTGAACGGGGGTTTGAACCCAAGAATTTACAAATGTATCCGTCACTCCCTTCAACGCAAGAAGAGCTTCCAGTATCCTACCCTAGACAATTTGTGACCCTGGGCTGTTAAAGTACGATACTCTCATTCACGCATAGATGGCTGCACCATTAAGCAGTTAAACTATCATCAACGACTAGTTAAATTTTGAGCTAGATGTAAATGGTCAAAATACCGTATAATTTTATATTCATGACTTTTTAACCATTCTAGTTGTAAACTGTTTCAAAAGCATAAAGATAAAAAATATTATTTTCCTTAAATTTTGGTTAATTGGATGAACATACACTGTAACCGGTTATTTTACTATAATTTTAGAGTGAAAATTTTAATAGGGCAGTGGAACACAAGGGTATACATTTCTATAAATACAATGTTAAGTAGTACCTATGTTGAGTACACTATATATGGTTATAAAATTTGCCATTATGTAACAAGAAACTAAAATTTCGCACAACCTTTAGGGTCATTTACAGCCTTAACCTAAACTAGACAAGTATGGTATTTATCGGAAAGGAGTCTTAATTAAACCAGAAGCAAAATCAATTCACAAATCACAAAGTCAATTCACACATCTATGATTACTAATTACTGATTTTATATAATATGGCCCTACACTTTGAGACCCGTACCTGAGTAATTCAATGCAGAGTAAGTTATGAGAAAGATGCACATTGTTTTTCTTTGTTTGTTTGTTTTTTCAAATCGTGAGCACTGAAGTTATCACTCTCCTCCGAGATGAGTTGCAGCCTCCATCGAGAGTTTACTGAGTGGGCAGGAGGCGAGCTGAACAAAACACATTCCTTGACTAGACAAAGGATAAAATGTTGTCCGATGCACTTTTTTACGTTGAATCAGAAGAAATCACACCCAAGTTGATATATCAAATAGCTCAAAAGTCGATTAAGTTTTTTATAGAAACAGAGCAATTTCTGACTCATACATATTTATGACTCAGATAATGATATCCAGCAATGAGAGATATTGTTTCCGTGTATTTTAGGCAATATAGATAGGAACACTGTGGTTGACTAACAGTGTAAAAGATTCACTAGCATAGTTTTGTTAAGTTATAAAAGATTTGTGTATAATAAATACAGTTTTGTCTTTGCATTCTAAAGGGTTAAATCTGAAAGGTTAAATTTAAAAACTCGAATAAAAATTCAGTTGTTTTGAGTTGCAGATTCCTGAACAAATTTGCATTCAGCAATTCTTTTTTAATCACGCCAATTTACTTACTGATTGAGAACTTAGGCAAGAAATCGCTTAAAATATACATAAGTATCTGATTTTTCTATTTAATTTATCATCCAAATTTTGATGAAATTCACAAGTTTTTTCTTGTACTTATATTTGCAATAATTTATATTTTCTCAAAGCAAAATTTAAAACTAAAATTAACAATTATCAACACGTCTCCCTAGCTAAAAGCAACTTCCTTTTAAATCAGCTGGTTGTTTAACTTTGGTCAAATATATGATAAATGTTTTGCAATAATTGCTTTAACTTCAAATTCAATTCTATCCCCCCTTGCTTGAAAAGACACCGAATGACTACATAATGGCATTATACATTTTCAAATTATTCAGTGGAACATTTTTGGACCGAAGCTCGATGATTTCCATTAGCTGCCAATTTTTATGGTTTTTACGAAGGGTATTTTTTAGTGGTAGGCAACTTTATGCGTTGAAAAAAATTTCAAAATAATTTTAACCCCCACGACAATAAGACATTTAAAAACATGAATTGTGAATAAATTCCTTTAAAAGTTGTATGAAAGCTGTAAATACCGAAAATACAAAAGATTTAACCATTATCATTCGCATTACACCATACGTTATTTTCGCTTCGCAAAGCTTGAATGACGGCGTGTTTTAATTTAGTCTAATTGCCTAGAATTGATAACGAGAAGGCGAATGATAGCAACTGTCTTCCATGTCTACAGAAACTAAAGTTTGCCATTAAAATATGAATATATGTGTTTAGTTGTGCAATAAGTAAATTAACATTTTAATGTTCAAGTCTCTGTTGGTTGCATTAAATAATTTCATAATGTATAATTTCTATTCGCCCCTGCTCTTTTAAGCTTAGTTCGAATTCCTCTTGATATTCTATCTGCTGCACATATGCTTGATTGACATTATTTTTTTTAAAGTTTGTGTATGCATGTAACTTAAATTACCGAGTCTTACTTTATATTGTGTCGTAAAAATAACTTTATTAATTTTTATGAGTATCATGTCTCACTGTAATTATAAATTTTAGTGTTTCTAAATAAAAAAACATGATGTTTGATGGCGTCTACTTTGCACCAATTGGTGTGAAAAAAGCATTATAGATGTTCACAGCACCAGGAACTATCTTCAGATTTGGTGTAGTAGAACACTAATTTGATATAAAGTAGTTGCCACCATTTTTGATGTTAACACACACATTTTTGATGTTCAGATACACGAAATCATTTTACAGTGAAAGAATCCTGAAAAAAAAATTATTGTGTGTAAAAGTCTGATAGCTTTTTTTTTTTAATATTCAAATCTTTAATGGTTTTCCTTTGCTTTTCAACTACAACTAGGAAACATCTATAACAAAAATCGTAAACATTTTGCAGGTACAGCTGATATAAAACGCTTCTGAGCAATATGGTGTAATGTAATAAAGATAATGAAAACCTTGAAATCCAGAACAATGCTAATCATTAGCGTGACATGAAAATGTTACGAGTGAAGCAAAATCATTGCTTATTAGTATATTACATAAATTTGGGGGAAAGTTCCATGGCTAAAAAAGAATAATGCATAAATAAAAGTTACACGAATTTTAAAAAAAAAAAAAAACTTTCTCTGTCTTAACTTTTCCTTACCCTACCACATTTCAACTGCTGATTCTTAATTCTGTATACCAAGCAAACAATTATCTTAAGAAAATTATCTGAGCTTATATATAAGAATAGAAGCTAGTTTATTCCTAGAAGCGACTCACTAATATTTGAAGAAGAAAAAATAAACGATGCTTAGAGCAACTTTTGCAATTGAACATGTCCCTTTAGTGAAAATTTTTATCGATAATTTCAACAATTTTTGAGAAACAGAGTTCAATCAATGAACTTTTTAATTAAGTTTCAAAATACCAAACCTAAATTTTATAAATTTTGGTAAATTTAATATTTTTCTTTTAATATTAATGAACGTTATACTATCCATGCAAAAATTCTCTTACACTCCTATTTATCGTGCGTGATTCGGGGCTTCCCTAGTGTCCGCGAGTTGCTTGGTCGCCCGTGCTGGGCGGGGTTGCAACCGCGAGGCATCACATATATGGCGTATGGGCCCTATGGGCCTAGGTCGCGACATTATATTGCTTACACTCATATTTACCTTTCATATTTTGAACTTAATTTCCTTATATTGAAATATATATATAAATAAATACAAGAAAACACGAAGGAAGTTAAGAAAAACAATAAGTTTAATTTATTGCGCTTAAGCTGCAAGTAAACAGAACTCATTAGATAAGTTCAAAATGNTGATTTTATTTCACTAAGAAAACTGCAATATATTTATTTCAAGAAGCATTTCTAGGGATATATATATATATATATATATATATATATGCTTTCTTTAAAAAAAGTTGCTAATTAAATACCAGCATTGTAACAAGGAAGGTACCCGGCATGTCACTCACCAATCGAGTTAAAACGTTTTTTAAATAGTTTTTTTTACTTTCTGAAATCTATATTAGTAAAGCAGAATGTTTATACGTATGTGCCGTTATGTATCGTGTAAAAATCCAAATATTCTGAACCGATCCACACCAAATTTAGAGTGCATAATTTCAAAGACACGGCAGTCTTCTTCAAAACTCCCTCCGATTACCGATAAGCTCAATGCATCCCAACGAGAGAATTTTTCAAAGAACTCGATAAATATTTCATGAAGGGGTCTGGATAGCCTGGTTGGTAGAGCACTGGGCCAATGTCCAAGAGGTCGTGGGCTCGATCTCCGCCGGCTGAAGACTCACCGTGTAGTAAATGGGGACTGATGCACGCTAAATCTGTCGAATCACAAAGTCCTCCATGTTCTCATATCAAATCATAAATCTGGGGGTACTGAGCCAGGAGTTTCCTTGTCTTCTGGAATGCTTCAAAATTACAAGGCTGCGGAGTTAAACATTAGTAGTCGTAAACCTGATATTGAGTTGTCAGTTCAACAATGGCTAAAAAAATATTTTATGAAGAGCCGTGATAGTTCAGGGGATAGAGCGTTTGAATTCCAATGACGTAAGCCGGGTTCGAATCCCAGTGATTGCTGGTCGACACGAATTTCGCATCCGACTCGCATCGACCACAGTGCTAACGTTAAATATCCTCAGTGATAGATGGTTCTTATGTTAGAGTCCTTTTGCCACCAGGTTAACCGTGGGGTGTTTTAGTGGTTTTCTTCTCCATGTAACGCAAATGCGGATTAGTTCCATCAAAAAAACCTCCACGAAGGCAAATTTCTCCCAATACTTGATCCAAGAGTTCCCTCGTCTTCGGGATTGAGTTCAAAATTACACGGCTACGGAGTAGAACACTAATACTCGTAAATCTAAAACTTGGTGCTACTGTTGAACGCCGGTTACAAAATAACATGTTTTTTTGAAGTGATTTAACTAGCCTGAAGCTCTAATCAATAAAAAAATAGTCTTGACACACGTTTTCATGAATTATTCATTGTTATTTTCCTATATTATGTTACCATAAGTAAAATAGAGGTTAATAATGTCGCAAAGTATGGGGATGATGTCAGCGATTCCGTATTTTAAACCGTATACGAAACCACAATATTTAGTCTCTTGAAGCTCTTTTAAGTTTCTCTATAATCTCAAAAAATAGAAATCAATAGTCGTCAAATCGTCAATTCTGGCGAAATAGGACAGTTTTGTTGACCGCTCTTTCAGGGGCACCATATAAGGTGGACCAACGTTTCTCCCACAGTAAAGGCAGATAGTACAGAGAATGAAAGAACATCCATGCCTTGTCTGGGGATTTGAACTAAGAACTTTTTTGATAAAAGGACTGTTCCCTGACTCCTACACAGTCCGATCAGCAATAAAATAAAATTAAAATCATCTATTAAGTATTGGAAAAAACTGTGGTATATTCTGAATATCACAGGTCAAATGTTTCAGAAGAAAAGCAGATAACTGAAAACTTTATATGTATACTATAAAATATTATTTCAAAACTTTTCTCCTTACTCAGAAACTTCATTATTTGCGGTTTAAAACACTTATTGTTCGCGTTTTATTATTATTAAAAATTGAAGAAACATACGGTCGAGTTTGCGGAAAGCAACTTCCGTAAGCTCTATCGTATGAATTAAACTCGTATTCTTCGGCTACTACCTACGACAGAGTCATAGTTACGTTGTTCACGTTGTTACTGAGTCGACTGTTAGTCCCCCGCCAAACCAATCAACCTGCGCCATTGCATGGTCTGCCGCTTAGTTGTTGCTTTCATTCGAGCTTTAGTTCATTCAATTATAGCATGCATTAGATTTCAGCTTCAGCTTTCCTTGCCTATGGATCTATTCAAGACTAATTGACTCGCACACATCTTAGACTCCTTAATTCGTGTTTCAATACGTGCCGGGTGGGTGACCGATCTATTTGCTGAGAGCCACTGGCCTCCGACGAGTCTCGTGAGGCTACCAAGGACCCCTGCCAGTAAAACAAGACTTCGTCTTATGCGCAAGCAGACACTTCTGAATTTGACGTTTTGAACACATTGACTTTTGATCCGTGTTTCAAGACTAGTCGAGTGGGTGACAAATCTATCAGCTGCGAACGGCTGGTCTCCCCCGTGTCTTATGCGTCCATCAGGAACCCCAGTCCGCAAGTCAAGAGATCGTTCCGTGTGCAAACAAAGGTAACTCTAAACGTCTTGTAAAAAAAGAGTTCCTGCTCCGAACTGGTCCCCTCTACCCGTCGAGCGATTGTGTTGCTATTCTTCGAGCGTGACTCGGGGTCATTACTTTTGTGCCGTATGCCGCTTGGTTACCATGCTGTTGCAGGGATGCACCCGTGCTGTTGAGTCACCGGTATTCCCTGGATGCCCTCATTTGGGGCGGATCAGGGTAAAGGTGCGCTTATTTTTGAAAATTAAAAGTACCAAGAGATTCAATGATTAATTCAGTAATTACATGGCTCTTCATTAAAGGTAACTGTTGTAATAGAAGAAAATACATTGTAGCTAAACATTCCAATTGTATTTAAAATAGATTCCGATTAAAATTACAATAAAATAAAGTTGAGGCAAAATAATATTGCTCTATGTCTTCCAAAATAAATGCGTAACTTATTGTTCATTCCATGCATAGTTTAAAAAAAGAAAGTAATTTTACAATAATTAATCTTACTTTTAAATGTCAACAAGACTTTTAGGATGTTTAACTGTAGTAATATTTAAAGGTATACTGAATAAATGAAAAATAAAATACTATTTTAAAATTCGAGCCAAAGCATTGGCTTTTCTCATATTTGAAAAGATCTGCATACATTCACTTTTAATGGCAAACATTTCAGTAAGTCGAGGATTATTAAAGATTGCAAGGGAGTGGTATGAGAACATTTGAAGGTGAACTAAATCGAATCTCTTCATCGTTATTTCCACAGAAATGTTACGAAGAGGAATGTGTGGTAATCGTCGACTCTAATCACACCACTGGGAATACAGGAGAGCCGTTTGAGAAATGAAAGATATAAGGGATTCCTTGCATTTGATACAGATATTTGTATCAAGATATGTTTGGATGAAATTATATTTGATATGATGCTTAGGCTCTGTAATGTTAAATGTTAAGAGGAAAAGAGAGACAAGGATGTTGGTGGAAAAAAAAAGACTAAAAAAACTAATGTAATAATATTTTGAGTTACGGCTTATGCTTATAAATTTCTTTAGATTATAAGTGATGGATAAACAGATGGATCATCAAAAAATGGATCGTCATTGCTTTTTTTATTGTTAGTAGATTAAAAGACATTATTTATGCATATTTTATTTATGCATATTTTGTTAACATGTCAAGTATCAAGAAACAACTGGATACCCCGATTAAAAAATAATAATCAACTGTACTTGAAATAAACATTAAAACTCAGGCATACAGCGAATGTTCAACAGTATAAGAAGTACTGATTGAAAAGAATTTTTACTTCTTAATCATACTCAATGATAAGTTATGTTATATAATTATATCAGACACCATCAAATCTCTCACTCTTCCTTATTTTTTTTTTAAATTATTTTTAATAATTTTTCATTTATTGCTTTTGCATCAAGTAAAGCACTCTCTTATTAAATTAAGATCACGATAGCTATAAACTTTTCTGCAAAATCGATAATTAGTTATCAGTCAAAGCAAAAATATGAAAAAAAACGAGGCAATTCTTCAAAAAAATGCAAGATTAGGGAGGTAATGAGAAACAAAATTTCGATTTTCTTCGAAAGCATCCTCTTAAAAGGTACCATTTATTAGAAAACTAATATTATTAAATCTTCAATTCAAAAAATAATATTTATTTGAGGGCGGCGCAAAGCATCAAAGTGAAATATAATAATGATTTTTTTCAAACAATTTAACGTTTCCAGTCGTAAAATCCGAACTAGTAGCTGTAGAAACACAAATCTGGTCTTATTTTGTAGGTAATGTTTCAGCTAAAACTTTTATACTTTTCAAATTACCTAATTGCCTTCGCCAAATGAACAGATCAAAGGCTAAACGAAATATTTCTTACCCCACCCGAAAAAAAAGGGAAGAGAAATTTTCGTACAATTGGAAACTATCGTAAAATGGTTAAGTACATATTATCGAGAAATTTTTCGGTGGATAAGATGAAGGAATATGAATGATGTAGAACAAGAAAAACACGTTTTAATTTTGCTTTTTGCTAAAAATACAACTTTACTCATTGTTTTTGCATCTGTAAACTGAAAACTTACAACTTTAGGTAAATTATGTGTGTCCATACATATATTTTTCACTTATTGGAAACACCTTCTAGTTTCAACCTCCAATTAAACCTATTGAAATTCATTAGTACTTGCGCTTTCCTGCACTGTAATTTACAAGATTTCGATACCGTTTTTGTTTTTCCACTATTAGTATACCCAACAGAACTTTTTTTTTCATTTTCCACCACTAATCTAAAATGACGTATTAAGAGTGGTCTTTATGGTACTTAAGATGCATAGTTATAGTATGCAAAATAAAACTTAATACATCTTAATAAACACTTCAATAACTTTCGATCTAATGATGATATTTTCACTTACTAAGATTAATGATTCGAGAAACCAACATGAAACTCAGGGCAGACATCATTATAAAATCTAACACACAAACGTAAATTCTCTGAATAAAAATATCATTTTTATTTAGATTCTTGACCCTAAAACGTAGGGAATAACCGCAATCTTGAAAATATGATCCTAATAGTTTAGTCAGGGCAGCAGTCGAAATTTTATGACCCTTAATGTAAGTATGATTATTTTGTTAATGACTAATATATAAAAAGGCGTAATTTCAAATGTAAGTTTTTAAAATTAAGTTATATTTAATTTTTTAAATAACTTTGAAATTAAGAAATAATCAAAATCAATGATTTCTTCCCTTTTTCATATTGCGAAACATAAGTACGTAAGGAAAAAAATGCAAACCTTTTAAAAGGAGATGATTAAAGGCTTTAAATCTTAATTTTTTCCTAAACTTGAAGATTCTGATCTCATTTTTACTGATTAAAAGAAACGAACACCAATGTTTAAATTCAAAATTAAGCTACGAATGCAAAACCTTTCAACGTGAACTAATATTAAACTTCGTCCTTTTATAACATTATCCTTAAACTAACATAATTTGTTCTTTGGCATATTTTTCTATACTCAATTTTTAACTGAAAATTAAATCTCATTAGTTTAAATACGCTAATTTAATTAAATTAAGGAGGGCCTTAAAATTTTAAACAAACTTATCGTTTTGGATTAGTTAAAAAAATAATTTATTGCTCAGTTAAATGAGGCCAAGAACTGTGTTATGATTTAACTACTTGTAATTAATTTAATTTAATTTATAGTTAGAAAAGTTTAAAAGAAGCACCCAATCCATGGATGGCATTTAAAATTGATTTTTCGATTATCAAAATAATAAACTTTAAGCGGCAAAATTTGTATAATAAAATTAAATTATAATGTGACAAAATTGTATAAGAATGTACGTATAATGTTACAAATTTCATGGAAAAAATAGTTTGAATCCATTTTAGTATAAAACTTGTAAAACCAACTGAATAGAAGCAAAATTACATTTTTTAGCCCAGAAATGTGTCTGATTGAATTGGAAAATAAAATTACAAGTTGCATTTTCAAAATAATCAATACAAAGTTTTCAAAAGCGATTTTCGCAGCAGGGAAAGATGGGATTCCAAGCTTCTCTCTTTTATCTGAAAGAAATTTGAAAAAGTACATAACTAGACAAAAAAACTAAGGAAGGGTGCTAAAATATTACCTTTTCTTCAGTTCGAATATTTATTTTCCTATTAACTACAAAACCTGTGCAATTTGAGAAAAAAAAATTTACAGCATAAGTCTTTAAATAAATATTTATTTCACATCATTACCTACTATTCCGCACATTACTGTATATAAGTTAAAAGTAACTGTGTATGCTCGTTTTTCTTCGACGCAAACAGTGCGCACTTAACAGACATTGGCGCATGCGCACTTCAGGAGTACAATTACTTCTGAACTTCATGTTAGGGGAAAGTGCCAGATGCGACGTAAATCTTCAAACTCTCTTATAATATGAAGTACCCCATGCAGACCTGTAATGAAATAGAAAAAAATATATTTATATTTTCAAAAGCGAAAATTAATGGGAAAGTGGTAATAATTCGTTTAGGATAAACGTAAAAACTCGACGCCAATGAGGCTTAATTACACCAATGATGGTTAATTAATTATGGTAATATATGCATATTGAAATAAGGGAATAAGCTATGCATAGAAAGAAAAAGAAATGGAGTAAAGGTATTTATTTGTCTAGAAGAACCGTAAGAAGTCGTTTTACTATCATTGACGACAATGATGCTTAATTAATGTTGGTAATATGTATTAATTGAAATAAAAAAGTAACTTCTGTACTAAAAATCAAAAATAAGGAGAAAAGCTCTTTGGGTAACCGTAAAAAAACTGTATATTATTACTGACACTAATGCTCAATTAATATTGATAATGTGTATCAATTGAAATAATATAAAATAAGCTATGTGTTAAAAAGTCATGCCCATGGAAGAATGATTGATGAGAAATTCGCTTAAGAACACATTTAAATATCGCCATTCACAGATGGCGCTTAATTCATACGGATCCCTGACGGTAATATGTACTACTGGTATTATGGTAATTGGCAATTTAGTTTTGATAAGAATTCTACAACGAGTTTTCCGCAGTTTCAGAATATACTTTTTTCCAGTGGTAGCTAAGATAGAGTATTAATATTTTAATGAATTAGAATAACTTTCTTCCCTTACTGCTTTCAATTATTTTAACAATAAAATAAAGGTCAGATAGAGAAATGGTCATGCTCCTAAATCCTTATAAAGTTCTGTTTTCCCCCCCCCCCACTTTTTTTGATTAATGCGGCTTTATTGGCGGCCACTGACAAATACGTATAAGCTGGAATGTTGAAGGGTTATATAATAAGAACCAAATATACTTATATAGGTACAAAATATATTGATATATTTGGTGATTATTAAAACTGCGCCAATCAATTTTAATACTTATACTTAGAAATTAAGTGTTTTACGCCATCTCGAAAGGGATATGTACCTCAGAAAATTACTTAATAGTGGTAAATTTTAACTATCATGAATCGGTCGCGAATAATAGAGAGATGACAAATAAATTGTATCCGTATTCCATTGCTATGAATTACAAACATAAAGCTCTGCTTGGTTCAATAACGTAAGGCCACCTACATATAACATTAAGCAACATCTAACCTTAAGCAAAATGAAAAAAATTATTTTAGCTATAATTATTGGAAGAGCCAGATAAGTGCCATTTTCAGAAAGAAAAAGAGCACACCCATCCGAATTATTGTATTACCAATTTATTAGAAGGTGGGACTAATAATTCTATGCTTTATTTTATTTACCACTGCCTAATCTATGTGAATTTATCTAATCTATAGAAATGAATGTCTCTCTGTGTGTTTGTGTATCCTTTACAGACTCCTAAATCATTCAAATGAAATCGACGAAACCTAGCATACAGATAATTTGAAGCACGAGGAAGGTCACTGTCGATATTAGAGCATTCTACGACATACCGTTCGAATGGGATGTGCGAAAAACGAAATGGAATTTTCTGATCGGCTAAACGTTAGTCATTGTCTTAAATTTAACAGTAGACAATTCTGTTTTGTCACATATTTTAAGAATAACACCAGTGACAATAAAATGAATAAAAAATAGTTTGATAAAAAAATAGTTTATTGCACGAATTTAAATGTGGAATTATTTTATATTCGCTATGTCATATAAAATCAATGAGCAACATTATGTAGCAACACGCGAGGGTTTCGTCACCAAATTTATACTTTAAAAGTTGTCTGATACCACTAATTTTTTTAATTTATATTTCTTTTAAAACATTTTTCTAAAAAAAAAATTTTTTTGAAATCAACGGTAATTGAAAAGAAACAAATATGTATGCATTTAAAGGCAAAATTAATGAAAATGCTGTATTTATTTATTTAGGTTAAACGTAAAAATTTGTCCCATTATTATTGATGCCAATAATGCTTAATTAATTTAAATAACTTATGCATATTGAAATAAAAGAAATAAGCTTTGTACTAGAAAGCATAAGTAATGGAGTTAATCTATTTATTTGTCTAAAAGAAGCGTAAGAAACCGTCATATTATCAATGACGACAATGATGTTTAATTAATGTTGATAATTTAATAATTAACATAACAAACTGATCAAAATTATAGCAAAAATATTGGAGAAAAGATACTTCTTCATTTTGATTCGTCATCTTATTACTGACACTAATGCTTTATTAATATTGATAATATGTATTAATTGAAATAAAATAACCTAAGCTATGAGCTAAAAAGCAAAGTTAAAGGAGAAAAGATCAACAAAAAATGTGCTTAGGAAAACCGTAGAAAATCACCATTCACAGAAGATGCTTAATTCATATGTATCCCTGACGGTAATATGTACTACTGGTATTATACTAACTGGTGCAACTTTTGATAAGCATTCTGCAACGGGTTTTTCGTGGTTGCTGAAAATATTTTTCCTGTGGTAGCAAAGACAGTTTATTAATATTCTAATGAATGAGAACAAAAGAACTTACAACTAAATATTTTAATAGTAAATTAAAGGCTGGATAGAGAAAAGGCCATTCTCCAAATACCCTATCAAGTTCTAATAAGAATTCAATTTGTTTTTTTCTTAAATTTCGGCTTCTGTTGGCTGTCACTGACAAATATATTTTTCACAAAACTTAAATGTTGAAGGGTTGTGTAGTAAGTACCAAATATGCTAATATAGTCATAAAATATCATCATGATATATTTCGTTTTGATTAAAATCGAACCAATATTAATCCGTTTAAATACCGATACTTTAGAACGGCCCCTCGAAAAAGATATGCACCGGAGAAAATTATTTGATAATGGTAAATTTTGACTATTATGGTTTAGCCGCAAGTAATAGCATCATGCCAAGTGATGCTAAAATCATTTTCTCCTTATTCTAATGGGATGGATTACAAAAAACATGTTTTACTTACTTCAATAAAGTAAAGCCACCGTAATTGGCAACAAATAATATTAAATAAAATAAAAAAATGGTTAAGTACATAAGTTGTGNAAGAACTTTGTTCTTCCACTACTAAATATTTTAATAGTAAATTAAAGGTTAGATAGAGAAATGGCCATTCTCCAAAATCCCTATCAAGTTCTAATAAGAATTAAATTTTTTTCTTTTAATTTCGGCTTTAGTTGGCTGTCACTGACAAATATATTTTTCACAGAACTTAAATGTTGAAGGGTTATGTAAGAAGTACCGAATATGCTGATATAGATACAAAATATAGTAATGATATATTTCGCGATTATTAAAACAGAACCAATACAAAGCCGTTTAAATACCGATACTTTAGAACAGCCTCCCGAAAAGGATATGTACCGGAGAAAATTATTTGATAATGGTAAATTTTGACTATTATGGTTTAGCCGCGAGTAATAGCATCATGTCAAGCCATGTTAAATACATTTTCTCCTTATTCTAATGGGATGGATTACAAAAAACATGTTTTACTTACTTCAATAAAGTAAAGCCACCGTAAATGGCAACAAATAATATTAAATTAAAAAAAATTTAAATATTTTTGTGATATTAATTGAAAAACTTAGTGGATGAAGCAGGTAAGAATGAAAAAAAAAATTGTATCCGAACTATTTTATTACCAATTTAATAGAAGACGGGACTAATAATTCTTCGCTTTATTGTTCCTAATTTTAAACAAAACCTAACTACCTAAACAATAAAACCTTATTGCCTAATTTGAAATAAAGATCATACTAGCATACAAAAAATTAATATGATTAGTTGTGTTAAGATTTAAAGAAAGGCCAAATCAGTGATTCATTAATTCCCCTAACAATATCACTTACCTGGTTCTTCTATTAAGCTCTTTCATTCCGTCGCCATGTGCTTTTCAGTTATGAGCATGATTTCGTAGCGTTTCTCTACTGTGATTTATTTATAGTTTACTTATTTTTTATTCACCCCGTGCGAAGAACGGGCATTCAGCTAGTCTATATATAAATGAATGTCTGTGTGTATGTTTGACCTTTATAGACTCCTAAACCAACCGACCGAAAATCATGAAACTTGGCGTACCGTTAGTTCAAAGCACAAGGAAGGTCACTGTTGACATAAGAACATTCTACGAATAACAGTTTGAATAGGATGAGTGAAAAACGAACTGGAATTTTCTGATTGGTTAAGCGTTAGCCATTGTTTTAAATTTAACGATTTAATTTTTCATATATTTTAAGGATAACATCAGTGATAATTGCTGGCTTATTGCTGGCATATGGAAAATAGTTTATGGCACGTACTTAAATACTTTATTATTATATATTCGTTATGTCAGATAAATTTAATGAACATTACGTGGTAGTACGCGTGATTTTCGTCCCCGAATTTATACTTTTGTTAGAGGAACGTTAATTTATACTGATACAACGAGCTTTTATTTTATTTATATTAATTCTCTTAAACAGGTTTCTACAGCATTACTTATTTAAAACCAGGAAAAGAAAAAAAAATTTAGTATTCAAAAGCGAAATTAATTGAAAGTGGTACTAATTCTTTTGAGAGAAGCATAAAAAAAACGACACCAAAAAGGCTTAATTACGCCTTTGATGTTTAATTAATAAAGGTAATATATGTATATTGAAGTAAAAGAAATAAGCTATGTACTAGAAAGCAAAAGTAATGAAGTAAGGGTAATTATTTCTCTAGAAGAACCGTAAGAAATCATATACTATAAGTGATAACAATAATGAATTAATGTTGCTAATATGTATTAATTGAAGTAGAAAAAGTAACTCCTGAACTAAAAATAAAAAATAAGGAGGAAAGATACTTATTTAGCGCTTTAGGTAAATGTAAAAAATCTGCATATTATTATTGACATATTATTATAAAGAGTCAAACTCATGGAGGAAAGATAAATGGAAAATCCGCTTAAGAAAATCGTAAAAATTCGGATATGTACTATTGGTACTATGTTAATTGACGAATTCGTTTTTTATAAGAATTCTAAAACGGGTTTTCCGGTGTTTCAGAAAATATTTTTTTCAGTGGTAGCTAAGATAATGAAGTAATATTTTAATGAATTAGAATTAAAAGAAGTTTTTTCCACCACTACTTATAAATATTTTAACAGTAAATTAAAGGTCAGATTGAGAAATAGTCATGCACTATATTCTTTTTCTAGAAAAAAATTCGGCTTTAGTTGGCTGCCACTGACAAATATTTATAAACTCAAATGGTGAAGGGACATGTAATAAGTAACAAATATACTAATATTGGTATAAAATATTATATTGATATATTTAGTGATTATTAAAACTGCATCAATGCTAAGCAGCTTTAATACCGATACTTTGGAGTTAAGTATTTTACTTCCCCTCGAAAGGAATATGTACCTGAGAATATTAGTGGTAATAGTGGTAAATTTTAACTATCATGAATTGGCGGCGAGCAAAAGAAACATGCCAAGTATGCTAAATACATTTTGTCTTTGTTCCTATTATATGAATTACAAACAACGAGTTTTGTTTACTTCAATAACTCAAATGCACAGGGGATTACAATAAAATATTAAATAAAATAAAATGAAATTATTTTAGCTATATTAATTGAAAAACTTAGTGGAAGAACCAGGTAAGTGACATTTTCAGAACGAAAAAAGAAGTTGTATCCGAATTATTTTATCACCAATTTGCTAGAAGGTGGGATTAATAATTCCTTTCTTTACTTTATTTACCACGGCTTAATTTGAAATATATATCATACAAGAATACTAATAACTAATATGGATCAAATATGTTAAGATGAGCTATGTTAAGATCAGTTCTGTTACAGTAAACATACCCACATTGACGAAACCATTTTATGTTATTTTCTCTAATTCGTTAATTCCCTTAAAAATGTCATTCACTTTGCTCTTCCATCAAAATATTTAATTGTGTCCGTATATTCCCTTCAGTTTTGAGGATCTGCTTCTCTCTACTGATTTATTGATTCCTTTTTTTTTTATTCACCCCGTTTGAAGAACGGGTATTCAGCCAGTTTAATTATAAAAAACTAGTTTTATTCTGTCACTCAGAGAAAGTGAGCTTTTGTGTCTGATTTCGTAACTTGAATTATTGCGTACTTTAAATCAAAAACTATTTTGGCACTGCACTTCATGTGGTCTCTATTTGTACATTCTTCAAAAAAAACTTTAAAACTTCTTCATATTTTTAGAGCTTTAAACGTTATACTAAATTAAGGCTGAAAATGAATAAGCCTTGAGATACATTTTGATGCCTGAGAGCGAAAGTTGGTATTGAGTTTTGCGTTGATCGAAAGCGAAGTCGGTAAAGCACATGCCGCAGTTTATTCAACAAACAAACACGTGCACTGAAGAAAAAAATCGATAATATCCGCAGGCAACGAAATGAAATTCGAGGTTTAAAAAGGAAATAAGTTACTTTTCTTATTTATCTTTGGCGGAACAAGAATATTTGTAACAGGCGCAATAAGGTGGAGAAAAAATTTTTTTTTCATTGTCAAAACTGAAATAGGGATTGAGAAAAATTGTACTTGCCAGTAAACCTTAGCATTCAATAAATCGAAGTGCTTCTCTTCAATGAGAAAAAAATATTATGGCCTAAACTACCAGAATATTGTTAAATTCACCGTGTTCCTAATTCTATGGAAAAATTAAGAAGCTTGATATTTTTTACCGAAATGCTTTTGGAAAATAAAATATTGGTTTATAATATTTTGTAAAATTAAATAAATGGGGTAAAATGTGGTAATTTTATCATGATAACTTAGGACATGGGAAAAAATCAGATGTTTGGTTAAATTTATCATTCAGATTTGTATTTTTTATTAAATGTGTGATAATAAGAAATATAATTTTGAAAACCAGAATGTCAAATAAGCAGTTAATATATGAACGGAAGAATTATCAAATCCATGATNTTTTTTTTTTTTTTTTTTTTTTTTTTTTTTTTTTTTTTTTTTTTTTTTTTTGCAGTGATTGTGATTTTATTACTAGAAGTGTTATTACTATACAGTACCGTTAATTTTGCAGAATGTTTTTATCTGTGTAAAACATTCGCAAGCCTCTAACAGAAAACCAGATTTTTTTTGTCCAATTAGAAATAGTGATTAAAAAATGTGGCCTATAACCATATGCAATTCACCTGTAAAAGTTTACGTTTCTGAAATAACAGCGCAAAACATTAGCAAGAAATAAAAGTACAAAATATTAAAAACAAATAGTAGTACCAATCATTAGTTCAAAAACGTTAATATGCATGTACTTTATTTACGTCGCACTAGAGCTGCACAATGGGCTATTGGCGACAGTCTGGCAAATATCCCTGAGAATGATCCGAAGATATGCCATCGCAATTTTGATCCTCTGCAGAAGGGATGGCTCCAAGGCTTTGGTAGCCCGGCGACCAGCGCGTGAAGTCGAGCACTATATGGTCGAAAAGTTTAATGAGAACCGATACCGCGCACTCCCGGTCCCTACGCAGACTGATCAAAGTGGTCACACTCTCGCTTACTGACCGCAGCCAGTGATGTTTGACTTCGGTGTTCTACTGCGAACCGTGTCTTTACGATCAGTCTACTGCGGGACCAAAAAGCGTTAGTACGTTAACAGCATTAATATTAATATTGAGGTTAAGCAAATCAAAGATTCACCACTTGATTCGACATTTTCAATATTCATATTTTTAGAAGAGGCCAGTCAATTAAAGAAAAAAATTCTCTAGAAATGATAAATTAAGTTAAAATTCGAAAAGTCCGTATATTATTGACATATTANGTTTTCTCCGAGCGGAGCTCGGTCACCCGCTGGTATATGATAGTTTCAATTAAAATTTCTTTTTATCGAGTATTAAAACCCTAAAGAGAAAATTTTAATATTCTTTACATTTAAGAACATTGTGTTGGAAATGAGTAATTTTTATCTAAGAACGATTTCCGAGAATATTAATATAAAAAATGAATTTAAAATACGGATTTAGATTGAGTAAGCATTGTCTTTCTAATGTTTTTAAATTGTTACTATTATTTAAATAGTTTTTTTTCCCTCCCTTATAATTAACCCATCTTTTTAAGTGCATCCAAATGAAATGCTTGCCTTTCTCATTCCCACCCTTCCTCATGCTAATGAGTCAAGGTTCTTTATCGATTAGGGAAGAAAAAAGTAATCATAATTCATTTAACTGATTAAAAATACAATAACTATGTTATATATATTCGAGGCATGTTTTACGCAATTATTTAGGCAAACGGGAACAAGAAACGAGTCATGAATTGATACCCTAACACAGTAGTTCTCCATTTTTTTTCGACCTTTTTTAGCCCTAAATAATCCCTAAATAACCCTAAAAAATCTTCTTTAGGTGGAGCCCTGACAAAATAAATAAAGTTTATTAAGATAATTGTGACCGTTATTTAAAACATTATTTTTAAAATATTTAGTTATGGGAATGAATATTTTTCTTTTTTTTTATCATTAATAATCTTAAATGAGTCCAACAGTTAAATTTGTCGCCCTTGTGCTATGTCTAGTCTAGTTCAGAATTTGTTTTTAGTCAGGGGCGGACTAAGACCTAGGCAACCAAGGCACGTGCCTAGGGCCCGTAATTTTTGGGGTCCGAAAATAAGATTTTTAATTTTTATATTCATACTGGTGAAAACTTGTAGAAAGTTATTTTAGAATTTTTAAATAATATAGATTTAGACATCGCTAACTCTCGGGGACAGAGTTATGATAATGCGTTTAATATGGGATAAAGTAAGGGACTCCAATCCAAAATAAAACATATTTTTCTGCCCATTTTATACCATGCGCAAATTATTCATTAAATTTAACACTAGATTGCTTAAGGAAGTCATTTTGACTGCTTTTAATTTCATTTAGAAAAATAATGATGTATATAATGACACAATTTCTTAGAATTTTGCACAACATTTAATTTTTTTAGTGCTCATATTTACTAAAAACTTATTACATAACTGTAAATAATACAAAAATTATTAAAAATTAATTTTTAACGAATTTCTTCACACATTATTTATTCTTTTACCATCCAGTCATTTAGACTGCTTTTGGGCAACATAGGTATATGCTAAGTTTCAGTCTTTCTATTGGTAATTGGAAACGCTGCTGCCGAAAGTAACATGGAAATGACCACTTTTTTGCAATTTCGCTCAAAAATTGTACGTATTTTTTTCAAGTTCTACACATAGGTGGAAGCAAACACTTGAGTATTAAACCAATTTGTGACACCAGGTGGTCTGCTCGTNCAACATAGGTATATGCTAAGTTTCAGTCTTTCTATTGTTAATTGGAAAAGCTGCTGCCGAAAGTAACATGGAAATGACCACTTTTTTGCAATTTCGTTCAGGAATTGTACGTAATTTTTTCAAGGTCTACACATAGGTGGAATAAATTACAAAAATTTTGTAAGAGCAAACACTTGAGTATTAAACCTATTTGTGACACCAGGTGGTCTGCTCGTTCCGATGCTGTGAAATCCTTAAAGGAAAATTATGAGGAAATTAAACATTGTTTACATCATTTTTCCTCAAACTAAAATGAAAAACCATTTATAAGGCCAGAAGCTGCCGATTTACATAAAAAAAACTTGATACATTTTAGTATGTACTGTTACTTGCTACATGGGAAAGAATTTTAGAGTGAATAGATGCTTAAAACAAGACTCTTCAACAAAAAGACGAATCCCTAAATACAACAGTTTTAATATATGATACATTGATAGGTTTCATACAAACTGTTAGGGATGATTTTGACAATTTAAAAAAAGAAGCAGAAAAATTTAAAGATATTGCATATACTAATGATATAAAATGAAAGAAAATACAAAAACTATTTCATGATGAAAGAGAAACAGAACATGAAATAAGATTCAGTGCCACAGAACATTTTAAAGTTAATATTTTTTTTTTGGTTGTATGTGATTCTTTAATTAGCAACATTAAAAAAGGATCTGAGGAATATAAAACTATTAACAATAAATTCAAAATTTTTTTCACGGTAGTGATGTTAGTGACTCTTCAATAGGGGAATTAAAATATTATGAACAAGATTTAAACCTAGCAGAACTGAAAAATGAAGTATTATAATTTAAGACTTTTATAAGCAAAGAAAATATTATTTCGTCCGTATCCATGCGGTCATTTATTCAGGAAAATAATATTATTGCAACATTCCCTAATTTAAACATAGTTCTTAGAATTTATTTAACCCTTCCAATAAGCAATGCAAGCTGTGAAAAATAATTCTTAGCAATGGCCAGAATTAAAAAAAATTTACGATCCACATTTGGCTAACAAAAATTAAATAGTTTATCATCACTTAATATAGAAAAAGGGTTATTAAATAAATTGACGAGTTTGCAGAACTAAAAGTGAAAAAAAGGTGATATAAGTAATCAATCTCGGTATATTTACTTAAGCATTATTGCTTGTTTTAATAAATTATGTTTATATAATTTTTGTACATGTATGTTATTTTTTTCCTGGAAACCGATAATTAAATAGAACTACATGCGATACGCTTTAAAACCAAACTACCAAACGCAGAGTATGTGACATGACTGAAAAATAGGCCCTGAATTATAATGTTGCCTAGGGCCCGCTTTAGCCTTAGTCCACCACTGTTTTTAGTGTATATACATGAGCTGAAAATGAATGAAATAAGCCGAGTCATGGTTTACTTCGAAATGAAAATCTCACAGAACCAAAGCAGTAAAAATGGTTATTTAGGAAACATATTTCTTCATTAAAGAATTTAGCTATTTTATTTCGATTTGAAAAGCGCAATAGGAATTATTAAAGCGATATTTTATAAATGCTTGTTTTTTTCGTCGTTTGTTCCATATATTGTTATTAAAAGTATATTTTCTTTCAAAATATACCATTTCTATGTCATTGGCAATTTACTTGAAATAATTTCAGTATGGGAAACAAGACATTAAATAAATTAGGAATTATAGGTTGGATTAAAACATCATAGGAAGTTTCGAAACTAATCACTGCTTATAAAAGTACTTACTCATGGAACCCTAGAGTTCCGTGGAACTTCATTTGAGAGAATCTGCCCTAACCTACACCAATAATATATATATACTATAGATAAGAAATATGATACTTCAGTTGTAGTTTGTTTCACATATCTTTTTTTTATTATCACAAATCATCGGTAAGCTCTATAATGATTTTCAATTAAAATTTAATTCGATTTTTAGAACATTACGATTCTAAAGAACAATTACAGAAAATTTAAATATTCTTTGCATTAAAGAAAATTTAATTTCGAATATTTTGTTAGAAATGAGTAATTTTTGGCTAAGAACACTTTCTGAAAACATCTACGAAAAAATTAACTTAAATATGGATTTAGATCCTTATTATATGGATTTAGATTCCTTGCCACCATATAGATTTATAAACTTATTGTTTCCTCAATTTACATTGAAACTTATTGGCTGTCAGTGCTTGAACTGCTACTAGAAAGAATTAAAAATGTACTGTTTTTTTAATTGAAGCTTGAGTGTTGCCAGCTCTTAAGCTGCCAGTACATGGAATTATAAAATGGCTGATTTTTATCGATTTAAATTGAAATTAACTGTTGTCAGAGCTTAAACTTACGCTACATTTAATTATAAATTTACAGTTTTCTTTTCGTTTTAAATTGACACTTGACTGTTGCCATAGCTTCAACTGCCACTACATAGAATTATAAATTTAATGCTTTTTTTAATTAATTTGAAACTTAATTGTCGTTAGAGTTTAAAGTTTAAGACTGTGTTATGCTCTCATCTTTTGAGAACTGCCCAAGTGATTACTTTTACTTTTGAAAAAAATATCATTTTAAAAAGTTTATAATAAATTACTTGATTCTTAATCGAAGTACTCAAAGGTTGAAAGGAGACATCGGAATTCTATTGGAATTTATATTAAATGTATAAAACTTTTCGTCTTTTAAGTGTCCCTAGGGAGGGTCTTAGCCTGGAAGGATCGAAATTCACTCTCTCAATTTTAAGTACTCTTTGTGAAACTCAATAAAATTTTATCGTTTCATCAAAGAACAATTACAGCAATTGCAATTGTTGCTATTGTTAAATAAAAGATGATATTGACAACAAAATAATCGATTTGAAAACAAGACCGATTTTGAAACTACCATTGCTAAGAAGACATATCTTCAATATTCTTTTGTACGGAAATTTTTGAAGACTGTTTACGCTCTTCAAGTTTATCTATTTCTAAAAATTTTATAATCTCATGTTCGATTTTTTATAATATATGGAATAAAACATTCTCTAAGATAGAGATTCTTCTATAAAACTTTGCTCTTGATATGATTTAAACATCTAAATGTGTTTATGAAACACCTGGTATAATGTGCTTTAATGTTTCCTTTCCATTTCCTCTTTTTTTCAGTTGGGATCCAGCACTTTAAACACATTTTCGTGCAATAGTGTAATCAAACATTCTTAAACCTATCTAATAAAATTTCATAAGGAGGGAATGACGCCGCTGTTTTGGGTTTTCAACTTAATGTAAAAAAATCTCATTTTGCTAGGCAAAAACTGTGAGCCTGAGAAATTTAAATTTACGAAGTTGTGTTGAAAAATGTATAAACAAATTTTGTGGAATTAAAAAAAAATGAAAGATTTGTTTTTCAGTTCGCGAAATTATTAAGTCAATCCTGAATTTTAAAAAAGAATTAGATTGCCTGATATACTTCCCGATGAAGCACTACAGAGTTAAAATTTGACGCACTGAAAGTAGCATTTTCAATTTTTAACATACATTTATAAGTGTTTTTTCTGTAAATTTAATTTTACATTTTTCTTTAATTTAAGGAAATGATTATTTATTGTCGGAGAGACTTTAATTCTTTCTCTTCAGCTCTTAATTTTATAAGCCGGTACTTAGCTTGATATAAAAAAATAGCAAGGAAATGAATAAAAATTTTAAATAAATATCGTTAAAGTGATCCGATGCGTTATGGTTAAGTGACAGTTGCCAGATATAAATCATAATTTTTATGTTGAACTTTTTTTTAAATATTAATGACTCAAGAAAAATATGTTTACAATTTGACCTTTCATACTATTTATGGAGATGTCATTGACAGCAGAACATTTAGATTGGCAGACATTTTCTTAGTTTTTAAAGCCTTAGTTGGATAACCGACCAATAAATCAGTGATCTCACTCTCAGGATCTCCTTCTAATGCACAGAAAATGGATTACATCATTTCAAGTATAAAAAAAACAGATTAACTTCCAACATTCAGGATAAATCGGATTTGCATCCACCAGGGCACGTGTGGAAATTAAAAAGTGGACAGATTGGCGAAGCAGGCTTATGAAAGAGAAGACCTTTTTTGATGAAGAATCAAAACACACAATTAGGAACAGAATAATCGAAGGAGCCATGGACTCCTGGCAATTAAAATGCAGCAACTCGTACACAAAGGGAAAACATACTCACAGAATTTTTGAGACCAAATATGCGTTTGGAAATTTTTACATAAACCAATTTCTAACCAACCATGGAGCAATGCTTCACGTCAAAATAAAATTTTTGGAAAATCTAAATACTGTAGCCACTGTGGCGTGTTGGAAGAACTTGAACACTTTCTGATAGCCTGTCCAGTTCGTAATCAAACCAAAAATACATATTTACAGAAAGGGCTAAACCATAACAACCTAATACGGCATTGGAGAACAAAGAGAATTTCAGGGGGGCACACGAAGAAATATTGACGAAATGTGCAAGGGAAAAGGAAAATAATTCATTGGTAGAAGTAACTTATTTTATATCATACATTAATTTTCCAATTTCATCCACTGTTTCATTTGTTATATGCATTATTTCAATACAAATTACCGTTTGGGTATAATAACGTACATCTCTTTCCAGAAACTGATGCAAATTATTCACATAACTAATCAAAACTCTGTTACACTCTGTTCAAAATTTCGGGTTTTGAAGGCGAGATTTTCGAGAAATGATATGGACAATTCTATAACCTAATCGCAAATATTCATGTATACTTCATTTTAATGTACAGCCTGCCTAATTTCGCTTTACCGAAACTTTTATTGAAGTGAGACTTGCCATGCAACTGATTCAGATACTAAAGTGGATATATTATAACATTTATCATTGCGTCTGAGCATTTACATCAATGCATCATTTTTATATTTTGAAACTCAGTGAAACTGTTTGCAAAGACATTATTCATTAGGGACCAGTATTCAACGATTCAGTGTTAGTGTTCATTTCCTTAACGTTAAAAAGTTTTGCTCAAGATTACTGCTTTCAAAATATCATAACACGCTCAGTTTTCCCTCTATGTGACATATTGCGCCAAGTCGCCAAAAGGAACTGATATCGCATGATGATTTCAAATTACGCTAGCGGGCGGGGTTAGTTTCATACTATTTAAAGTTATAGCTATAGATTGCCTAACAGGTAAAATTATGTCTAATTTATTAGATCTGATTGTGTCAAACATTTTACATTCTTAAGTATATTTTTTTATAGTGGAATTGATCATTTTTTAATTCCAAATAATCGTTCATTTTTACATGATTAACTTATTAACAAAACGTCTTTACATAAAATTATAATAATTACATATTTTACAAATAAAATGGTCTTTTTCTGAAGGAAAAAAGTATCATTTTGGAAGGGAGAAAAACGAGGAGACATAAGAGAAGATCACGGGGATTGATGGTGCGGAGCGAGCAGGATACAGAGCTTCCTAACTTATTTAAAAAATAATTTAACTTTTATTAGAATATTGTGACATTATTAAACTATCAAAAGCTTTCCCGTTACTGTTCGGACGGCAGGGGTTAAGTAATAAATCTAAACAATATGAAATTCCTATAAAAGGTCAATTGTTATTTTACTATCATTTCTGATAATAGAAAAAACAATAGACTCTTTTGGAAAATATTATTTAGAAAATAATATTTGCTTTCATTGAAACTTACTTTGTCGTGAAGTAGTTAGAACTTACTTTTCAGCATTTTTTTTTTAATTTGTTCAAAGTTAACTTGCAAGAGAGAAAATTTAAAATAATCATTATTGCAATCATCGATAACTATTACTAAATGCTGTAACATTTTTAGAAATATTATTGGCGAAAAATCAAGGTACCATAATATTTTAAATTGTGCAACAATTTAAATTTCAGAATAGACACATAGTACAAAACTCCAATATTTCTTTTCCTCTACAATGTTAATTAGTGACACTCTAGCTTTAATGCAATCGTTAGTAATTTTCCGTTCATTTTGTGACGATTTACCGGAAATTTGGATTTTTAAAATTATAGTTCATAGTACCACACGTTTAGTGAAAAATACAAAACTGAAAAGTAAATCTAACCGAAAGTAGGGTTTTTATCCCATGCACTAGAGTATTATAAAATTATCAAATTTTATCACACAATACAAAACCATGTTTTATTGTTAATTTTACAAAAATTATTACTAAAGCGTTTCGTTAAAAATTACCGAGATTTCTAATGTAATCATAGAGCCAGATATGGTAAATTTTACCACTTTCTTATAATATTGGCCCTACTTTTTTCTCAGTGTAGAAAATCATTTTTAACATTGAAATCCTTTTTATAATGATATTTCTTTGATTATATTTATGAACTGGAAGTTACGAAACATCTTTTTTTTTTTTTGCTATCCGTTGCTCTTTTAGTAGTCTTTACAAAATTAAATCTATCAAAAATATGCCAAACTTCAGTTCAACTTAGCAAAAGAAAGGTTAAGTATCCAACTCAAGATTTTCAACATTAACAAAATCACATTTTTCTCAATAAACCAGCATACAATGCATCAGCATTCTAGTTGACTGTACATATTTTAGGTTTATGGAGACACGTTAACAAAACTTAAATATCAACGTGCACACGTTGTTTCCTATACTCTTCAAAATGCTATTTTCTTTACATATCGATTATCCACATAGATATCACTCCTATTTATCATAATTTCTAAACTTCTAAAACATGATATGCCTATAGTTAAAGAGATTTTGAAACACTTCACTTTGTTTCATCCCAGTAGGAAAATGGACGCAAGAATCGTGCGATATCAACACCGACGGAAAATATTGAACGGTTTCTCGATGCCAAATAATAAGACTCTCACAGTTGCTATATATGTCAAAGGTGTCAGAAATCTATAAGACTATAGATATTCATTATCCATATAAGGAAATTTGCAACGAAACATTGTAGAGAAATATCGTACAATATAAGATTTAAAAAAATATTAATATGATGTATGATAATTATATGGAATATATAACTATGTTATAAGAAGGTAAGTGTAGTTACGATTATTCCTTAATTTTTTCTTAATATTTTACTGGAATTGCAATATATGTTACTTACATTATAATAGTTTCTTAAAACAAAAACAATAGTTAAGAAATCCTTTCAAATCATTCATGCTCGAACTAAAATTTAATTTTAAAACAATTTATATGAATAAAAATGGAACCAAACAAATTTTTCAATTTGTATATTCATTAATTTTTTATAAAGAAATTAAATAGATTTCTGTTTACTTTTACTTCAGTGAATGTTTAATGACTATACAATAAATGTACATTATTTTCAATATATTGCTATAAATATTTCGCACACTAACACGAAAAATAAAAAACAAATTGTATGTACTATTACATATAACGTTAACATAATATATGAGGATGATGAGGAATAACATATTGTAATGAGAAAAACAGATCCGTCACAAATCTCTATAAATAATTTCATTTAATCATCTCTTTATTTCATTTGATCAATCTTACTTTAATAATCTCGTTTAATCATCTCAATTATATAGCATTGCAACCTAAGTAACATATATTGAAATTATTATAAACGGTTTGTGCTATTGTACAAATCTTTAACAATTCATAAAAATCCCTTTAAAATGATTCGCAATCAAGCTCAAATAATTTTAAAATATTTAAATAATGAAAAAAGACGCAAGTAAGTTATATATACATATTAATAGCATGATAAAAAGTACATTAATGGAAGTTCATTTAATTTATCAGTAATTTTTGAGGCTGTACATAATTGTATAATATCGTCAATATAGTGCTATAAATATTTTGTACTCTGATAAGAATATTGCAGAAAACATTTTTTTATTGCTTTTACTTCACATTATAACATTAACATAATATGAGAGGATTATGTGGTGGTACATATTACAGGGTGGAAAACATATTCGTTACAAATCCTTATAAATCATTTCATTAAATAATCTCTTTAAATAATCTAGCATTACAACACAAGTAACACAGATTGATAATTATGAACGGTATGTATTTTACTGATCCTTGTCAATTGAAAGAACTTCCTTTCAAATGACACACAATCAAGCTGAAATAGTTTTGAAATAATTAATTAATGAAGGAAAGAAGTACGTAAGTTATATATATTTACAACATGATAAAAAAGTGCATTAATAGATTTTCATTTAGTTTTTTCCAGTAAGCGTTTTAATGACTATGCAATAAAGGTAAACTCTTATCGACTGCCAATATATTACTATAAATATTTAGTGCCTACCATAAAAGTTTTTTGCAAGAATACACTGGGGGTAAAAGAAAATAGCTCCTTGGATATGAAGATGGCAATATTTCTGTGCAAACTACTCATGTTTTAGATTGTCGCGATGTGCACCCCCGGGCTATCTCTTCTCCCCCTCTGTTGATGTTCTGAAGGGAAAGAAACCAATAACTATGATATTAGAATCAGTTTTAATGCGTTTCTATTTGATAGAAATATATTTTTATGCGATACGATTCACTCAAGCATTTATATTAAAAGAATTTAAAAAGGTTTAGTAGCAATGCACATAACTATTTACTTTAGGGGAAAATATTATTTTAAAGTACATACAAAGTGAATATATCATTATGAAACCAATTATAAAAGAATTACAAACCTCTGAGTTTGTTTAAATCTCAACTTTTAGATACGGCATTTATTACTGCTAATTATGTACTAGAGCAAGCCGTCATATATTCTCTACTGCTATGACGGTCGTCTTAATCTTTGAAAATATAGTTTCTTACGATTTATTTACGTGTTTGTTATTTAGTTCGTTATAAACACGATAGTTTTGAATAGTAGTCATAATAGTTTGAGTTTGTATCATTACAGTGAATATTATTTCTAATGTTCTAATATAGTGAGTAAATAAAGGAATTCAGATGTTAGTAAATTAGAGAATTGGTGAATTTATGAATGGATAAAACTTTAAAGGCGAGAATCGGATAGGGCGAATCATTTATTCAGCGAATGTTAATCAGTAAATAGTAGACATTAGAAAGGAAGAAACCTTATTGTAGACCAAAAATCCACGGCCATAATTTCTTCTTTTTTCAATCATTTCGATAGACAAACTACTTGACCCTTTTTTCAAATAATATTTGCACATTTGTTTATTTTCAAAACATTATCTTGTCAGACAATTTTTATCATCTAACGCACGAAAAAAGAACACACTGTGCTTTAAACAATGCCTGAAAATAAATTATTCCTTGGCTCTTTTTGTCTTACTTTGTGCTATTAATATACATAAATTAAATATACTATTTATACATAAAAAAACAGGCATACAACACTATGTTTTTCATATTTCATAGCTTACGCCAAACTCAAAAGCTAACTTGGGCCAAATAAACAATGCTTCACTTTTGGTGGGCCGCAAAAAAAACAATTAATGTTCATAGAAACAAATATTTCTATTTTGAATAGTACATTGTAATAAACACATATAAAGTTAAATTATTGTTTGATACTTGACATCTCTTCTCTGCTACTATCTTTCCTATTTCGGGAAAAATTTTATTGGCCGAGACTACTTTCAAAATTGAACCAACGTGAGTGTTATTAATACAGTTTCGGACAGGAGATTTATTTCCATTCATTACAGAAAATAATTTTTCGCACTGATAAGTACTTCCAAACATGGAAATAATTTCATGCGCGAATTTTCGAGTATTTTCAAACCTTGCCGATTAATATTTGTAAAATTCAGTCACACCCACTTCAATGAATTTTGCCTTCAAATTTGAGTCGTACTGAATCTCAATCACATCCATTTGCATATTACTGGGTACTGAGTCTATATTTATTGGGAAAATTGAAGAAAACAAACAAAATTTGTCTTCCAAAGAATTAAAATCTTTAAACCTTGTTTCAAATTCTGTTCTAAGATTTGAAATTTTTTCTGCGTATTTTTGATACGATGCAGTATCCCTGGAATGGCAGGAGCCACAAGCCAATTAGAATTTTACATTTTCGCGCGTACAATTTAAAATGATCCGTATAGTTAATAAATAAAGTATATTCTAATTTTATATGCTAGTTTTCTTTCTAATTCACATTTCCATTTTATTTTTACTTTGCGTCGGATATATTGACTGGGCCGCGAAAATGTTCATCTAGGGCCGCATGCGGCCCGCGGGCCACGAGTTTGACATCCCTGGCTTACGCCATAAATACGGTAAAACAAAATCCAATTAAAGAATTTTTAATTTTCAATCGAATTTTCAAATTAAAGAGTGAGATTTCTCGTAGTATTCTGGTTTTCTAAAATGAACGGACAAAAGTGTGAACAATACAGGTTTCTAATTAATATTAAAGTTTAAAATAGTAAATTAATTCTAGAAATCTGTCAAATTAAGAATGTAAAATATCCAAACCATTTTTATTGTCCGAAGAAGACTGGAGTTGTTTCTAATAAACACCTATGGTCTGCATATGTCAAAACTTCCTCTCGCGACAAAAACTAAGACCACCTGCTGCTCCAGAAGCAAGTAACAGCGCATTTTAGAAAAGAGAATAATAACACTGCAATTGTAATAGACTGAAAAAAATATATTCCTTTTCTACCGCCAGCCCACGCCAAGACCTTTCTTAAATATTGACCCAACATCCTCACTTGAAATAGTTAAATCTCGTAACCATAGTCACCACCACTGCTTAAGACGATTGGAGAAGGGAATTCTTGACATAAACAGATTATACTAACTCTTATCGTTTCGCTGTTGAGCTCACATGAAAACAGGTTTTAATGTTTTCACTCCAGCTTGCCTTAGTAGTGATACGTTACGTTTGGCTGACATGCTTAAATATTATATTCAAACGCCGATGAGCATACTTTTTTTACTTCATTTTTGATAAGGATTCCAAAAGTTCTTATCAAAATGGACTCTTTACAGAACACCCTGCATTAAGAGAAATGCTAAGAACAGTGTTCAATGCTCAGTAAAAAACTTTTAGACTAGAACTAATGTACCTTTTTGTTGTATGAAGAGGAAATCACGTGGACCTTTCGCAATTAACCTGCTATCAAGGGTTTTCTTACCTTGATCTTTCTACCTCTGAGGATATTTAACACTTGCAATGCTGAAAGCAATGAACGAATCTATGCAGCGAAAAAAAATCGCACTGTTTCAGTAGGTTGACATTTGTATCTTTCGTGCAAAATTGAAAGGAATAAACTGATTGAGATCTCTTTCTTAGATGGAGTACAAGCTCGAGTCCTAGCAAAGGCTCATCGATTCTTATACTTCTCCCGTCTCACAGCAACCTAGCTTTGACATAAAATATCATAGTGATTGAGAGATCAAGGATTAGAATCACCCTTTGTTCAGGCTAACCGTGGGAGATTTTTGAAATTTTTCTTTCCGTGTGTGAGACCTTTTGTCTCTTGGTTCGTTTTTAAAGACTCCTCAATAAGGATGACCAAGGATTATTTCAATTTTCGCTTATTTATTACTAAATTCTTGATTATAGAATTATTTACAAAATGATACATGAATTGGAGAATATAATATTCCGGAGCGCTGCTGCTCCCTTCTCTCTCATACTTNTAATAAAAAATAGGAAATTAATAGTAGTATATGAGGAAAGGGCAAAGTGTCCTGTAGCCCCCCCATATACTACTCCTAGCAAAGGCTCATCGATTCTTATACTTCTCCCGTCTCACAGCAACCTAGCTTTGACATAAAATATCTTAGTGACTGAGAGATCAAGGATTAGAATCATCCTTTGTTCAGGCTAACAGTGGGAGATTTTTGAAATTTTCCTTTCCGTGTAACTCAAATGCTCTTTAGTTCCATTAAGAAGATCTCCACGAACTCTAGTCTGACCACATGTTTCTCCCGTGTGTTTTCTTGTCTTCTGGTTTGGGTTTAACATTACAAGGTTATGGAGTTGAAAATTCATAGTCGAAAATTCAATATGGGTAGGTGGGTCGGTAAAATAAGGAAATATTGTGCTTAAAACATAACATAATTTTTTGAGTACTTAAAATTTTTAATTCATCTTAATATAAATAATTTATTTCTTTAAGGTTTTAATTCATCCAGTTCATTTTGTCTCAAATATAAAATACGCTATCGTATTAAATTATATCTTGCAGGAAAATAAGAATAGTGTAATTTATTTTTAAATGATTTTGAGAGCCACGAAGAATAAATTAAAAATTTAATTAAAGATTACAGGCATAAATTCAATAAATTCGAAAATTAATCGGTGTTTGCAAACTTCAGAAGATCAAATTCTGAAAATTTATTGACTTGAAGTTGAATTAATTCTCGCTTTTAAGAGCAAAAATTAATTTATTATCCGTTATTTACTTTTGCTTTGACTCAATTATTGCCTCAACGTTTCAAAACTGATTAACACACTTTGGAGAATCAACTCTAGAAGTTATCGATTGCTAATACTAAAAATAGATTTAATAACTCATTCTTTCTCCCTGAAAATAGTTTTATGCAGCAACAAATTATTTTAGCTATTAATTTTTTTTTCTATTTTGGTTAATCTTATTTGTTTATTATTTAGGAATAAATCCCATTTTGTATTTAATGAAATTAATAGTAGCAGGTGTTTTTACGAACGATATTAGAAACCATACTTATACAAGTAATGCCCATATCAGTGTTATAAAATAATACAACTATTTGTCGCATATGAATTTCGTTTTTCAATTTAAAATAACGGAAAAGAAGTAGTTGCTACAAAAAGAAATTTGCATTTTTAAGACAATGTTTCAGATTTGCATAAACACTATGTACTATATGCTGTAAAAAGTCTCGGTTCAAATTACTGTAAAAAGTACTGGCACCTTGAGTGCAGTATTCGTAAAATCCATTTTACTGTAAAATTCATTGTACTAAAAAATCCATTTTTCCAAAAAAATCTTTTTTTAGAATAAAATTTTATATCGCAATGCTTGCAGCAATATTTATTTAATATTATTGTAGAAACTATGGTATATTAGATTTTTTTTGCAGAAAAATTTTACGAAAAAGTGGATTCTACAGTAATTAATAATGACACTCTGAGTGCCAGTGCCTTTTACTTCAATTTGATCCGAAATTTTTTACAGCGTTTTTACCCTATCATATATTAAGTGTCATTCTTATTCTTCGGTAAGCGTTTCAGATATATTTGAAGAGAGAGAAAATAGCAGAATTAAAGAAAATTATTTAAAATTTTTCAAAAATGTTAAACTATTCCATATTCAAATGATTCCTTTGCCAACACTCAATATCTAATTTAGGTAATGGCGAACCATTTCTCCAAATAAAAATGAATGAGGAAATCTTAAAATTAAATAAATTAACTCTCAATGAGTTTTGTTTAAAGATTTCAAAATCCCTGATAAAGTATTAAAATAATTATAATCCATTTTAAATAATGCAAACAAAAAGACTCGCAATTAAGATGTAAACAAAAGTAAGAGCGCTTTTAAACAAAATTGCATTTTTTTTTTTGCTTCTTTCCTTATGAAACTATTCAAGATTCAATGCCTCTATTCATTAACATTCAACCCGTCCAATTTTATGTTAATTAGCTTTCGATTTTTTATACGGATTCATTAAAAACACAATAGTTAAGAACTGCAATTTATTTTGTTTGATGGTTCGATCAAATCACATTCTTTTGAAAAGTAATTTATTAATCAGTGAATCAAAAATTAATTTCTTTCGTGTACTTTCTTCCTAACAATTACTTTTAATAAATATTTAAATGATAATTTCTGCCTCTAAGACTTATTTTTATGAATATTTAAATACGATGCATTATAATTACGAATCTTTCACAGTAAATATCAAAATTTATCTTCATTTGATTATAAAAGCGCATATTTCAAGTTTGAATAGCCAAAAAATGTCTTAAGCATGTTGCCTCAAGTTCCATTCATGCATAGTTGTTGTTTTTTCGATAAGAAAATAGCATTTGTTTAAAAATTCAAGCTATAATCTGTTGTTACTTGTTAATACAGATCTTTAAGCCAATGTTATATCATATAATTTTAGTTATTACGGCTAACAACAAATGAATGGATTTCAAAATTTTGAGATAAAAAGTTTCTCAAAATAAAAACATGTGGAATAAATTATGTAGAGAAAATATCGTGACGAAAATAAACTCAGAGCTTTGTATGGGTAGGAAAAAAAATTGTTCAATGTATATTGCTCTTAAAAATCATCAGACGGTCTCGTGAGTAATTTGGTTGAATTCAATAATTTTTATCAATGAAATATTGGAATGCTTTTTTTTTTTTGAATTTTATTTCTACAAAATATTGAGAATGTGTGCTTGTGTTTGAGCAAGATATTACAGATGCAAATAATACAAAATGTTTCACTGCTAGATGTTGAGTATGCAAGAATATGGTCCAGCAGTGGACTGATCGTAAAGACACGGTTCACAGTAGAACACCGAAGTCAAGCATCGCTGGCTGCTGTCAGCAAGCGGATGGATGATCGCTTTGATCAACCTGCGTAGGGACTGAAGGTGCACGGTTTCGGTCCTAGTTAAACTGATCTAACGTAAATTGCTTGGCTGGTCGTCGGGCGGCCAGAAGCAGGGGAGCCATCTCCTCTGCAGATGTTCAGAATTGCGATGCCATGTCTTCGGATCATTCTCAGGGATGTTTCCCAGACCGTTGCCAACAGACCATTGCACAGCTCCAGTGCGACGTCAATAAAGTATCCACATACAAGAAAATGTTCATGCAAAGGTGCTCGAGCGAAAATTCGTAATCGTGAGAAATTTTGTTTTGGACTTATTTTTTCAAACTATTCCAACTAAATAGACTCCTTCAAAAATTATTTACTCTCAAAATCTGAGTATTCATAAATTTTACAACTCATCAATATTAGTATTAATCCTGGATAATGACCTATTTCTTTGGTAATACTCTAATTAATACTTAAATTTTACTTTATATTCAGATAAACGAAGTGTTCAGAATAAAAATATCATTTTCAAATCTGTCTCAAGTTTGAGATATATCATCATCATCAAAATTTATCTGAGCACTTGAGGCCGTCCGTGGCCCTTTTCCCATCCATCTTGAAATTTGATCTTTAAATTGGCTCTTTCTGGTAATTGGAATGCAAGTTGGAGTGAAAAGAAATTCAAATATTTTGTGTTTTAGATAAAATTGCTTCGCTGCAAAAGAAAAAAAAAAGCTGCCACTGGTCTGAGGTATATGTCATCTCTTAAGTTTCCAAAAGTAAACATTTCATTAATTCCTGCGGTGTCACAATTTATGGTCTTTTAAAAAAATTAGCAATTTAGCTTTGTAATATGATAATCTAAAAAATCTATGTTGAAATCACGATGTATGCTCTTATTTTGGATAAACCATCTTGCTTGTGTTATTTATTCTGGCATCTTTTGAGTTTCTCTAGGAGTGATGTGGAGATGTTACACCAAGCTGCATAAGTTAGGATGGAACGTGTCACTGAGATGTAGAGTAAGCGTATAAGTATGAGTTCCATTTTCGAATTCTGAAGAAGGATTTGTAATTTGTGAAAGGCTGCTTGTGCTCTGTTGATAACTGTTTTGATACGATTTTTTCAATTAAATTTACTGTTTCTTTCATGTTGAGGTAGGTAGGTACTTTATTTACGTCGCACTAGAGCTGCACTATAGGCTATTGGCGACGGTCTAGGAAACATCCCTGAGGATGATCCGAAAACATGCCATCGCAATTCAAATCTTCTGCAGAGGGGATGGCTCCCCTGCTTTGGTAGCTCGGCGAGCTGCTCGCAAAGTCGAGTACTTTACGGTAGAACGTGTAACGCGGACCGATACCGCTCACCCTCGGTCCCTACGCAGGCTGATCAAAGTGGTCACCCACCAGCTTACTGACAGCAGCCAGTGATGCTTGATGTTCTACTGTGAACCGCGGCTTTACGATCAGTCCACTGCGGGACTTCTCTTATGCCGAATGATTAGTAGTTTCGATTTTTGCTCCTTAACTTTAAACTTCCAGCCTAGAGTGTGAGATATGTGTGCATTGTCAAAAGACTAAGAATGAGTTCCATTTCTACGTAGGACAAATTTCGGAGGTTAAATATTGAGGTTGTACCATGTCAATGAATACTTAGCATACGAAGCCAAATCGATTGATCCAAAGATTTTTAAAAAATTTAAAAACTCTTTTAAAATAAACTAGAGGGGATGAAAATGTACAGTTTGCTACGTTTTCCTCACGAGAGCCTAAAATTTCAACTTGCAAAAGTTAGAAATTGGTTTCAAAGTTACTCAGCAGATGACAATGTTAACTGAAAAAAAATTATAAACTATGAAACACCACTCTTTCCTGCAATAACGTGGTGTGGTATGAGGACAAAAGTAACAGACAGCCACGCCAATTTTTCAATTGAAATGATCTGACATTGAATAACAGTCCATTGGAAACAATTTGGTGTATTAAATCTAACGCGCCATCCGTTGACGAGCTTCATAAATAATTTTGAGTTTTGATGACAATTTATTATTTATTACTTGCTGAATACCCGTTCTTCGCTCGAGGTGACTAAAAAAAAGGAATCAATAAATGAGTACAGAGGAACACGACACGATCATCCTCAAAATTGAAAGACATATACCGACACATTTGAAAAGCTTGAGTAAAGAGCAAAGTGAATGACATTTTAAGAGAATTAACGAATTAGAGAAAATAACATAAAGTGGTTGCGTCAATATGGTCATGTTTAATAAAACATAACTGATCTTAACAGAACAGATTTTAACATAACTAATCCATATTAGTTTTTAGTATTCTTGCATGATTTTTATTTCAACTTAGCCAGTGGTAAATAAAATAAAGTAGGAAGTTATTAATCCCACCTTCTAATAAATTGGTTATAAAAAATATTCGAATTCAACTTCTTTTTTCGTTTCCGAAAATGTCACTTGGTTCTTCCACTAAGTTTTTCAATTAATTTAGCTAAAATATTTTTTATTCATTTAATCTTGAATGTTGTAATCTTCGGTGCATTTACGTTATTGAAGTAAACAAAGTTCGTTGTTTGCTATTCATACAATTGGAATAAAGACAAAATGTATTTAGCATCACTTGGCATGATTTCTCTCGGCCAATCCATGATAGCTAAATCAGTATGAACTATCAGTATGCCAAGTTTCATAGGTTTCGGTCGGTTGGTTCAGGAGTCTATGAAGGACAAATCCACACACGCAGACATTCATTTTTATATAGATAGATCATTATTTTTTATTATTTCCTAAGCAAAACATTTATATCTTATTCCTTTTTGCTTCATAAACGAATAATTTCGTTGCTCCTGATAGATAGTTTGAGTATCTGTTTATACATTGATACCACAAACTCGATGTCGGTTGGAATCTATCTTTTTTTTCTGAGAGTCACAATTTTGCGTTCTGTTCTATTTTTGATGAAGTTCTCCTTTCTTAGATGCAAGAAAGATACATAGCATTTTATATTCGGTAAATCCGGAGAAAAAAACATAGACATACAGGATAGACATTCGACGAAAATGTACCTGTCCTTTAAGTGACTGTGAGACATCTTGCATATCCAATAAAACGCATCCTTCGGTGATCTTCTTATCGAGATCATTTTCTCAATTTATCCGAATCCATTGAAAGAAAAACTCTTGAGCTTCTTCTCGAATGAATAGATACAAAGTTCCACCTTCCCATGTTTCATCCAATTCTACTTTTTTTTCAATGTTTGGAAGCTATGTTTCATAAATATAGTATATATTGGCTTGTTATACACGGACAGATCATTGGGGCCATGCCACTTATATAGAAGTTCTTGACGGGAAGAATTTCGAATCAAATGATAAACTTCAATGCCAACTTGAAATCCACCTACTGTTTCTATTGCCTATAAAATAAGATACTTCGTCGTAATACGAGTATTAGTTTGCTTATAGCATGGGAAATATTGAAAAGGGGGATATATTTTGCTTTTTTTTGTCTTACAAATTTATAAGTAAGTATATATGTTGGAAGACTTGCAAAATGAAAAAGATAAACCCACCTTCACAAATCATGAGTGATATAAAATTGGAAGTTTAATAAGGCAATATGTTTATGTAATCTCCCCGCCGGAGGAAAAAGTATATTGTTTTTTGGCTAGGATCTTGTACAAAGCAAAGTAGGTACATTGCCCTCAATTAAAAATATATGGCAAAAAAAAACAATTATATAACAATTAAATTAAATATTATAAAATATTTATTTTTTATTTCATTTGCATAAAAATATATATATAAATTTTGATAAATCTACATAGTTCAAAGTAAATCTTCCTAGTTTAATTTCTGAAGTTGATTAGTTAATCCTACTTTGATCAACAGTTTGCTATTCGACAATTGCATCATTCTGTATAATAATAACATAAACCTATGACTCTCTCATTCGCAACCGGGGATTTGAATCTTCCAAACAGTTTATGAAAGATTACTGAAGTTATTAAGTCTGGATTTAATAGGTTGCAAGCACTTGTAAACACAGAGGCACTTCAGTGACTTCGGGATGCAAGTCTACTATTTCATTTGATGTAGTCTAGAGCCTCATTCTCGCACATATTCTAGTGATCCAACTTTTGCAAACAATAAAAGCTTAACGAGATCCGGGATATCGTTCGAGGAAAACGTTCGAAACTGAAAAAAGAACATATTTTATTTTCTCTAAAGTGTTGATAGTGGGTTCGAATCCCATCGAAACCCACGTGTGTTGTAACCCTTCTCTAATTTGTGTTATCTCTTCTTCGATTTCACAAGAATTTAAAATCAGTTCTTTCAATTGAACACAAAACCCACATAAGGCATGTGAATCAATAAAAGGAAAAATGAACCACGAACCTGTAACCTTTTCTGTTGAAGTATGTCCCTTGATCACCCGCTTGTCTACAGACATGCTTGTAAATTTCTAACTAATATAATGGTTTAACTAATATATCATTTCGATCCATTTATGTTTCACTTACAAATTGTAATGTTTCATATCTAATTATCAACAGTCACAAATATCACCTCTCAAGCACATGTACATACTTTCACCTCATTAGCATATATTTATTTAAAATGCATTTTATATGTTCATATTGAATCATTGGCAATAATAAAGAATTTCTTGTGCAATTCAGGGGTGTAAAAAGTCAATAGTACAGTATTATTATGGCTTCGAGCTGGAGCTGCAGTTCCTTTGAGTCTATTATATTTGTTTTGCTATATGGTGGCTGTTATTTCATCGGCTGTGACTGTGTCCATTCATGGGTTATTGTCGGATTAACGTTTGATATTGGAAACTGGAAGTTTAGCAGCTTGCTGATTTATCCTCATCTTTTGTTTTTTATCTGGATAATTCTCTGGAAAGGTATTGACTGGCTTTTAGTGAATTAAGCTACGAGTCAGTGTTTGTTTTTTCAGGGTGGAACCAGGTTTGCTTGTCTCTCCATGGGTGATACCGGCAATTTAGAGATTGTCCCCCTCCCCCCACTAATTCAAATCTTATCGGCATGACCGATATTTCTTTAAGCGCGGATACTATTCCTTCGTCTACGGACGTAAGCTCCGCCCCCCTCGCTATTAGTTTACCTGAGACCACCCCAGCTCCGTGTACAAATAGGTCAGAGGACGACCCAACAAGCACACGACTTTTGGGCTAGAGAAGGGAGAATGTCGACTCATCAAAAGTGCCATTACGGTGGGCTTTTCATCGCCGTATCAATTCCGTTGATAAAGTGAAATTTGGGCCAAAATGAGGTCCCGGTATGGCATTTCAGGTAAAACTTCTGGCAATCGTTAAAGGACCGGAACTACTTTGTTGCCTTTCGATTGCTTTGCCATTTTTGCCTGTTAAATAACGAGAAAAAAAATTTCTCAGAATAACGAGAAAATTGCCATAAAGACTTTTATTGTACCTTTATGATGTCTTTTTTGCCTTTTTATCAAAAGCTGAATGCCTTCACTGGCACACGTCATTGCCTCGCTTGCCGTTAAACCACCTTAACTAAAGGTTCATTAGAAAACGTCTATGCCGTTTTCGCCAGTATCGCACCTTTATTTCAGGTGCTTTGGCGAACTTCTTTGTCTTATTTGTTGATGTACCACCCTTAACTCAGTGAAGACACAAGTCCCCTCGTTGCACAATTTCGAGTTGATTTCTCTTTTTTTATGACAAGATCCGTAACAGCACTAAATCCACGCTCGACTAGGTAGGAGGAAGGGAAGGCATTTAAAAAAATTTTAACGATAGTCCACAGTCCAGAGTAGAGGCGACTGATGTTACCTTGAAGCCAAACTCCTATGAGACGATCCACCACTTCAAAGTTTCATTAGTTTAAAATTCAACCAATTCCTCATAAATCTGAACCTCATCATCACAAAAGGGTTCATAACCCAATAACTCATTGAGGGACTTCCAGGGCACAAAGCATCTTTAAAACGGTCAAGAAAGTTCACGTACAAAGAGTCAAGGTATTGACAATATTCTTGTGCATCATCCGTGCGAATACTCACCTGCTTGCTTGAGCTCATTCCAACCAAAATTCTGCTTCCACAAAATGAGTTTTTTCAGAAAGGCAGAAAATCAAATTGAGCTGGTCGACTTGAAGTTGTAAATTAATGCAACTAAATTTTGCAAATAAATCCGCTAAAGTCTTTTATAAATTCTAGCAATCTGTCTCTCACAGCGACATCTCTGTTTTTGAGGAACTCAAGCACAGAGTCGAAAGGATTCCAAAACCTATGAGGCAGGCGCCTTTGGAAAGTCAGACAATCTCGGTGTGTAGTAGCAAGCGATTGAATTCTTCATCATACACAGCTATCTGAATAATAAATCGTTGAGAGCATTACTGTGAATTTTGTTCACAACAAATATATGATGTTTTGCAATAACTGATGCAAACGGTCGCTGAGATTTTTTCCTACTAATTGTTGTCTGTGAATCATGCAGTGAACAGCTAAAATGTCAGGTATGTCACTTTTCAAAAGGGCGATAAACCCGCGACGTCGACCTATCATTGCAGGAGCTCCTTTAGTGGCAATCGACATAATATTCGCAGGAGGAATGTTTTTCTCTGCAAAGTATTAAAAATAGATTTACCTTTTGTATCCACAATCAAGCTTCCTGCAAAAAGCATCTCTTGAATACTTTTTCTTACCTTTACAAACCGGACCTACGCCTACAGTAAAGCTTATATTGCATGGAAAGGTTGATTCATCCACTTGAAGGGAAAATTCTCTGGATATCAAAAGTATGCATAAAGAAACTTCAACGTCTTCAGCCATCTCACCATTTCGTCCCCGCACTGTATCGTTGCTTAGTGGGAAATTTTTGATTACATAGGATGTGACTGGATGGTGTAAAACTGTTTCTAAAACTTCCTTGACAACCGTCAGTATCAACTCTGTGCCGATGGTATTAGCTTTCCCAGAATCAGCAATAAATTTTGATATATTATAAAAAGCTATCAAATAATCGTCGCATTTTTTAGATGAGGTTGCTAGCAATCCTGAAACCAAAGGTGCCTTCAGAAATTCTTGGATGTTCGTGAAAAATGACAAATCTTTATTTTGTTTGTCAGGATGAGTTTTTTGCAAGTACTCCTGCTAACGGAAAGATTTCATTGTCTCATTAGATAAAACTTTGTTACGATGTAAACACATGGGCAGTTGAGAGTTCAACAGCGATTTAACAAATCCAAATTAACTTTAAGTACGTGGCACGGTATTGATGACACTTTTTTCTGTTAACCGATATTGTTGGTGGCAGCAAAATACACACGAGGAAAGAAAATCAACTATTTCTCCAAATTAATAAATAATTCAAGATAAATAACTAATTCGAGAATATACCTGGCCAAATAAACAATGAGATCGAATCGAAACTGGGGAAAAAAACTGTAAGGAAGGTAACGAAAATCATTATAAGAAACGCGTGTCAAATCAAACATTCATACCGAAAGCTCGTGCACTTTGATGTTCGCCAAATGGCTTGAATGAGTCAGAGCCATTACCGAAATAACTTGAATCAACCAGAGGCAAAAACTACTGATTTATGCCCTGCGCTTTGTTGACTCGGATCGGAGAACAGGTGTCGTATAAGTTCGTTTTATTGGTGGTACCAAAAGTGTGTCGGATAATCTTAATTTATTATATTTATTTAATCCTCTTTTCTTCAATATTAATTTTAGCATAATTTTATTTATTAAATAAATTTAATTTAATAAATTTATTTGTAAGCTTTAAAATTAAATTTGAATGACAAAACATGCTCATCGCCCCCCTGCACCCAAAACATACCCAACGCCCCTCTAGTGCCCAAAACAGGTTCACCGCCCCTCAGCATACTCCTAACGCAAACAGGGGGCGGAATCGCCCCAGTTGAAAAACAATGATGTAGATGCATTCAATTAAATATGGTTTGCTAGTAGATATATACATAAAAGGCATTATATAAACATTTCATTTACAGTTGACATAATTTAATACAAATGATAATAATTTCATCTACTGTATGAACCGAAACTATGCTTGAGCTCGCTGTTATAATCATGACATGAAAATTTAAAACAAATTATTGTTATGAATTTAGAAATTATATGGGTTGATTAATATGAAAACCTTGGTAACAAAAGGTTTTAACACTATGGTAATGGATAGCATTGCAGGTGGATGTATTTTAATAATGATTATTAGTCGGAGAGTAGTAAATTTTATCTTGACGTTAGAAATTGTTCATAATTCTGTATGAAGTTAATTAAGTTAATTAGTTTATTTATAAGAGTTTTATTACTAATAATTTGTTTCTTCCAGGCTATGATGTTTTGTTCCATGGGGATTTTAAAGTGATAGGATTCTGTTAACAGGAATTTTTGTAGCGTAGTGTAGTGGAGAGCCAATTTCTCCACAACTGCAAAGTTTATGTCTTTACAACTGAAAGCGTTTCAAGTATGTTCCGTGCTCAGTTCTGAACATTATTAATTCTTTTGGTCATTTACTGTTTTCAAAACAAACTTTTGGAAGAATTTCGAAAATCGTTCTTCCGTACTTGTGTGTGGTCCACAGTTGTTGCCAATAATTTGAAATGAATTTTTTCCCTTCTTTTTAATATATGACAGGGGCATTTCCAAATTTGTTGATGTAAGATTTGTGCCTGTGACTGCATCCTTTGCTGCCTTATCCGCCTCTTCATTACCCATATGACCAGCATGTGATTTTATCCAGGAGATTTCTAATTGTGGATGATTGATTAAAATATTTTGGATTTTTGAATAATATTATGTGTTGTGTTGTAATTTTTGATAGCATGTAAGGCAGATAGACTGTCAGTCCAAATTGTTGTATTTCTACTGTTATTTTTAGCGATTTAGACTGCTTCTATAATATTTCTTGCTCCGGCATAAAAAATAGTGTTCGAATTGAAAAACTTCGTTTTGATGGTGTTTGATTTCGTGCCATCATTAAAGATTATTATGGCGGCTCCTGTTCCTGCCTCCATCTTCGAGCCATCTGTGTAAATATTAATTCTTCTATTTTTATCAGTTTTTTGTTTTATTTGAATATTGCCTGTTGTATTTAAGTTAAAGTCTGCAGAATGAATTGTCAGGAGGTTAATTTTTGTATCTATTTTTCCATTGCTTATAATTAAATCGTCTATCAGAATTGTGTGCAAGTTAATTCTAATTGTTTCTTGCTGCAATGTTAGAGGAAGAGGAGGTAGACCCAGGATCACTTGTAGTGCTTTTGTTGGAGTTGCCCTATATGCGCCTGTTATATTTAGTAGGAACTTCCTTTGAACTGAGTCAATCTTGTATTTTATGGTTCTGAGCACCAGATAGCTGCACCGTGTTACATGACTATTACATTCTAGACTCTTGCATTATATAATTTTATTTATTAAAAATTTTAAAAAAAATTGTAATTAAGTATTAATTTGTGTCGAAGTGAACAGCAAACTTTGTTAAAGATTTTACCAAATACTTTATTTCATCGTTTCTTAATAATTTTTTTAAACTTAAATTTCTTAAATAACTATACTTATTTTTTTTTTTTTTTCAAATTAATAGTTGGTCAAAATTTCCATCTTAGAATTATGCTTAAATTAAAAAAATCATTTAAAGTAGAATATTGTTTTCAAATATTCAGTAATATTTAATTAAATATTTTTAAAATGAAATTAGATCAAAGAAATAATTTAAAGTTCTTTTCACTGAACGTATCAAGCAACAACTGACAAATGAGATATTATTCTTATTTCCAAAAGGCAAACTTCAGACTTTTTCTATACATAACCTTGCCTTCTTTTTTTACTTTGTTACATATATAAGGTTTTTATATTTGCAGTCCAATTCTTTTTCACGATAAGCTTTTCAAAAGAAAAACCTTCATAACCGAACTTTACATTCTCTAAAAAAACATATGTCGAAAAAAGAAAAATTGCTTGAGAAATAGAGGTCCTTACATTAGCCATTTTTTTACTGAATAGCCCCGACATTCTTTGTTTAGTACAAAGATCACATTGTAACTTTTTCATCTAGAATGTTAATGACAAACATTTATCATTAGTCAGCAAAAATGAAAGCAAATGCATTCATCTGGGCCAAAAATTTTCCGCATAATATCACGAGAGAAAAAGTTAATAAATTACCCTTTATACGTAAAGGAGTATGCTTTTGAATGAGTTTAGAATTGGTTTTCAATATTTAAATACTTCTGCTTTTTCAAAGGAATTGGAATTGTGTCAAATATGTTTTGAGGCATTACGCGCAGTGATATTGAATTTTTTTAAATGTCTATTCCATTTTATTGAAAAATTTTCCATAATGTAAAATTGTACTTTCTTCCCACCATATGAATTTTTGTTTTTATTTGCGATAAAGTAAAAATTTTCTTGAGCAAAGCTTGAAAACCGTATTCAAGTAGCATTATTTATTTTAAGAATACAATATGCATTATTAGAAATTTGGTGTGAGGCGAACCATAATGTAAAGCTAAAGTTTGCTTCAACTTTACAACATGCTATGTTGTGCCCTTTTCGTACTAAATAAACCATACTTAACCTGGTACATAATTTTACGATAAATTTTGTTTGAGATTCAAATTGAGATGAGATTGGGTTCATTGAACAAACTTTTTTCATTGTATCCGAATCCATCTTTTATATTGGCCAAACCACGTCTCTCTGTAACGAAAGATAAAAGTTGTTAAGATATGGAGTTTTTAAGATATGGAGAGTTCAAAAATGAGACATAATAGTTAGATAAAGTATTCAATTCTCTAATTCAATTTAAAAGTAAACTTGTTTTAAATCAACATGAAATATGAGAACAAATAAATAAATTAACAGCAAATATAAACAGACATATCTTTTATCCCATTCCAGACCTAGACGTGTCCACCATTAGTCTATGACAGGCAGCCCAATACAGTTAAGGAATTACAAGCAAATAAATAAATTGACAACAAATATAAACAAACAAATTAATTTTTTATCCTACGCCAGACCCAGGCGTGTCCACCATTAGTCTATGACGGAGCAGCCCAATGCAATTAAAGAAACACAAACAAATAAATAAATTGACAAAAATATAAACAAACAAATAAATTTTTTATCCTACGCCAGACCTAGGCGGTCCACCACGACGGGCAGCCCAATACAGTAAGAGAAAGACAAATAAAATTATTAAAGTTCTTTGTAGCATTTAAAGCTAAGTCAATATGTCCAGGACAAAGCCTGTGATGAATTAATTTGCTGCTCTTGAGTGATATTGTAAAACATGTCCAGGACAGCAATTCAAGTGATCACTGCTCATGTCAGAACTAGTCAAGCAGAGTGGGCAAATCGCAGAGATCTGGGCATATCATGCGGTATCCAACAAAGAATCCCAGGTCCTGACCCTGGTTAGGTTGGCAATAGTTTCATAATATCTGCCTTTAAACTTGACTGTAATAATTCTTTTTATACCATGGTAACTGTCAGGGGGAGGCTAGAGGAAGGTTAGATTAGTTCTTAGCAAGCGTATCAGCAAACCTGTTCCCTACGATACCACATTGACTTGGTATCCAGTGTAGGGTAACATTGCTTCCATTTCTTATCAAAAAACATCTATCAGAAATTGGCATTGAAGACCGGAACTATTTTTACCAGGGGTAACTGAAAAGATAGCAATGATAGTGGTATGTGAATCAATAAAAATAACAATGTTCTGTTCCTCTTTCTGCAAGCTAATGCCATGTGAACAGCATCCACTTCCCCATCATAATTTGTAGATTGCATGCCAGCGGCTTCGCTTAGGCTAGAGAACTGCCTATAGTAAACACCAGAATTTGTATGAGCCCCAGTAGCATGTAGAATGATCAATGTGCACATGCAGCCAGTGCATCTTGTAATAGAAGCTTTCTTTCTACCAAAAAAGATAAGGTCTGTTAAATCATGTTTTTGTGCAAATTAAACTATCTTTACCATGAAAACGCTATACAATGTGTTTATTTTTAAATTTAAACATGACTCTCCACATTAAATTTTACAATGATTACGTTTCAACGTTGAAACAAATTTTCGGATAGTTGAGGCTCAAACATTATCCAGAACATGTCGCAGATACCAAATAAAGTTATTATGCTGCAGGTTTTTTGTAACTTTCGTTGAACAGCCGACCCAATTTTTTTGGGCTTACGACTACGAATGTTCATCTCTGTAACCTTGTAATTTTGAACCTAATCCAGAAGACAAGGAAACTCCCGGATTAAGTATAGGCGGTTCCAGACAAGTGAATTAGAGGGGGAAATTTGCCTTCGTGGAGGACTTTTTGATAGTTACCAGCATTTGTGATACATGGAGAGGAAAACCACGAAAACCTCCCACAGTTCACCGGACGGCAAGAGGACTCTAACCCATAATCTGTCTGCAACTGAGGATATTTTACGTCAGCACTGTGGTCGATGCACGCCGGATGAAGAATACGTATTGCTGAGATTCGAACCCGGTTCACCTAATTGGAAATTGAACGCTCTATACCCTGAGCCATCACGGCTCGGGTTGCAGGTTTAAAAAATAGTGTATAAGGCAACAACAGATTTGACAGAGATATTCATAAAAAGAAAACAGCCTCAACTTGATTACTAAAAAGACAGACTTTTACTTAAATAGAAACTACACTAACTATTATAATTTCATTTAATTCACATATTATGTTTTTTTTATCACTAACAACAACAAATAACTATATAGTTGGAAATAACAAGCGGAATAATTGCATTTAACTTTGCAAAAGGCTTTTACAGCAAACTTATATTTCTTTGCTTTAATTTCATTTCATGAGTAATTTTATGTGCGCATTTGCTTGTTAGGACTACAAAGTTTAATGAAACTTAAAACATAAAAATAAGGCATAATAACGTTTTGTTTAATTAAATTTCAACAATGCAAGGAATTCGAAAAGAAATTTTCAACTAATTATTTTTTCGGGATGGAGAAAAGAGTTACCATTTTATTTCCGTATTTCTAAACTCAGAAAAATTTAAAAAATGAGGAATTAAGTCTTTGGGAGCTTGTTAAGTTTATTTAAATGATACTCTATACGTTTTTAGTATTTTTTTAAATTAAGAGCACTTTTCAATTAAAACTAAGTTTTTTTCAACAACATAGCGAATCAACAGAAATAATTTAATATAAATTATTCTTGCAAACAGCTTTTTTTATTGAATAATTAATTCCCTAACAAGTTTTTTTTTTTAATATTTTTTTTTAAAAATGCAATAATGGACATCCTAATCAAATCAATCGCATCAACTTGAAAACAATTTAGTGTGAATATTGCAGTTTGTCTTTCAAATAAACCCTTAATCGTTAGTTGCCAAATACGATTCTCTACAAAATTATGAAAAAAAACTTTTTTAAATTTTTTCTGAGCATGCGCAGTATAAAAGAACTGGCTTAAATACTCATATCTTGCGTGGTTTCAACGATTTTTTTTTAAATTTTAAATCAGTAGTTTTATAATTAATTTAAATTACTCCAAAGATTGTAATTACATTCCCAAACCTCCGAAAGCTTTAAATTTTATTGCTAAGTATGAAAAATTGCAAGAACTAACCTTTAAAGTTACAAAATAATTCTTTAAGAATTTCTTGAGAAATTTTCGAAAAATGTCCCAAAAAAAGCGTCTCTTCCATTATTATAGGGTAGTGTATTTGCATATACGTTTTCAGGTTTGCTTTGATTTCCAATGAACTATTTGGCCTCAAATTTTCAGACAAATTATTTAAATATTAACATGGTGTTGGCTGGATTTTCTTTATTTTAGCATTTTTCTTTTTAGATAATTCGCCTATAAGGGATCTCTCCTATACTACAAAGTGTTGATTAAATACGATTTTTAATTTGACTTTTGATAAGGAAGGTTGTGGGGGACTTATTTCCTATGTCCTGTTCTTAATGATATTGCGCAAAATTTATTATTTTATTTGATATGTCACTTGGGAAACATTCTTTTTATTTCGCACCTTGAGGTCCTCAACGAAAATTTTATTGTAATTTATATCCTGTTTTCACTTTCTACTTTAATTGGACCATCTACACCACCAACCACCCCATCTGACCATTAAAATTCCATTAATAATTATCTAAGGTATTCATAAGAAGTTGAAATTTACAGGTGTGGGAGAATGGCAACATTTTCTGAAACCATTGTAAAAGAGAGAAAAAGTGTGGAGAGTAGAGAAATTGCGTAAACTATTTACAAAGATTATAATAAGCTTTATTCTTTGCAGTGTTCTATGTTTCATTGCATGATACAACCAATTGTAAGAATAATTGTGTGGATATGAAGAATATTTTCCTCCGATTAGATGCCATTATAACCTTTTTTCTACGTATTTCATTTTATAATTCGCAGTTAAAAAATTGGTCAAGGGTACGCATTTAAATATTTATTTAGTTATCTTATAAATTAATTTTCTTTTCTTTTACAGTTTAAGCATATTTTTCACATAACATTTTTACGTGAATCTACGATACATTCAATTCCTGTCACGTATTCAACTAAGAAACTCACGAGAAATAAACACTATTTGCATTGATACGTGATGTTTTATAACAGATTTTTCAGTATCTAGTAAAAAAATGTATCCGAAGCTCTTCACCTTTTGAAAAAAGTTGAGGCACTTTAAAGTCAAATTTATTTCCGCAGCAGATCACCTATTTAATGGACTGGAAGTTTTGAAATCGTTTTTCGGAGAAAAAAAAAGTAATAAATCCGAAAAAGAGAATACAGAAGGCATAGTATGAATGCGTCCTTATAAGAAATAAATAGGAGTTCTTATTTTATTTCAAGGAAATAATTCTCGTAAGTATTTTACATCAAATAAAAGATTAAAGTCTTATATTACGAACTCCATACAAATTTTCTTGCACGACATACATTTTTTTTTATTTATCTCAATTCAAAATAGAGTTTTGAATTGCTTAATTAGTCAGAGCATACTTACGAAGATTCAAGTCTATTCATTTTAATGCCAGAACATAAAATAATATTATTATGAGCAATGGCTATGAAAATTTTTAAGAAACTAATTTAAATGCTTATTGTAATTCAGTATTTTAATTCATATTCATGACATTTATTATATATACTTATGTGTTAACAAGATAATATTAAGAGAAACAAACAAATGATCGAACTATACTATTTAGAGCTCAGTAAATGTGTCCCAATAGTTAGGGCAGGAGTGTGGCCAAAAGTTTTTTGCCTCTCAATATTACACGGATAAAAAAATATTCTGGTAAAATTACAGTATTCCGTGATAATGACATTCCTGGCAGAAAAACTTAATTCTGGACAATAAAACTTAAATATTTAAATTACTCATTTGGCAATTTTTTCGTTCATCTAGTAACGATTTGCCCGAAATTATGGTTTTAAAATTGTAATTCTTAATACCATATATTTAGTAAGAAATACAAGACTGAAAAACAAATTTAACCGAATAAATGCTTCTTTGCCATGTTCTAAGGTATGATAATTTTATCACGAACTATGTAATTAATTTTACCAAAGTCTTAGCCAAAGTGATTCGTTAAAAATCGGCAAACTTTTTAGTGTTCCCACAGAGTCTGAAACACTGTAAAATTTGCCATACTCCAGTAGTTTGACGATACATTTTTCTCTCTATAGTTTCACTTTTTTGCATATTTTTTCCATGTCTCAAGATCTTTCTGAAAGAATCAAACATTTTTACACACTATTTCAATATACATTTATGAAAACATTTTTAAATGAGAAGGAATGAGTATTTGTTATTCTTTTCTTGATTTATTTAATAATTGTTAAATAAAACATTATAAATTAGTACTCTATTTATGCGACAAAATTGAAAGTTCCTTTCTGAGCAATAAAATTTCACAATTTTACTGGCGACTTAAAATGCAGGATGCTTATTTATGGGTCATTCTCACGAAAACTGTCATTTTTCAGTTCATAAAATCCTAAAAAAGTAAAGTGAATAAAAAGCTCTGAAACTTTTTATATTAATAGAAATATGTAATGGCATTATAAAGAAAGTATATATCCTATAAATTATACTTAATATTTAAATTAATTAATTTTTTAAATAATTAATTTATAATTAATTAATTTA
>NC_092204.1:107990102-107998020 GCF_043381705.1 Parasteatoda tepidariorum | reverse complement strand
ATGTTACTGAAAGTTTTAACATATTATACACGTAACAGAGCAAATAAACAAAAAGAAACCTTTTTAATATAATCATAAATTTATAATAAATGACATACACAATGAGCTAGTTGTACAAATAGAGGCTGATTAAAAAATTGTTTTGCCAAAATCAAAAAGGCACAATTTTTTTTCTCCGTGTATCTTTTGAGCACCCTTCTGCCCTAACTGTTAGAACATATTTACTTTTCTCTAGATAGTTTCGTTCGATTATTTGTTTGTTCGAGAAATCAAAAATATAATTATCTCTACTAATAAAATTAAGAGTTTGTGTATGTCACTCTACAGTAAGTGAAAGGTCCATTTCTGTCCCCGATCCTAAAAACGTTCAAAAATTTTAATTTGATAATTCAGTCAAGTCATTTTAAAAATGGTCTTTTCTCATTGGTTGTTATTAGTGTTTCTATGATAACCAGACATTGATACTGAAACTGCCGACAAAACGATTTTATAAGAGGTTTTAAAGATAACATGATTATTGTCTGCCAGCTCATAGCTGTTATTAATCACAAAAAAAGAGTTTATTGTTCACTCTTTAATATTTCATTTTATTTTATTCGTTGTATCACATAAACTTAACTGGAAGTATAGGTGAACTACGTAACCAAATTAATTTTTCTAAAGTAATCGGAAACAGCGTAATTTGATACTAATTCAATTAGGAGAGAGGTAAAAAATCGTTATAATTTTGCTCACGCCAATAATGCTTCTTTAATTTTAATATTGTAATAAGCATTACTAGAGCCCAAGGGATTGAGCATTCGCCTTCCAATGAGGTGAACCAAGTTCGAATACCAGCGATGGCTGGTCTATACGAATTCCGCATCCGGCATTGAGCGAAGTACTGACGTAAAATAGCCTCAGTGGTAGACGGATCATGGGTTAGAATCAACTTACCGTCAGGTTTACTGTGGGAGGTTTTCGTGGTTTATAACGCAAATGCTGGTTAGTTCCATCAAAAGGTCCTACTCAAAGGCAAATTTCTCCCCCAATACTTGATCCAGGAGTTCCCTTGTCCTTTGGATTGGGTTCAAAATTACAAGGCTACTGAGTTGAACATTGGTGTTGGTATACCCGAAAAATTAGGTCGTCTATTCAGCGACGGTTAAATAAAATAAAGTAGGCATTACTGGTGTTTGGTTCAGTTTTAAAAGGTATAACATATCGCAGATAAGTACAAAATATTATATAAGCGCATTTGGTAAATTTTACAGCTGCCTCAATACTGTGCACTTTTAATACAGATTCCTCAAAGAGAACTATTTTACAGCCAACAGGAGAGAATCGCCGGTAAGTTTTGACTATCATGAGTTAGTCTCGACTAAGACCATTATGTCAAATAATACCGAATGCATAATATCTCGATGAGACAGACTACTAAAAACATGTTTTGCTTAATCTAATAACGTAAAGCCACCAGGCAGCACAAAAAATAATAGAAAATGAATTACTTCAGAGGTCTATAGTGATGGTATTTTTTTATATTTAAGCATCATTTTGTAGTGTTTCTCAGTACCGATTTATTATTTCTTTTCTTTCACTCCGTACAACGAACAGGTACGCAACTGGAACAAATATAAGGTCCAAGAATCGTGTTGAAATCGACTATCTAGCTTTCACGGTTAAGGTTGCAGTGACAGAGTCTTGAAAATTTCTCAAATGAAAACACCTTTTTTTTTTTTTTTTTTAGTAAAGAGGTATCGAAGTGATTTGTTTAGGGTGAAAAAATAGCGGATCCGTATATCGACGTAGAAAAAAGTAACTTTCGACGAGTCAGCCACTCAACTCTACTGAATATTTATTATAAGAATCCTGCTTCTTTGTGCTCTGGTGGCTCGGGGGAAAAGAGCTCTCGTCTTCCAATGAGGTGAACCGGGTTCGAATCCTAGCAATGGCTGATCTGGCAAATTTCGTACCCGGCTCGAATTGATCACAGTTCAGACATAAAATATCTTCAGTAGTAGTTGAATCATGGGTTAGACTCTCCGTGCTGTCAGGATAATTGGGGGGCTTTCGTGGTTTTCCTCTTCATGTAACGTTAATGAGGGTTAATTCCATCAAAACGTCTTCCACAAAGGCAAATTTCTCTCAATACTTGTAGCCTTGTCTTCTGGATTGTATTCAAAATTACAAAGCTGCGGAGTTGAACATTAGTTGGCGTAAATCCAAAATTGGGTCGATTGTACAACGGTGTAAAATCCTATTCCTTTAAAAAAAAAGGGGGTATGTTCCCTCGAATGGTTTGTTCAATTGAGGGTCATATGTTAACAAAAATATAACATAATTACCCGATATTTATTCTCATTTCTCCATACAACTGAGACAATACATACATCAAAACAGCAATGATATAGTTAGCATGCTAATGAAGCATACAAATACATTCAATTTCAACTACTTAAAATATTTGTCAATTACTATTGCATTTTTTTTCTACAAGAATCATGTTTCCGACTTAAATACAATTTAACACAAGCAGTCCTTGCATTGGGAATGTAAAGAAACAAAATCAAGACAAATGAATCAGAACATTGTTTTACAAGTACTAAAAATTTACATCAAAACAACCGTAGAAGAGGATGAAATAACTCAGAAAATATATTCATATTGAAATAAATGTCATATTTCAGAAAGTACCATAAACTAAAAAAATTGGAAATGATTCTTATATCTATCGCTTATGTCTAGACAAAGAAATCTGCTATCTATATATCTATAGTCTAGACGAAATTGATTCTTGATATATAAGTGAAGCTGGAATAATTTCAACATAAATATTTCTTTTAATGTATATATTTATAAAGCGGATAAAAGCATAGAAAATTATCAATTTCAAAGACATATATTGTTGTAATATAGATTATTTTTAGAGCAATAAAATATGGATATGGGTACTCATTTATAAAATATTGGATTAATCGGTGTTTATATGAGACACTAAAATAATGGAATTTATGTAACACATAGCCACATGCTTCTAATACATGCATCAAAAGAAGAACGATATTTTAATTCTGTTATTCATAAGCTAAATGGATAAATTGAATTTTGGGGAGTTGATATAATTAAACATGATTAATATTCGGTTTAAAAGCATTTTTATAAATTTAAATGAATAAATATTTTAAACAACGCATTTAAACATAAATTTCTTTACTTTGTTTTAAAATAAGTAACAAGTTAACAAGTTATATAATTGTGTGGGTCACAAGTTAGAAATTTTTGGAAAAAAAAATTATAATTATCTTTATTTAATAAATTTGTACGCGCATAAAGTCATTTATAAAGTCAGACAGAGGGAGATTAATTGGGTGTCTTAGCCATTTAAATGCAAGCCCAATACCTAAGATTTACGAACACCAAGCGCTTGGGAGTTTTCGATGACTCGATTAACGTGGATTTCAAAACCATTAGAACAAAGATCTGACGTCAAAGAGAACTGTAAGGGAAAATGTTCAAAAGGAGGCCCATACAAGGGCCTTGGCCTTCTTCTGAACATAAACAAGCCTTCTTCTCAAAATTATAAAAAGGATAAAATGTTTCCCCGTTTTTGTTTAGAATTTCAAGCAAACAATTGTAACGGCTGACACACACTGCTTCTTATGGAACTCTATATCAAATCTGTATCAAGCGCTCTTTGAATTTCTCGATAGTCAGTTTTTCGGCCCTCTTAACCTTTGATAGTATATAACTCATATTGAATAATGAAATGAATTGAAATCTGAGGAAAAGGCAGGCCACTCTTCGGTACTGATAAAATTAGACGAATTGCTTCTGCACCCTGCTTGGACCTTTTTTGATTTGTGAGCGGGCACTCAACCTTATTGAAAGCAATATGATTGCCCTCCAAATAAATCAGATGCATAATAAATCAAATGCTTCTTCAAGGTCTGTACCAAGTCGTACTTAACATTGAATAAAAAAGAAGTGGAAGTTTTCCTTTTCGAGAAATCACACCTTATACCATACCTTTTGATAGAATTTGGTATCGTTCGATTGCCATATCGTTCAAAATGTCACCAAGAGTTGCTGCATATGCAGGATAGTATTACAAGTTGATAATGATGGATATTAACAGAAAAATACTGATGGATACAATAGAACAAATAAAGCTTTCATCATTAAACCATTTTACCATTAACAAAATTATGACGGATATCAGCAGAAAACAGACATTAATAAAATTTAAACTCCCTAAGATTTGTATAAAAAAAACAATTTGTACTGTGATTTATTTAATTATACTCTGAAATAATGTACGCTTAAATTGCATCGAGCAATTTATTTACATAACAAAAATAACTGTTAAACTAAAAAAGTAATTGATAATTTCTTTTTAAATTCAAATGTAATTTGATAAGAACTATTTATTCTTTTGGTATGTTCTTTAGGCATATGCCACAGATTCAATATCAAAGCAAAACCAATGTTTTTCTGTCAAATTATAATTGTTTCGTACTTGCAATAAAACCACGAAATATCTGAAATATTCCTTCAATATGTAATTCTTCTTAATGCTTCTTAAAGCGTTGCATAGTAGAAATTTTGAAACATAGCAGAATATAATTATAATTAAAAACTTTAAAGTTCGCTTGCTTTATATCATAACTGAGTATTTTTCATTCCTTTTTAACATATAAAATGCTAGGTTCTTGATACTACTATACCTTTATACTACCCTATACTACTTAATTCCGTATTAGATTCTTAGATTATTTTTCATTGCTTATTTTGAATTACAATTGAGATTTTGCTCAGCTTATTCATTCAAAATACGATAGCCTCAGATCCCCTTACTGAAAACCGTATCAATTTCTTCCATTACACACATTTAAATTTATTTCTTACAAAAAGTCTTATAACTTTTTCTACTATTGTATTTCTTGATTTCTATGTTTTCCTGTTCCCATATGCGTTCAACATTTCAAACCTATGCTCAGATCTTCTAGAACATTAAATCAGTGATGGACCGACTCAATTTACAGATCAAAAGTTCTACACGAGGTGATGCCATTCAAATAAACTTCCATTCCATTGATATAGAAAATATTCTCAAAATATTCTCTTTACTAGGATATTTTCATAAAATCTTTACGTATGAATTGAAATGATATTTGTTTATCTTAAACTTGTATGTCAAAATTCGAGACTCCTATTCACAAATATTTTCGTTAATGTTTAAACAGCTTAAGGCAATACATCAGATAAACGCTGGAAATATATATTTTTTTACTTCCCGAAATGTCACTTTAAACACATCCAAGATTTTTGAATTCTGAAATTGTAAGACATTTATTTTAAAAATTATCTCTAGGAACCTCTAGGAAGTATTTCAGTGAACTCAAAATAAGAGAAATATTTTGTTAATAACAAAATATTTTTCATATCTGCTAGTAACAAAATAAATTTAATCTTAAAGATGAATATTGCTGTTTATTATTGCAGGTTACAAATTATAAAAACATGCCTTTATTTGCTTCTTTGATAATAGAAATAATTCACATAGGATACTACTTATACTTTTATACTTATTTAAACATTACTTTTAATTATAGCTATTAAGCATATTAATGTGCGTAAGTAAATTGTAGTTAAAAATATCAAGGAAAGATTGAGATTTTAAGGGGAAATAAATTATTCCTTAAAAACTAATACTACTGATAAAAATACATTTTTCAAAAAAAAAAAATTGAGAGTATAGAAATAATAAAATAATCATTAAATATTATTGGTTTATTTCTATATTATTGATTCAAGTCAGTAAAAAAAGTGGATTTACAAAGTAATTATTTAAAAAAAAAAAATTTAAAAATAGATAGATTTTTTTTTTAAATTTTATAAATTATAACTTTTTTAATTTTTTAAAAGATTTACATTGTTTGAACTTTTGTAAAAATATTTGCTCGGATTAGAAAATTTTATTATTTTAATAAATATTTTTTAGCTAAACCAATGAAGACATGAAAATTCTTAGAGTATTTATTTAATTTTTTTTTAAATATTTAGAAACGACACTTACGGATTCAAACTTTTAAATAACATATACATATACAGAATGTTTTAATGCTGAATCGTAAAAAGAAAAAAATACTTTAGATATGAAAATGTTGACACCAATTAAAGTTTGAGGAAAATGCATTTAAATATTTTGAAATCAGAGTCAAAAGATTATAATGCTTAAAGAGCTCTTAATTATTAATATAATATTTTCCAGCTAATTAAGATCATTATTCGAATGTTATTTTAAACTATTTCGGGGGATCAATACTGTTTTATTATTCAAATTATTATGCTCTTACAAAAATTAATAAAAATTGATTTTGGCAATTAAAAATATTCTGTCAATTAGAACATTGTATTATAATAAAAAATCATAAAATAAATAAGTTATATAGTGTAAACCTTTTAATAGTAAAACCATGTAAGTAAAATAATAGATAAGACCATTTCAACAAATCAAAGAACGCAAACAAATAATAAATATTCTATAACTGATCTATAAGTTTAAAAATATTTAACTATTAATTTTAAAAATGCTTTAAATATAACAAAAATGACTAAACTACCTTCAGCTGTCAAACTGTGAGATTGCCTTTCGCTAAGAACAAATTAACAAATTCGCAGATTAACAAATACGTATATATATCTATATCTATATATCTATATCTATACTTCTCTCTCACTCTCTCTCTCTCTCTCTCTCTGTCTTTCTCACTTTAACTCCCTCACTTTCTCTCTCTCACTTTCTCTCTCTCTCTCTCAGAAATGGTAAGTCGTGAATCTGTATGGCAGAGCGTTATAGCTCTCTGTGACAATTAGTGATATATTGGCAAATCAACTCCTATTTTCTATTGGGTAGCAGCGGTGACTCAGTGAATAGAACCTTGCCTCTCAGTGAAGTGACCCGAGTTTGAATCTCAGCGATACGAATTACCGAATCTCACCGAACATAGTGATGACTTAAAATATCCTCATTGTTCGACGGCTCATAGGTAAGAGTTCCCTTGCAGTCAGACTAACCTTAGAAGGATTTTCGCGGTTTCCCTCTCTTTATAACGCAAATGCGGGTTAGATCCATCAAAAAGTCCTCCAAGGAGATAGATATTTCTCCTCCCAATACTCGATCCAGAAGTTCCCTTATTTTCCTGGATTCGTATCAAAATTGCAAGGCTATGGAGTTAAACATCGGCTGTCATAAACTCGAAATTGGGTCGGTTGTTCAACGTCGGTTATAAATTTTCTAATGGATCATGGAGTACTATTGCTCAACAAATGTTAAGGTGCAGTATTTCCACTATTCTTTCCCTCCAATGGTTATATTTTCAACCCAAATGGAATTTATATGAAAATCTTACTATTTGTAGATATAGGCATCACGCTTCAACGCTGCGGAGATATTCTAACTAACACAATATCTTTACAAATCCGCCATTTCTACACTCATAAACTATCTTTAAATTTAAATACTGTTGCCTCAATCTTTGTAATAATGCAACCAATAGCCCTGATTTTAGGCAGAGCTTTTAACCCCTTCGGGACGGCTGATTCACAAAAGCATTCGTACAAAATCAAAATCAGGTTGTAAATAAATAAAAAACGGTAGCATAAGTGTAGGCGTTGCTAATTTGACAGACTTACTTTCCTTTTACTTTAATTATTGTTAGTTTAATCATATATATAATCAATGCTAGTTTAAAGTGTAACTAAATAATTTTATTTTGAACTAAAGTAATGGTGAATTAAATAAATCAAACATTTATAACTCCGCCCACAAATAAACTGCTAAAGAAATACTTTGATTACCAGTTTTATCTTTTTACCCTGATTGATACGGTTTTATGCTGGCACGTATTTGTGACAGTCGGCGCGAAAGGGTTAA
>NC_092204.1:107901288-107988115 GCF_043381705.1 Parasteatoda tepidariorum | reverse complement strand
CCGCCTTTATTTCCCCCAGACAATTTAATAATTACGCTCTGTTAATTCAGATTATATATATATATATATATATATGTAGATAGATAGATATAACGAGACATTGGATGCTGGAAAGATGTGATATGTCCACATACACGTCATACCTTGACCCTACGGAGTCAGGAATATGTCATAGTTTCATCACAGTGTGACGTCACTGCGCCATTCAGAGTCTCCGGGGTGATGTCAAAATGTGGCATTACCATGGGCTGACCTACGCATCGATGTTGCAATATCTATGCTATAAATTTGCATTTTTGTTGATATCTGGTAACGGTGTTACTTGGGTTGTGCCAACAATGAACCACAAACGTATACGTTTTAATGAATTCATTGTTGAAATAGTCAATAGAAATTTTTAAAAAAATCACTAAAGATAAAATTTGATAAATTATAATTTAAATGATATTCAGTAGCTAATTGCATGTAATATGAATACTATATTCCATTCTGCATGACCTACTTTATTAATATATTAATTTTAATTTTTTTTATTTCAAATACTGTTAAATCATAAGAGTGGGTCTCAAAATCAACACATCTTTTTCTTTCGGAGAAAATGAGCAGAAATTAAGTATAATAATTTATTTAGCATTTAGCAATCAAAGATATGTTCTTAAGAAACTCATGTTATGTTTTTGAGCTGGGCAAAATAATTAGTGTGACAATGGGTTGCTTGCAACTGACGTAGTGCGGGTATCTTGATCCTGATTCGTTGTTGCAACATAGCATTTGTTTACGTTAGCAACTAATTCTATTTCGAGAAAGCCAAGCTCATCAAGTATCGATTCTCTTAAATGACAGATTCTAAATTCTTTCACAAAGATTTCAATTCTTTCACCATATATTTCTTACTTAACACAGACAGGAATGGAGCCATGAAGAACATAAACAAACTAATTATGCATCGAAGTTTCCTGGTACACAAAACACAAATATATCACTGCAACAATTAAATACATAAACAAATAGGAAATCTAAGTTAAGTAAACTAAGTAGGCGAAAAAGGGTTATATTTCAACAAATTTAATGTGCGATACAACTCTGTATTTTATTACATAATTTAACGTTATTTAACATTCTAATTTATGTAGAGATACTTAGCTCGACTTTAATAGTAGATAAATAGTAGATGGCGCTGACGTCATAAGTCACATGGTATAAGTTATCTTCTTCTTCTTGAAGTGCAAGTATCCAATTGCTGAGAAGAAAAAAGTTAATAATTTTTTTAAAATATTAAAGCGTACGGCAGAGAGGATATGGGAAGCCCAACAATCCCCCATATATCATACCAACAAATTCAAATTATCAGTGAATGCGTACTTGCTACCAATAATAAAGAGCATGAGAAGAGTTCCAAAAATTGAGTTGTCGAAAATAATATTAATTAATATTTATTTTAAATAATACTCATTTAGACATTAAGCAAAATCAGAAACGATAAATGCTAAAAAAAACATTTATAATAATATTTTATTAATAATTTTGTGAAGTAAGATTGAGTATACATTTAATTTTTTAGCACACGTATCTTATTTTCCTGATCTATTATTTTTACGATATGCATTTTGCATTCAAAATATTAAAGATAATGATGTTCTTGCAGGACTGAATAGCATTCATGGTTTAACATTGCTTCTCAGTATATATATATATATATATATATATAGCAAACATGGAAAAAATTACAGAACAATGAAAAAAGGGGGAAGAAAAAAAATAATAAAAATAAAAATAACAAGAAACCGGGAATAAAATCTGAAAAAAAGGAGAGAAAAAATTTTATAAAAAACTTAATAAAAAACAGGACAATGGAAGATATAATCTTTTCATCAGCTCACACGATTATATCAGCAAAAAAGAGTGCCTTCTAGTATTGTATCATTATAGCCAAAGCGAAATATATCAATACAATAGTGTGAGAAGCACTCAAAAAAATTTTACGAAAATATTACGAAAAATAAAACAGATCACAATAAGTAAAAATACCACGTAAAAACAGAAAATAAAATGTTTAAAAAAAACAGAATAAAACATGTAAAGAAATCTATAAAGCGCGTAGCGAATTCAAATGAACTTACATGAACGGGAAATTTTTCAAGAATGATTTAAAATATTTTCGTAACTAGATAGCCAGATTGCAAAATATGAAATCAAATGCGCAAATTGAGGTAAAAGCGTAAATAGAGGGGTTTTGTATTTAATTGTCAACTTACTGTAGTACTGATGTGCGTTTGATTTGTTAGTTCCAAGGATTGGCCCGAAAATGGATGTGGGCAATGAAATATTATATTGGATAATTTAGAAAAGTTGACAATTAATAATTTTAGAAAATTAACTTTTATTTAAGAAAAAAAATGGAAAAGAGAAAGAAACATGAATTGCCTATTTTGCACATAGTTTTAGCCACGGATTTTCCCGAAATGGATTTGCACATGGTGAAAATTATATAAATTAACAAAGAAATTTCTTAATAAATTTATTTGCAATAATATACTATTAACTCAATGATTTCATATATAATTTAATTACTTTAGTTGGGTATCCATTACTTTTTATTATCAAATTTTGAAACAGTTTATCTATTTGTTTTGTGGATAAATAAACATTGCTACATATTCTTTTAATCTTCTTCCTTGGCNGTTCCTAGAAACATTAGAATTCCAAGTAATTAGTTTATTTATATTAAAATTAAAATCAATTATTGTTTTAGATCAGTGTTTCCCAAACTTATGATTTTTGTGTATCCTTTCTAAATTTTTCGTAACTCTGTGTACCACTAATAAAAAAATGAATGTATTTTTTAAAAAATATGTTTCTTTTTCTTTTTTGGTACAACGTTTGGTTAATAAGTTTATTTGCATCAGTGAGAAGGATGATATTGTTTTTTCTGTGGTAAAAAAAAATTGCACAAAAGTTAAAAATCACTACTGACTGTTGAAACCACTAATTATTAACTGTTAACTCTGCAAAAAATAACCAACAGAAAATATGTAATAGTAAATATTTATGGCTAGCTTTATTTTTAAATAGAATTTTTTGAAATTTCCTTTGTTCCAAAATATTTCGCATAAGAACACGCACCCCCGCTAAACTGCTCCCGTACCCCTGGGGGTACACGTACCACACTTTGAGAAACACTGTTTTAGATGGATAGATAGATAGATCACGTGGTACCATTCCCATGGAATTTGCCACGGTACCCCAAAACACTCCAAGCTTCCTTTCTTTTTTTATTTAATATTAAAAAAATATAGCTCATAAAAAAATCATGAATGCTGAGGAGCATGAAATTTATCTTTCAAAAATATCAAACAACGTGGGAAATTGTTGAAGAGTAGTCCAACTAGCCCAGATTTTCCCATACAGTTTAATATCACTCATTACTAAAACGTTTTTGTAATCCAGTCATCATTAGGCTAATGGGATAACTTAAGCCACTTAACAAGGCAATTGTTGAATGATGATAATTGGCTAAAGAGTTTGGCTAAAGATTATGTAGCAGTAGTTCCATTAATTGCATATTTTAGTGGATCACATGTGCTAAGTTTCCTTGGAGTTTTATTGAATAGGTCATTCTCAGAAAAAGCAAGAATTTTTGTCATGTAATATTTAAAATAGAAATTAAATGTTTTAAAACAATTAGTATTATTATTTTAAATTGTACCTTCAAAAGAGTTTTGGAACACAGTTTATGTTTGCTATTAAAAAATGAAACTTTTAGTTAACATAAAGTTTTAAAATGTTTCAATTTACTAAGTGTTCAAAACTTCATAAATTTAGTTTAAAAAAAAGGAGACCTAAAATGTCAAAAAAAATTTAAACTTAATTAATTGTTTAACAGAATTAATAAGTTTAAATTAGAAAATAAAAACTATAAAAAACAGAGATTGCAAAAATTTTAATTAAAGTTGCTCTAGTATAGAAATGAAAACTAAACGAAAAAGTATGATCACAATGATATAACTTTGACTTAGCAATCGAAAATAAGCACTTAATAAGTACTTAAAAAAGAAAGTCTTACAAAACTTCTTAAAATCCCAAACTTAGAAGACACAACACTTTCCTGGGGAATAAAAAGCAGTGGCTTTCATCGAAATAATCATTAGATCCAAACTTCTTCGAATTCAAACACTCATTTTTACAAAATATTCCCTTTTCATGAGATCATCGACATTTCAATTATTAAATCATTTCTGTTCAAACAAACAATCCCACAAGAGGCCACCATTTTTAATGCTTGGGCGTAGAGTAACGAGTGGTTCGTCATTTTTCTCCAAATAATATAGGAGTACAAGTAAATAACCTAGCATTATTCGAAATCAACAATAAACTAATAACATTTAATAAATGCAGAATTGCTAGTACAAAACTCTTATAGAACAGAATTATATAACAATGTTTTTTAACGCAGTCAACAAAATTGAAGAATTTTAATCTTGTAAAATTCCATTTACGAATAACTAGGTTCATTTAGGAGAATCCTGAAAAATGCTAATGTTAGCAGTATTTGGAAGCTGTCATTTGAGCTTTTGTTTCGAAATCGTTGGCATTTTGCTATGAAATATCAATTAGATGTCTCTTCTTTTAATGATTTTCCTCTATTATATTAAAAATCTCTCGTTTCTCATTTTCATAAGTTAGAAATTTAAAATTAAATTTCACACTAATTGTTAGATTTATTTAAAACTACGCATTATTTATTACACTTAAATGTACCTGAACACAATATAAACTTTAATGCAAAATACTTTATATTCTATTGAAACTTTATCGAAATTTCTTCCTGAAAAAAAATTTTTTTTGTGCAAACGTTCTCAGTATTCATTTATATGTACACAAAATAGACTAAAGCACTTTTTTTTAAATAAAAAGAGTGCAGAAAGATTGTGAAAACACTTAATTTATAGAATTGTTTACTCATAAATTGCATAATTTTACTTCTAATGTAATATTATTTTTGAATAAAATTATTTTTATGTAGACTTCTTGTGGCTATAGAAATTGCGTTAAATTTGTAATTTTTAACGCAAATCTTAAAGAAAATGAAAGTACGCATTTACATCTATTTTAAAAACAGAAAGAGAAGCCACCCAAATTCTTTCTTGTAATAGTTAATTATAAACCAAATCTATTTAAATACTGTTCGATAGTTGAACAAGGGGTATTTTACATTTAATATATTCCTTTTTTTCTGACACTGTGAATGTTAAGAAATGGAGCAATACTGCATGGAAAAGAAATTTTATTGCATGGAAAAAAGTTTACTTAAAACAAAACTTTTTTTTGGTTTTGAGGCTTTCTGAACTGTTTAAACAGGTCACACCTGCTAATTACTGTGGCCATTTGTGAATTTATTGTCATTCACATATTTAATTTTACAAGATTAGTCGCAAAATACTGCTTATAAAACTTTTAAATGACCTGCATATAGTTGATTCATGACTTTAGTGAGACAACTCACATAATAGGAAACACGTGAATTCAATCAAGCAAATTTGCTAAACAGTAAATATGAGAACAAAATTAGAGAAGTCATAAGAATACCACTGATACAAGACAAGCCTTGAATCGGCTTCCATGTGACTTTCAAGTTTCCATGTTACTTTGTTGCAACAAAGTGGCAACAACAAGTTCATGTGACTTTGCAAAAAAGTTTCTTAGTGACTTTAGTTCTACTAAAGTATAATAGTTGTGACTACCTAGTGACGAAAGCAACAAGTAGTCAATGAGGCATTTATGTGATATAACAAGATAAAGTAACCTCAAAGTCAAAATATGACCTCCTTGGGATCATTTGAAACAGTCACACCCGTGACTGTAACTGCTGTGATCGTTTTTGACTTTATTATGACGTCACTATTATAGTCTGTGATATCTGGTATTTAATCTTAAGCTTAAATTACAAAAGTAATTAACATTATCTTGATGTCATTAAAAGTTTGTAAAAAATCTATATAATTTTAAAAAAATAATTTAGGAAAATAAAAATTAACTATATTATTATTAAAGAAAAGTCTCAAAATACTTAAGTTATTAGTGCTTAACTTATTTGGTTTTTCCCGCCTTTTAAAATGTTTTGCTTTTAAGAAGATTCAAAACGCTTTCTACAATTCTAGATGAAAACATTGTTAAGCAATTACTTAAATAACGTTCACCCTGCTTATAGTAAATGTTTTACATCTTTTATGTTATAGTAAATGTTTCACAGCTTTTTACAAAGATGTAGGGGAAAGTAGGACAAAACGGGATACCATTATTGTTTTTATTTATTACGGAAAATCTGTTAAAGAGAACCACACATTATTTTTTTTACAGCTACATCACTTATTGAAACACAGAAAAAACATATTTAAAAACAATTTTAATGACTGTGAAATAGGAAAAAAAATCTTTTTCCAAACTCAAAGATATCCCGTTTTAGCATGCCTGGGTTGGACAAAACGGGATAGGGTTTACAATGCTTAATTTTTTGTGTAAAACTAACTAAAAAACATAATTAACTGACAGAAAATTTTGAAGCAAAATTTCTAAAAATTGTATTAATGGGATTTTATTGCTTCTACTATTTTTATGTAGACTATTGTTTTATAATTAAGTACACAAAAATTATGAAACTACATATGTTTTTAAATATTTTATGAGTTTTCAAACATGAACACTTATTCCATAATTTTCACTGTCGAGATGTGTCTGGTGCCCTTAAGAGGGATTTCTTAACAGTCCTTTCTTGTAGTTTAATCATCCTTTCTTTTTCTTTCACTTCTAATTCACTTTGGAGATACCTCTGGGGGTTCTGAATTGGAGATTGATCGTTCTCTGATTCAAGTCAAAATTACGATCTGTGGATGAATGAATGGATGTATGAATGGGTCCACTCAATAACGTAACGTGACGTAACGGGTGTGGCAGAAATCGAATTCTTGGCAATAGATGGCGCCACTGGAGAACAATAACAATCGCATCCCTCTGCCTTAACAGGCATACGAAAGCAACATAGAGATGGTGTTATTACTACAGTTTTCTTCTTCCTCTTATCAGCCATATTTTCTGGGAGCGGTCCTTATACTTGAGGTACAGGTAGAACATACTTTGGAAGGATGGAAAAGGGTAGCTTAGGTCGATAACAAGAGGGTAATTATCCTAAAACTGCACACATCAGTCTGGTGTCCAACGCCTGGAGGTTCTTGCTGTTAGATCAGAGGTAACAGACAATGCAAACAGTTGATCTGGGAAGACGTCAGAAGTCTGAGAACTTATACCAGTTTTGCTAAACCCTTTAATGGTAGTTTCTGCAACTCCTGCCATTGAATAAGCTGCGTTGAGCAGTTTTGTAACCTCGTAAAATTGCAAAGCACCTACCTGGATGGTTGAACAGCCACTTTCGAACTTCTTGTTCGTAATACGTGCTCAGTGGAGCCATGAAACTGACATCCAGGGGATGAAGGCGATAAGTTGTATGTGGGGGGAAGGTTAGGATGATAATATTAACTTTATACATTACTTAACATTAACTTGATAACTCGCCAAATTTACAAGTCCCACACTTTCGGTGTGACTGTTGTATCCAACAAGCAGCAACAGCACTGGTTTCTTATGCCTAGGGTTTGAAAATTCTGCGAACTTTTAAAACCAAACAATGAAGGTCTTCTTACAGCAGTATTCACCACACCGAGTTAAATTCAAGAGTAACTCGGGGATCGGAAAATCCACGCTTAAGAGTTACTCTCAGATTAACCCTCACTTTTTATTCTCCAACCGTTTTCAGCAGAGGATTTCACAACTCGAGTTAACACTTGCATGAAATATAACGGGGCATTTGATTGGGCAAGGTAAAACCATGTGACTTTGTATATAATATAAACACGTGCATAGGCAAATTAGCGTGAGAATCGCTCAGTATTTTTCGAATTTAGTCTTTTTTAATAATGTCGTTACCAAAGAAATTTGTTTTCAGCGACCACGAAACAGAAATATTGAGCAATTTGATAGACAATTACAAGCATATAATTGCTTGTAAAATTACAAATGCTCATTTCAATAGTAAAAAAGAAGAAGCGTGGGAAAAATTAACAACTGAATTTAACGCAATTCATGGAGTTAGAAAAAGGACAAAAATTCAGCTCCAAAATAAGTATAAAAACATGAAGAAAATGGCACAAAAAAACCAAGCTGCCGATAAAGTAGAGTTATACAAAACAGGAGGATGCAGTATGCTGAAAACCACTCCTATGGATGAAACATTTTTAGCCATGGGAGTTGTAAAAAACCCATTAGAAGAAGATATAGATTGTGATTCTGACTACAATAACTTCATAAAAGATTTTCTAGGTATGTTTCACTTTTAACAATACTTTATTAGTTATAATATATTCCATTGTTTACTAATAGATAATATTTTTTAAAATCAAACATTGATAGTTTAACGTAACTCTAATCATGAATTCTTTTTTTTAATATTTATGAATAAAATACTATATTAATATATTAAAAATAATATCAAGAAAGGAATTTTATAATATAGAAAACTAACACTAATTTTTAATAATCAATATTTGAAGTTTAATTTTGGAAGTTGAATCAGTTTTAATTTTTTATTTCACAAAAAAACACCCAAATTTTTGCTTATTTTATATGATGAACTTCTTACTTATACTGATTTGTAATTTTTTTAAATGCACATGTAACAATTTTTTAATAATAAATTTTTAAAAGGATTTTAAATACTGTGTCCCAAGTTAGAGTAGGTTGGTCCATCACATGGGGTACATTGGATCATGTAACAAAAATGTATTTCGATACAATTGAAAGATAAATGTTAGGTGTTACAGTACTTCCATTATATTATTTTGAGTTTAAAACTAAAAAACAATATTTAAAGTTTAATAAAATACACGTCTTCAAATATGAAACTAGTAATTCATACTGCACACTATTGCTCATTAAATTTTACTAAAAAATATTTTCTTTTTAGCACTAATACTTTCATAAGAAAATAAGACATAATAGTTAAAGTAATTTATTACTAAAGTAAAGTAATCATAACATTTTAACCAATAGCTGTGTATTGAAACGCCTGATATTTCCTTGTGTAACTTGCATTGTTAAAAAAAAATTTTAATGACTTTTTAACTTCGGAAAAAACATAAATATAATGCACATTATTAACATAAATACAATTATTTTAAATATATAATTATTTATAATGGTTCAACCTACTCCAGGGTTTTAGTGGACCACCGTACCCTGAGTTCTGCGTTTCACAAGAAGTTGCTATTACTTCTCTCCCAACATTTAAATTTGAATAGTTGCAAGTAATTATGAAAATAAATATCTAACCTAAATAATATCTATTATAGAAAATTTTAGAAGATTAAGAAGATTAGGATTATCCAATGTGCCATGTTTAAACAAACGAGACCAGAATATAATGTAATTATAATTTTATAAATTTAGTTGCTATAAGTCCAGCATTATACAGCACACCACTTCTCTATTTCAAAAATAATATTTTTTATTATTTCCGCATTTTAATTATCATGGTATTGTCAATTTGAAAACATATCATGATTAGAAAGTCTTTGTTTACAAGCACATATTTAATACAAAACTGAAGATATTTCATCGTAAATATATCACTGTTTTATTCTCAGCTCACTTTACTTCATTAGTTAAACTAAAGAAGAAAAAGCGATAGCAAAATTGCAATTTCTTTAATACCTAGGAAGATCAGGCTTTCATGCCATGCCCACAATCATGCACTTATTATTATGGACTTAAGATGGAAAAAATGTGTAGAATCAGATTTTTTAGTTACATTTTATATCAAGAAACTATATTAAATATTATTTCGTAATAAAATTTATCAATTGCTTATTATAAAAATTATGTTCTTATATTTTCAGAACAAAAGGAAAATTCTTCAGAGGCCATTACTTTTGAGTATAGCAGAACAGGAGATTTGATTGACAGTGAAGAAGATGATTTTCCAGTAATTATTATTTTTTTCTTCTTATTCTTATTTTGCTGCTAGCGTTCACTTTCTTGCATCAATATATAGCAAGATCAAGAACAAAAATAATAAAAACATCTAATCTGCTTATTCAGATATTTTATCAAAGCTCAACTTCATAAATAATTTTCAGATTATATATACACATGCAAGGCTTGTTTAACCAATTCCAACTTCTACGCTAAAATAACAATTTTTACTTTTGCTATTTTATTTGGATAGAGGTTAGTTAAAATTAAATGTATTAAAAAAAAGCCTTTGACCTGCCCATGTTATAGTATACTTAAATTATGCCAAGAACTTTTGATTTATTTTATTGTTGTTAACTGTTTGTTTGCAAAAATGTTAAGCACTTCAGATTGAAATTGTTTATTAGTTTTTATCTTTTTAAAAATATTATAAATTTAAAGGAAGCAAATTTTTATAACAGCAAATATTTATGATAATAACAGCTCAAGATATGCTTTTATTACATATTGCATACAACAGTTATTAATTTTAAAAATGATATATTTTTTGATAATAATTTAAGATTCCATAATTTATAATGTTTATTAAATGTTCCAATATTTTTATAAGTTTATGCAAAACATGAGTTTTAAACATAACTCATTTTTATTAAAACACACAAATAAGTATAATAAGTATTTGTTATAAAATTTGATTAATTTCATGCTTTAAGAACAAGGGCTAAATGAAACCATAACAGCAGATAAGGACTTCGCGACTCTCCCCACAGGAAGCTATGTTGCCCCAGAGATTTCTGAAGATCCCGTAGATGAACAGGAACAAGATAAGGTAGCGTCAGCAGTTTTGAGAAGTAAAAGAGCGAATGTGACGTCAAAAAAATTCCTTTGACAAAAAAAGTTCTGATTACGCCAAGGCGAAGACCCAATGCTTCTCAAATGGCTGCAGAAGCTATGGTAGATGGAGCGCAGGCAAGGAAAGCAGCCATTGAAGGCGAGGCTCTTCTTCGTAAAGAAGAGCATGAGGCGAAGATGGAGAGTGATGCAAAAGAGCATGAGCTCAAGATGAACATTTTAAAAAACGAACATGAAGTAAAAATGCAAATAGAATTCGCAAAGTTGCGGAATGAAGAGCAGAAATATAGGATGCTCATTGTAAAAAAAGAGTATTGCGAAAGTTTAAAACCAAACCAACCTTAATGTAAAAAAAAGGAAATGTAATGTAAAAAACAAATATATATTTCATTTATATTGTGTTTCTTCTTATTTCCTTTAAAACATGAGATGCTTAACAGAATGTTTGTATTACAAATTTGTATTGTGATCGAAGAAAAATTCTTTACTCAATTTATCTTACTCATAACACTTTAACAGTAATTAATAAAAACACTTTAGTGCAATAAATAAACAGAATTAAATAAAAAAATTAAAGAAACAATTTATTTACATTATGAGAAAATGAAGTTTATTGATAAGCATTAGATTTTATTAAAAATTATTTTTAGATAAGGCAAACAATTGAATTTCTTGAAGATGATGAAAGAAAGGAAATATAAGACCCAACTGTAACAAATAATGATCTAGAAGAGTTAGATGAGAATCAGATTTTTTGTAAGATATCGTTCACTTATAATAGTTGAAGAATTTATCTCCAAAATTGGCAGTCGATTAGACTCAGACACAGGCAACAATCATACTCCAACACCAACAGAAAGTTTTCCTTAGCTGCTGCATACTTGTAATCCTAAAAAATATTAGATAAAAATATTTGTGACAATTGTATTTCGTTTGGCGATTCCAGCCAATTGATGCATATTATTTATGAGATCGTCGTCACTAACAGTTTTTTTCTCTTCAGTATGGTCACCCATCGTCAGAGCCAAGTTATGAAGGACAGCTGTAGCAACAATAATTTTTTGTACATTCTGTAATTTACACCTAAGAGGTGCGTCCAGACAGGCAAATCTCCGCTTCCAAATACCATATTGACGTTCTACTACATTGCGGGCACTTGCATGCGTAGAATTATATCTGTAAGGAAAAACATTATATGAGAAAATAATTTACCTCTTTATATACCAGCTAATTCTATTTACAACCTATACTTTACTAACAAAATTTAATATATGCAATTTTTAATATACATGTAGCATGAAGTCTGTTGTAAATTGGAATCTTTTCAAAAACATTCCTTTTACAAAAGTTCAATTTGTAAAATTGTGATTTCATAAAATCAAATTCTGAAAAACTGTCCTTTTACAAATTTTAATTTATAAAAGTTTTAGTATTTTATCTAACTATACTGCACATACTTGTTTTTTAATATTAAGCATAAAATATAATTGTTAAAATCAAATGTTTTACATGCTTAAAAAATTTTTGCAAATTTTCTTTTACGATTAAACTAAAAGGAAAAACAACCTAAATATGTTACTCATGAGAAAATAAAACAATTATTAACAATAACCTTGCTATGTTTCGTACAATGTACATAATATATTGAAGTTTCCAGATATGGTCAATGGAATGTTTTTTTATTCCTGAAACGAATACCCTTTCTTCTTTCAAAACAAATTTTTAAAACTAGACAAGAGAAAAAGTAGGGTATGTGCCATCTAAACTACTAAAATTTAAGTTTCTCGGACAATGTTTGTCAAAAAGAACTTGTCAAAAACAAAAAGAAAAGAAACAAAAACAATTCAGAAAGCCTGACATTTATATTCTTAAGTTGCACATGTAAAGAAAAATTAAATCATGCATAAGCTAGTCAAATCAAACATATACTTGTATCATTACATTGTTTTGATTATTTTATCATTACATTGTTTTGATTATATTATAATTTTAAATGATGAGACACAAATAATAATGAATTTATTTAAAAGGGAATATTAACACTACATATGGTATCATCAATGTGACTACGTTTCACGAATCAGGTTCTCAAAGTTTAAACTTTTCCCTTGCGAAAAAGAACCTCATTGGGGTAAAGTAATTGCATCTGCGATGCTGCATGCACTTTAGAAACTGTTTGCGATTAAAAAAACTTTTTATAAAAATATTTTTAGTTATTGAATTCAAGCTGATTATCTTTGTTAATACGAATGACTACCGAATAATTCATGAATTTTCTTAATTACACAATTTAAGATTTCACAAATTTATTAATTTCAACAACAAAATTTGATATTTTATCTAATTAGTCTAATATTACAATTAACAAATATATCATAAGCATACAAACTAATACCTGACTTGATTTGTTCCAGTTGGGTGCAAAAAAGGAGTCATCAAATACGGCATTAATGGATAGCCACTATCCCCCAGAACATGGTATTTGAATGGTACTTCAGTCTCCAAGTGTGCACGCAGATACGAATGGTCGAAGACAGTACTATCATGAGTACTGCCGGGCCACTTTGTTACTATATTTCTAATGAAGAGATCCGAATCTGCCATCGTTTGAACATTCAATGCAAAAAAAAAAATTATTGAGCGGAAAGTTTCAGCTTTTGGCCCTCCAGAGTTTAAAATTGAAATTAGGGTACAGTCCAACACCCCATACACAGACGGGAATCCAAATTTGCTATTGAATGATTGGCTTACCTAAAAAAAATTTCGTGAAGTTAGACAATTATTTAGTTATTGCCACAAGTAGAATGTACTTTAGGATTGACTAAAACACTTTTATGAATTATAGGCGTGCAAAGTTTTAACATTTTTAATTACTTTTCAGCCATAATTGTGATATTTTTTGCCACATCCTATATGCATGCTTTAAATTAACTCAATCAATTGTTACGTTTTATTAAGTAAACGTTTGTAATGCAATTTTTGAATGTACTCAAATAAAAATCCTAAATAAATTTTGTTAATAATTGCATTAAATTAGACAGATATTTATTAAAAAAAAGCTTAGTTATTTTAAAATAAAAATTAAGTATAAAATATTGGAAGTATTGCACTGTATCAATTTTAAACTCACAAAGCTTTGTTGCAACCAGAATAAGGTGAAAAATTGAACCATGTCTAATAAAGAAGAATTAAATTGTTTAATAGTAGAATAATAATATAATAAAAGTTTAACAAGCATGATTACTTGGCTAAATTTAACATCAATCTTATATCTATGATAAAACATAGCATAACTCAACAACTTTTAAAATTTCTACCAATTTATCGCTTGATTTGCAAATTATCAATTTCAAATATATTTTCTTTCTTCTGTTTATATTCAGTTTTTGTAATTAAAATAACAATGTACATTATAGTAATATTTTAAAATATTATGTCTCACTTTTTTTTTAAAATACAACAATATTGGTAAAGATGTGTGTATTATATAAACTACATATTAATTAAACAAATATATTTAACTAACTCAGATAATGCCATATTATTATTCTTTTTTTTATTATATATATAATCTGCCAAAAACAGAAGTGAAAGAAACTATCTACTGGTGAAATAGTTTTAATGTAATGTAAACATTCTTAAGGTTTGTATCAAATAAAAAAGACAAAAAAAACATACATAACAACAGAAAAAGAAAATAACTCATGTAAAATAATTAAATAATAATACTGAAAAACTTACCTCCATTCTTTCTGCTTCTGATTGGGGTAAATAAATATATTGTGGCCTCAATTCCGCTAAACATTGGGATACCTCGCTAATTATTCTACTGACTGAAGGTTGGCTCATTTTTTGAGTATCTCCCAAATTAATTTGTTGATTTTCAAAAGTATAAAATCTTACAGCAGCTAGAATTTTTTCCGTTGGAGTTAAGGCATTGTTCCGATCTGTATCAGATTCCAACTGACTGCCAATTTTGGAGATGAGTTCTTCAGTTGTTGGTTTCAAGAAACGATATCTTTCAAAAAAGTCTATTTCATCTAATTCTTCTAGGTCATTATTTCTGATAGTTTGGACATATATTTCCCTTCTTTCAACAGTTTCAAGAAATTCAAGATCCTCAAGCTCAAACGTAGCGATGGAATCCTCCATCTTCTTTGTTTACAAGCTCCTCGTCAATAGGTAACCCTCCGATAACACGGCAAAAATGGAGGGTTACCAGGAGAGTCAGAACTGTCGATGAAATCTGCGAGTTTGGCGAAATTTCGGCTGGAGAATAACGTTTCGCACTAACTCGTGATTTTACTCTTACCCATAGATTACCTGGAGGTAATTCGTGCTGGTGAATAAGGGCGTTAGTGATCCAGCCGGTCTTGCGATACACTTCAAAACGATACTGGGAAAGCATAATTCATGAGTCTTGGGTTTTCCTTCACTCGAGGAATACAAACTTAGGAGGGACGAATGTCCCAGCTGCACTGATGCATGTTTCAACAGTAACCAAAACTCCTCATTCGGCTGAAGACAAGCTACCCACTTGCTTTTTGCCTCGTAGACTCAGAACTTTTGAAGGCTTGTTTGCCACTGTTACAACTCCCGTTTCATCAACATTATAAACATCATTTGGAGTAATCTTATTATTCTAAATCTTCTTACAATCTTTTAACTTAATAGAGAATTCAAAAGTTCAAGAAACTGCTGAACTGCAGTGTGATTAAACCCTTTTGCTCAGGCCATACTTGTGGGTTTGGGATTTCGGAGGCTAAGTTCTTTAATTCTGCCAAGAAATGAATACAACCAACACTTTCCATCTATTTTTTTCCTGTGCTAAAATTATGCTTAATAATGTTTCTCTCAGCTAATTTAAATGCTAGCATTCGTATGTTCGTTAGAGTTATACCAAATAATATCTCTTCTAGAGCCAATGCCTGTTCATGCGTTTTTCCTTGTTCAGCGTTGAATACTGTGTCATATCTGTCCAACTTTTTAACTACTGTCAAGTCAGGGGTCAATGTATTTGTACGAGCCATTTTTACCTTTCTTTCAATATAGTAATAATAACATAGTAGAAGTATTAGGTCAACAAATAAGTAGGTGGATAAAACGGGACATAAAAAAACTCTATCCCGTTTTATCCAACTCATAAGTGTCCCGCTTTGTCAAACTCTGACACTTTTCAAAACAAACATGGCTGCAGCCTAAACGTGAAAGAAAAATTAGATTGAGTGGGAATGAGAATACTCGATAATAAATGCTTCATCAAATGTAATACACACCGGAATTGTAATCCCATATATATGGACAGTACAATGTAAAAAACAACGCACGTAAATGTAGAAAATGGCAGAAGAATGGAGTAAAAAAGTTCTGAGACCTACAACTTTTTATCAACTAGTGATCTGGAGACGGGACGAGCTGAAAATGATATAATCACAGTCAAATGACAAGTTTCTGTCGTCGTCCGCTAGATAGCTGCAATAGTTTGGTCCCAAGGCCACATATCCCGTTTTATCCAACTCTACCCTATCACAATTCCTTAAGCATTTAAAATTTGGAGAATATTCCAAGTAACAAATCCATTCAGTTTTGTAATATGTTTGAATTTTTCAAACCATTCAGCTAAAACCTTATGGTACATTTTTTTATTAAAAAAGTTAAGTATAATTAGTGATTAACACTATATATATACCTTATTGTTAGCTTTGAACATTAAAAACAAGCCGTTTTATAACATTGTATTTAATAATGAATCACTAATCAGATTGGTGTGTAATCTCCAGCAATTTTACGGCACTTTTTGATGGTTATTGCCAGATATTTTCTACAAAATTAAAGAAACGAACAATATTTCTCTACTCTTGCAGTACAGAAGAAGTGCCATAAAAAGATTTATTTACTTTCTTCGAAATACAAGTATCTCATACATGTAACAATATAGCAGTGACCACCGGAGCTCACAAAAATTTACGACTGGAAATAAAATCCAATTCAATGAGTTATTCGTGTAAACCCAATGCCTTTTCCAGAGAGAGAAGATATAAAAAATGACACTCTGCTTTCAGCAAACTTAACAGAAAAATGGTAGCTTCACTCATTTTTTTTTATTCCGTCTTCTGATCGAAATAAATGAAACCAGTGGAGTCATAAAAAGTTTCAAATAATCTTTTCTTATTCCCTAGTTTTATTTATTGTTTAGATTGTTTTTATTTGTGAAAAGGAAAACATTCTAAACCAAATATTTTGATTATACGCGATAATACTGGTAAAAAAAAATGAAATGTATGTACAGATGATGGAAGTAGATTCTGCGTGTTCACTTTTTTAAGTTGAAGTAATCACCCCCAACTTCAAAAAGCTAAGTTACATTCACCACAAATTTTCATAATTTTAAGGATTCAGTATCGCTTAAATAAAGTTGTTGCGTTTTATTAAAAATGCTTCTACACACCTATTTTTTTTAATAACGCCGGCCAGGTGGCCGCACAACCTATATTTTAGAATCTAATAAGAGTTTGTAAGCATAAAAGACACAGCTTTTTACATGTACTTACTTATATGTCTATATTTCTGCACTGAGAAAAAAAATATGGTAAAAACTACCAGAATAAGGTAAAAAGAAACGTATTTCAGACTCTATGTTAACACGATAAAGCTCTATATTTTTTACCCAAAAACTTTGGTAATTGTTTTTGTTGAACTTATTATAAAATATGATTTTATAATATCAGATAAAAATTCAGTGAATATGTCAGAATTTGGTAATTTTATCAAGATTCCTTAGAACATGGCTTATAAAATCATTCATCGGTTAAATTTACTTTTCAGTTTTGTAGTTTTTACAAAATGTGTAGTAATAAAAACTATTTTAAAAACCAGAATTTTCAGTAAACCGTTACTTTAGAAACTAACAGAAAAACTACCAAATGAATGGTTTAAATACCTCATATTTTAGTTTTTAATACCAGAATTAAGATTTTTTGTACCAGAATTACAGTACAGTTCGATAGTTTCACTAGATTTTCATTCTCTGTGTGCGTAAACAAGTGAGCCCTTGTTTTTTTTTCATATTTCATGCTAATTCCAATAAAATTAAGATTAAGTCTCTAGAATTAGTAGTTTCAAAGCTATGAGATGTATGAAAAATATAATTATTTTACTGTAGTGGGACATTAATTACAAAAACATTAATTACAGCACTGTAGAGTAGCATTCATTACAAAAATTCTAGTTTTAGTGACGTAGTTTTGATTTTTTACAATTAAGAGCATACGAAAAAAAAAATGCCTTACTCGTCTAAGTAGAAATGTTTAAGATTTTCCTCCATTTTTCTTTCCTTTCCTTCGCCGTAGGACATCCATCATCATCATCACTTTTCTTATTCTATAATACAATCGAAATTCTGAATTCGCGGTTGGAGGAATATGAACGAACAGAAATAAACGACATTAAGAAATATCATTAAAAAAAATTTTATATTTTAAAAAAAATAATCAGACCCCTTTATATTAAAAAAGTAAAACTCCGAAAACAAAATATGATTTTTATTTCCTCATCTACGTCAAATAAAATTCTATTTTAGATAAAATGAATTATCTTAAAGGAATGATTTTTTATTTATTGACAGCAATTTACATAATTAACACGATTTAGGACTTTATTAATACAGTAAGTGATTTTCGCGTATTTTTCCTTTTTATTACATTAGCAAATTATGCATAGGTATAGATAATATGCTCAATAAAACGAAAAAAAGCTCATAAAACAATGACTTATGCATTAATAGTTTAATATTAAACATTTATACTGCAGTTTTTTCTCCTTTGCATTGAGATTTCCAAATTAGTTAGTGTAATCTAATTTAAACAAAATATAATTAATTTCGCAAGGCCAATAAATAAGAAATAAAAGCAGCAGAAATTTAAATTATGTTGATAAATAAAATACGCATGAATTTAAAAAATACAATCGCAACAATGTGCAATGTTAGTTGAGATTTAATAAAATTTATTTTGTGAAAATAGGGAGAAATTCTTGAATATAAATAGAACGTTTCGTGCTGCAAGAAAAATATTTGTCTTTGCATTAGAAATAAATAATTTAATTTTTTCAACAGTCAAGTACTCCAAATAATTTAGCATAATTTCAACGTAGTGTTTTCTTTAATTAATAAAATGCAAAAAGCAAAAGATTAATCAGTATAGGCTTCAGAGTTGTCATTTTCGATTCAGCAGAACGCGTAGAAAACCTCTTTTGATCAACACACAATAGATTTATATTCATTTATTTGCTTTCAATAAATGAGAAATCATCGCGCAATTAAATCTGTTGCCAATAAGTATAACAATATTCCGTCCTCTTTGAAAAAAGTTATTTTCATAATGATTTTTAGCATTCTACCTCGACTGAGAACTTTTCAATTAAGTTTTCAACATATTTAAATCACTTTCACATTCATTAATTTACGTGATTATGCAAAGAATTTTATATGCAATTAATCTTTTTATGTCGGAACAGAAAGATGAAACAGTCTTTCACCTAAATCCAAAAGCCTGCCGAATACATTAAGGATTTAATTAAGTATTGTTTTGGGTCGTAAATCTTTTAAAAATATGCACTTAAGTATTAATCATCGCGTTTGAATTTCAGTTTATTAAAACCTGAAAACTTATTGACAACGAATTGGATTAAGTTTGGAAAGTTAAGTACATAAAAGAAGACAACCATTTTTCATACGCAATTTGCTTTGCTTTGACTAATATAAAAGATTCTAAAAACGTTCATTAACAAATTCAGATACAGTACTTTGATGCAGATAAAAGCTGAAATCGTTAAACTGATTATGAATCAAACGTTAACAGTTGTATTGTAATTAATTTTTTTTATTTATCACTCTAATCACTTAATTTGTGCAAAAGAAGTACGATGCAAGATGGATTTGATAAGTAACTTGATTTCAAAAATAAAATCCTTTGAAATTATTCATAGATTATTGGATTAACGAAGACGAAAGCTTGTATTCCAAAAGAGAAAATTTGACACGTTTTTAATATAGATAACTATCTCCCGTATACTATACGGATAACTAGATTTAAATACTGTAGATTAGATGAAGTGACGCCCGGTGGCTGAGTGGTAGTGCTTCGCGCTCCCGTGCCACAGGTCATGGGCTCGATCTCATGGTTCATCATGGGTTCGCTCGGGCCGGGCAAGGTGTACTCAGCCTTTCATTCCTTCAGTGGGTCGATAAATGAGTACCAAGCATGCTTGGGAACTAAACACTGGGGGGTTTCGCGCTCGGCTGACCACCTAACCGGAACATCTGCTCCTGCACCCCAGAGCCCAAGGTCAAGAAAACTGATATGGGCACAGTAGACCTTGGCCCTATATGGACTGTCGCGCCACTGAGTTTAGTTTAGTTTTTAGATAAGACAAAGTGTGTCGTAAAAGAACTAGTTTATATTTTTAACAGCAAAAGAACACTGTAAATAGATGACATCAGTTGCACATTCTCTGTTTATCAAAATGCTTAAGTTTAGTTGAGTTTTTAAAAACAATCTAGCAGCAACTTATCCCATTATTTTATATAAATTACTACATTATAGTTAGCTATCACGTGGGAATTCTGTGAACTTTTGATGAGTAGAATTAAGACCGAACATGCTAAGGTTATCAGAATAGACGATTTAATAAAAAATTTCAGCAATTTATTATAAGTACGTCTATGATATACAAGAAACGAATGAAATAAAAATAAAAATATGACCACCGAAGCCGACGTCTTCAGGGGGTACCGGCCTCGGTAGCCATTAAAAACAATGCCATTTCTATTGGAGGGAGAAGCAAATGCTTAAAAAATCTCCCTCAGTACCCCGATGGTTTTGTATAGAGGTCCAGGAAAAACAAGATACATTCAAAATAATTAACAAATTAAGAAAAGAAAATCAATCACAATCATCAGAAAAACTCACTAAGTCACAGGTCAAGCATCAACTTCAAAAGCAAGTAGAGGAAAAGAAAACACTAAAAACTGAAAAACCAACGCCCCCTATTATAATGCGCAGAAGAAGTTTAAAATGAAATGGAAAAGGTCAGGAGAAAGAAATACGTAGACAAATTAGTAGATTGCTTAACTGGGGCTGCTCAGTTAAGACTAGAATTGCGGCCTGTTAAAAGAAAAAATTATATAAAAACTTAGAAACCATCAATCATTTTTTTAATTAAAAAATTAACATTACAAAAATTACAAGGAAAATCATTTTTACTCAAATTATTTAAAAAAATATCCACAGCTTCCCGAAAACTTTCAACATTATTGCAAATTTTCTTGATCCTAACTAATTGTGAAAAAACAAGATTTTTGAATATTTTACTACACAAATTAGTTAAAGTTGCAAAAAAAAATAACATTAAAATTAAAAGCTTTTCTTTTATCAAACACACCAATTTTAATAAAACTGTTAACAATATCAATTTTAAAATCTAAATATTCAATATTAAAACAATTTTCATTAGTTTTTTTCAGGACCAAATCACCAGGATAAATACTATAAATAAAATTATAATCATCACAATTAAACAAAATCAAATCATCAATGTATCGGAAAGCATTAAGTTCTTTATGTTCAAGAAATTTAGCCTCAAAAAAATTTTGGCAAAAGCCCCAGAAAAGGAATTACCTTGTGGAATTCCGATAATTTGCTTATAAAAATCTAAACCATTAAAAAGAACATTCTCAAAAAGATTAAACTTGCATAAATCTAACCAGTTAAACTTATAAATTTTTTCATCAAATAAATACCTGTAATAAATATCTTTTAACAGGGCGCAATTCTAGTCTTAACTGAGCAGCCCCAGTTAAGCAATCTATTAATTTGTCTACGTATTTCTTTCTCCTGACCTTTTCCATTTCATTTTAAACTTCTTCTGCGCATTATAATAGGGGGCGTTGGGTTTTCAGTTTTTAGTGTTTTCTTTTCCTCTACTTGCTTTTGAAGTTAATGCTTGACCTGTGACTTAGTGAGTTTTTCTGATGATTTTGATTGATTTTCTTTTCTTAATTTTATTTTGAATGTATCTTGTTTTTCCTGCACCTCTATACAAAACCATCGGGGTACTGAGGGAGATTTTTTAAGCATTTGCTTCTCCCTCAAATAGAAATGGTTTTGTTTTTAATGGCTACCGAGGCCGGTACCCCCTGAAGACGTCGGCTTCGGTGGTCATATTTTTATTTCATTCGTTTCTTGTATTTATACTTTTTTCTGAAATTTCTGCTGCTTCTTAGCGCATTTTTTTTGAAAGAAGTTTTATCCTTTTCGAATTTAATTATTTGTGTTTTCTTTCAGCATTCGTCTATGATATCTAATTTACTCAATATTTGAAGCAATTAATGAATGGGGAACATTAGTAAGATTCTAAAATCAGGCCGAAATAGTGAAAACTTCCGGTTGTATCCTTTCACTTATTTTAAGTTTACGAGACGATGTGTAAACAGTCTTAATAATCTAAGAAGTTTTCTTATTGAGTTTTGCATTTAAATTTTCATGTAATTTTGCAATTCATAAGATTTTTCTGTATCTCATAAATTCTAATAGGTCGAAATCTATAAATTGATTTATGTAAATTAATAAAACGAAATAAATAAATTGCATGAGTTTTGAGGTTTACCTTTAGTTTTTTACATCCTTAGCAAAAGTTAACGGATTTACACATTAAGTGATAACTAACAATACAATATAATAAACTATGGGATAACGGTTTTTTTTTAAAGTTAGTTAACACAGGCGTAAAAATAAATCGGAAGTAAATCTTCTTACGAATTTTAACCACTAGATCCACCAATGACGAGCTTTATATGGTTCTTCATACAATTATTATAACAAATAATTTGAAACATTTTAAAACTCTTTTAAACCATTAGTTTTCTCTATTCTGAGTGTTTACATTGTTTTAGTTTTGGTCTGCACTAAAAAGAGTCATAAAACTTTAGAGCTAAGTGTGGCAGTTACAAGTAATGCATAAAATAGCATGAAAACTTTTCACACTGAGAAAAAAAAAGTATAGTCAAAATTAAAAAGAATATGGTAAAATTTAACGTGTTCTAAGGGAACACCAAAAAACCCGGTACTTTTTACCGAAGGATTTTTTAATAATTTTTGTAAAATACAGTTTTATAATATGTGATAAAATTTGGTAGATAACATTTGGTCATTTTATCATGATACCATAGATCATGGTACGAAAACCATTTATTCAGTCAGATTTACTTTTCAGTTTTGTAATTTTTACTAAATGTGTAAAAACTATAATTTAACAAACCAGAACTTCCGTTAATTTCTCGCCATAAGAACGGAAAAGGAAAAAATAAATAGTTTAAACACCGTGTATTTTAATTTTATTAACCAGAATTATTTTTTTATGCTAGAAATGTCATTACCATACTGTGCAGCAATTTTACAAGATTTTTTTTCTGTGTGCAGTAAGTTACTCCCTATAATTAACCCACAATCGGTGGAGCGTGGTTCAGAAAAAAGATTTTACATTCTTTTAATACAAACGAATCTGAATCGAATCTCAGAGTCGGTTCTCAGATTTTCCCCTGCTCCGGGTCATAGAGACAGGTGCATCAAGCAGAAGATATTAAAAGTATTCTTTTTTTTTTAACTGCAAGTACAAAACTTTCGGTCTTCACCTTGCTAGATGGGCACCTGTGAACCTAAGTCACGAAGCAACATTCCCCACGACATTCTGCCACAGATACATGTGCATCCATGTTCCACATTCACACACAACAGATGGCAGCACACAGAGAGAAGCATCCACGCACTGAGCGTATTCTGAGATATCGTACCTGAGATATCGTAAGTGTTGAGGGTAAAAAATACCGGGTTTTCTGTTTCTGTATTTTTTACATTTTACTTCCATTCATAAGTTTCATCTGAAGATAATAACAAATTTTTAAAAAAAAAATATTTAACAATGTATTTTTCTTTATTTGAAAAAAAAAATTTCTTGATGAAAAATAGGAGCACAATGACTATTCTATTTATGTTTGACTTCTGAAAATAATTGCACTAATATTTATTGCTTAACGTTTTATAAAAAGAAAAAATCATTTAATAATATAAAACTAAAAAAAAAATTTCAATATTTTATTCCTAAGTGATGATAATAATTAGGATACAATCAATAACAAAAAATGGCAACTTTAAAAATGGAGAGGAAGCGTATTCCTTTCAGTTTATAAATTTCCTTACTGCAACGAAATTCCCTAAAGGTATTATTTCCTAAACGTCAAAGGATTTTGTCATTTGAGTTTATTTATTTTTTTACTTAGCAATTTACAACAGAGAAAAAGATAGAAAAACTACAAATCATTTTCGAAAACTAAATGAAAAAAAAATACTCACAGACTTTTGGCTTATTTTGTATTATACAGATTTTCTTGGGGAACGCTTTAGATTCTTGGTGTTAAAAAGTTCAAAGCTTCTTCAAACCGGCATTTCCTTGGGATATATCTGTTCAAAACGTCAAGAAAACATGAGAAAAATTACAGATTAATGAAAAAAAGGAAGAAAATTTTAAAAAGATAATAAAAATCCAGAAAAAAAGATATAATCTCTTCGTCCTCTCACACGATTATATCCGCAAAAGGAGTGATTCCTAATAATGTATAAATATAGTCAAAGAAATATATATATATTGATATTGATAGATTTTGCTTTGGCTATATTAGTACAATATTGAAAAGCACTCTTTTTTTGCAGTATGCATATGTATTGCAACACACGTTATTATTATGTAGATAGCAACACACTGTCACAAATTTCTGAGGAAAATGGCTAAACGGCAATTTATTCAATTGTTATTTAAACATGCGCAGCGAAATAACCATTAAATGATGATATTTTAACTGTTAACTGTGAAATAATTGTCTATTGACTATGTTTACCTAAAACGGTTAAACAACCGGAATTTTATCTGCGCATACTAGGCCAACCTTATTGGCCTCTGAATTCCTTGGAGCTGGCATAAAATATAACCAAGAGAGCTAATCTCTCAATCTTATGACCAGCTGAAAGCGGTTATGAATCCAGCTTCCGCACAGCAGTTTTTCGTCCATTCCATAACCACGTAAAAAGCTTCTAATGCCCTGCACTCCCCAATTAGTGACCCTTGCTTGATGGAATACGAAACTCTAAATCACACATAGATAATTGAATGTCATAGTTGCTTAACTCAAAAAATTGCAGTATTTCCTATCTCTTACGATAGATGGCACAACCAGGAAAACTAATTAAACCACGTTATACGGCTCATTTGACAAAACACAACTCATCTTAATACAAATATCTATTCCTAACGAAAAGCCTAACATGACCTAAATCTAATGTCCAGCTAAATTGAAGCTTTATGTTTTTGAAATGCTTTTTAAATTATGCTTGCTGTAAATGTTTACATAACCGTATAGTTTTGTATTCATTGTGTTTTGAATATACCAGTTGTTAAGCGTTTCAGAACCATAAAGGTAAAAAAAAAAAAAATTCCGAACCGTAAACTTCACTCTTAATTGGATGGACAGACTGCTACCGGTTATTTTACCGTAATTTTAGAATGAAGAAACAGCGTATTACATTATATCAAAGAAAAGGAAGAGATGAAAAGATTATTGAAATCTGTGAAATCACCAATCAGAATTAATCGAATTTGTTCAAAATGAATGAAAGAATTATGAAACTAAATGTGATTTTAATTCATGGTATCTGAGAATAAAGTTGTAGGGTCCCTGCCTATATTAATTTAATCAGTTGTTTTTCATGCCTTACTAGAAGTTGTATCTCTTAAAACATCACTTACACTCTATATACGCTTCTCGTAACATTTTTATTAGCTTAATTTCGTGTCTGTAAGAACAGAATCTTGCTTCGGAAAACAGTAATATCTTAGGAGTAATGAACCTCCTGAAACTGTATTTTAACCCATCATAAGTAAATTGGTTGCAACAGAAAAAAATGAAAATCAAAAATGAATCGGTTATCTCTACCAAAGGAGCCATTTGTACTCAAGTATTTCGTTTTTGTTAAAAAACTCAAGATTTCTTAAGTGAGATCTGGATATTGCAGTCGATCAAGCAGAATAGGAAACAGCAATAACAGAATCTTCAACCCTGTTTCGACAAACTAAAGTAATCCATGCTTGGTGACAAACGAAAATTTGAACTGTTTCTAGACAAGTTTAATCAGAATTACTATTCATTTTATAGAAAACTAAAAAAAAATTATCACCCGTCAAATTTTTGATCACTTGCTGATTAACTAATGTGTTCAACATTGATCAGGAGACCTATCAATTAAAGTTTCAATTTCATCCTAACCACATTGAGCAGAATTTATTAATGTTCCATTACTACTATCGAGAAAAGGGATGTATCTTCAATCGATATTTTTGGCTGTTTTCTGACAAGCTGGGGCACTTAAATTTTGAACCTGTTTCAATTTGCTAAAGTACTCTGTTTTTGGTGATAATGCAAATTTTTTTATGTCTCCTGACCGCTATGAGCAAAATTAATATTCATATCATAGCAAAATGTAATTTATCATCCATCAAAATTTTGCCCACTTGATGATTAGTTGGTTTGTTTAACTGTAATCTCAAGTTTTGTACAGTAAAAGTTTCAATCGCTTCCTGATAGCAGTAAGGACAGTGTATCGACATATTATCGGCAAAAAAGATATAGTGTCAGTTTAAATTTCCGATTAATTTTCGACTAGCTAGAGCAATTCAATTTCAGTTAGAGCTCTGCATCTCGGACAAACAGAAGTTACAATTATTTCCTATGGGATATAAGCAACATTTATATCTATCTTATAGCGAATCGAAATTCCGATTCTTTTGCTAAGAGACACAAAACTGAAAAGAAAAATAATGATAAAATAAATTTCGACTCCTACCATTTCTAAAATTGGTTTAAGAGGAAAATAATTTTCCTGTCGTTCCTAAAACTAAATACGTACTGCGCGTCCCTTTTTTGATAAACTTCTTTCACCGCCAAACATTCCCCTCTTGTCTTATAAAAGTGGTGCAGCCTACTTAATAAAATTATTTCTCAGTTTACTTGAAAAATTTTACTAGGATTTTATTTTACTTATTATTGAGTTTTTTATCACAGATTATATCGCGAAACTAACATATCTGAAAGATAAATCCCGTTTAAACCAAAACACCATGAAGCGAGAATTAAGGAGGTAAATAAATTGATATTGCACAAAATTCGCAAGATAAAATCCGTCATTTTTTTTTATCAATCTCGTCCCAAACATAAAATATAATGTTTCTAAACGTGAGTCAAGGTTTCTAGCAGACACGCCTACGACAAACAAATAAGACTGAATTTCCTTGACGTCTAGAGTGACTCTGTGGAAAATACCAAATCACTTTGCGACGAACCTGACACAATAAAATAAATTTCATTTTTCTGAATATCGCCAAATATATGGAGTGGAAGTCTTAAAATTGCCTCGTGGAAATAAATATGAATTCGAAGGAAATGTAACAATACAAGCTTTGTAGTGCTGCCGTAATCTGGATGATTTTTGTTTATTTTGTGTCATCGGCTGATAAACGTGATTTATATTACTGGAAACAAAATTTAAAATAAAAAGAATGTCTTAGATAGGATGTGTTAGTTCGTAATTTTATATGTGTCTGGAACAAGAACTGGTGTCAATATTTTCCAATAAATTCCAAACAAACTTATTGCTTAACTTTTCCAAACATAATTCTTCATACACAGACTTAAATGTCTGTGGTAAAATTTTGTAGCAATGTTAAAAGTTTATTATCTGAAACGATTTCTTGTGGATAAAAGTCAAAAAGCAAATATCTGGTAATGAAAAGAATTACGCCAGTCATGATGGTTTACCCTCATGAAAAGTTTGATTCCCCTGAACCATCGGTCCATGATGATCCGTGATGGTTCCAACTGTACATTTCCATGATGGTTTGGGGGGAATTCTTGTTATTTCTCAGGAATGTACCATCGAAACAATTTGTGTTTTTTTAGATTGGACCATCATATTTCAGCCCGAATTCCTACATTTGAATGATGGTTGTTCCTGATCGTTCGAACATTTGATTTTCAGGAAACTAAGAGGGAAAATCCTGAACATGAACAAACCATCAACATGTTACTATTCTTATGTTTTCCTATAACTCATAAATCAGTCTGAATTCCTACATTGGGGTGAAGATTACTTATGTTGATTACCATTAAAAAATATAATGGCTCATTATGAAATTATTGATGGTTACCATCAAGATTATGTTGGTCCATCAATAGAAAACCATTAAGACTTTTGACTTGAGTAGTTAGGGATCTGTATTTTGTGGGGCATGGGTTCTATTGACAGTCGTGAATCGAAGCCTACCTAGTTTCACATCGATTGATACAACCTTGTCTCGGAAGTAAAGGCGACCGGTGTTCAACCATAATGCCGTTGATCGCCAAAATTGAAAATACGAAACCTTCACAACCCTGTTACATATATCTCACTGTAGCTGGAGTATAAATGTAACTTTAAAAATATTATCGCTCCAAATAAAAAAAACTGAAGCAAACAGAATTCACTTCTATATTGTACGTAATTAGACATAAACGCACGCCAGATTTTATGATTTAAAACATTATATTTACTTGCATCACGCGATAATAGTTACCAAGAAGTTATAATTTCATTTTATTAATTTGAAACAACATTTAGTAAATAAAAAAAAGAAATGACAAAATATCAATTTAATATTTTTAAGTTCTCAAGTGAATTTAAACACAAAAGCACTTTTTGACAGTAGTTTTTAAATTGTGAAAAAGTTGAATATTATGTGGAACTAGAACCTAATAATACCTATGTTGTTGTTGATTTTTATTTATTTTAGGATTATTAAGAATTTTTTGAAGGATTGAAGAGTTTTACTTTTTGATTGTTATCCTCTATGTAAATGTTTTCCTCCAAGAACTAAGAAATTTTTAAAGTACAATAGAGGCTTGAGTTCAAACTGTCTTCAAATTTCAATTATCGCACAGCCTTAAAAATTTTCTCCAATGGAAATTAACAAGACTTTCCCCATTTTCTTTTGTCTGCAGTTAATAAGATAAATCTCATTAATTTTGTGCTAAATCTTTTTATTGGACTTTGAAAGTATTTTCGGTAAACAGTTATTTTTCTTGGGAAAAAAGTAAGAACTATTGTTCCACAAAGCAAATTTGAAAGACAAGTCTTTAATTAAACATTTCATTGAAAAGTTTTTCAGAACGAAGCAGGCAACATATGGTTCCAGTTGTTACACGCAAGGATTTCTAAAGGTAATTTTTTTTGTTAATTATATTGGTGAAAATTTTAATGAACTTTGCTAACTCATTAATATCTGCCATGTCTGAATCATGTCTACACAAATTTTAGAAACCAAACAAAAGACAGATATTTTTTTTTTGGTTCTACACACATGACGAAACCTATATTCAAAGTATATTTACATACTCGATTGATTCTTTCCAATTAAGTTGGTTTATTTGTTTGTCTTATATCCAGAACTCAAAACGCAAAGTCCCCATAAAATGGTTAATAAATGTCTCAAAAATTTTCTGAACTAGTTGATAACTATATTATAGCACATTGGATAGCTCTTATTAAATTTTGTGCAATTAAAAAATTTTATTCTTCGCTTTTAGTGGAATCAAGCACAACAACTTTCCTAATTAAATTGAATTTTTTATTATAACTCGTATCAGTTTTAGAAATTTCTTCTTCTTATATCATAAATTTAAACATAAAAGTCATTGTTATTCTACCATTTAAACAGTTGTGACACCTTAAACACATATATTTCTGTTTTTCCTGTCCTTTGTTATTTAAAAAGCAAATGTGTTAGCTGAAAAATATCTACGGAAATCAACTTGAAATACGACACGGTTTAGTAAGTTAAATAGTAAGAATTCAAGAAGATACCTAAATAATTTTAAGTGGTATTTCCATTACTTAGTAAGCATAGAAAGTTATGAATTAAAATTTATTAGGAGGCTTCACTCCCTGCTCGCTAACGCTCACCAAACCCCGGAACTGCTTTCGCAATTCATTTCGGATTGCTTCGCAATCCAATGCTCGTCTTGCTCGCTCATTGGATACGCTCTGAACGTCTAGCTTTTGTATACCTTTTTGAATACTGAAGTTCCGAAAACTTTTCACTGTAGAAAATTCTTAACCTGTACATTTCAATATTAATTTGAAATTGAAAACAGTTCACATATTTTTCTTAATCACACTATTCTAAATTTCAGTTGTTGAGAAAAGTAACTGTTGTAAGTTTTGTTTTAAAGTCTTTCCCACCAGAGGGCTAAAGCCATGTGTTGTAAAACAATATGAAATAGTAGTCTGCCACTGAACGCCGGATGTAAAGCATCGGCTTTGATGAAGATAATTTTGTATTTTTAATTCTCTGAAGGGCGCCACCTTAATAATATGGAATTTGTAAAATAAATGTATATATTTTTGATTGTTGATGAAGCCCATCATTTTGTGTTTTCATCAGTGTTCAGAAGCAGAACAACTATAAGTTTTTTATTTTATCACAAAAAAATAAAATGTATAAAAAACAAAGAAAAGAGTAAGAAAATGAGTATAGTCATAGAAAAAGTTAAAATTATAATATAGTATTTGTCAGTTAAAATAAAACTTTTTGTTTAAGTCATTGCTAACAATTCAAATTTCTCCGAGGCAATTCTAAAGTATAAATTAAGGTAGTATTGTTAAGTTGAAACACAATATTTTTAGTTTTGATGTCAACAATACAATTCAATTTTTCACAAAAACGATTGTTTCCATTGTTAAGTTCAATGTCAACAATTCAAATTTTTCTGAGGCAACTCTTAACCTCTAAATATTTTTTTTTTTATGTACACATTTCTAAATGTCAGTATTCAACCACAAAACAACTTAAAGTCCTCAAATTTAGCATGAAGTTGTAAAATGTAATGAAAGAGGGTCATAGCAATAATGAAAGTAGAAGTAAAGTTAGTACTGTAAAATTAAAACAATATTTTTAATCAATGAGCCAAGTTCTTCAAGAAGCAGTTGTAGAAGTAGGTTGTTTATTTAAAACTTTTTATAGAATTTCTTTAAAAACACAATTGATAATTTGGGCATTTGGCGATACAACACTTTTATAGAATTGAAGGATTTGTTACGTCAAGCGCTCAGGTATCATAATTTTGATCTAGTTGCGCTTCTATGTCATTTTGATTTATGTTAATAAGTTAACTTTCAAAAAATTCTATGACTGGCAACAGCATTTTTTTTTAAGTTGTTTATTCTTATTTCTGTTAGAATTCGTTATTTTTTTAGCGAAATGTTTTTTAACCTAACAGAATTCTTTGCCGACTGATATATGAAGAAAATAAAGTAAATATTTAAGTGTTGTGAAAAGAATTTTATTCAGTTGCACAAAGTACTTCAGCCAAAATTTGGGAGCCACGTAAGAGAATTATATATATTAGATCAGAAACACATCATTAAAAGGCAGAATGCTTTGATGTTTTCAAAACGTAAACAAAACAAAGCAAACGTTGCCACCGGCGGAAAGGAAATACAGCCAAAATTTGGGAGCCACGTAAGAGAATTATATATAATAGATTATAATAATGCATTTAATAATTCGAAATGTTAATTTTTTTTTAAATTCAACGTGCTTAAAATTTAACTGATTGTTTCAAAATCTATAACAGAAAAAAGTCGTTAAAAATAACAGTTAAAAAAATAAGACTTCTTGCTTCAAATGTATGCTTTAATTAATTTATTTCCTCCGAAAGTTCCTGTTTTGAATTTAATTTTCTTTCCCCACTGACTGAGCTGCAAATAGTAAACCTATAAAACAAATAAAGAATCGCACCACAATTTTTAAAGCTCATTCAACGCAAAAAAGGTATTTTTCATTTAACCGAACGCAAGTAAATTCAACTCTTATTTTATTTTTTTATAATTTTATTTTTTAAGGAGGACGTCTATTCCTATTCTTGTAAAAAATAAATAAAATAAAAAATTTAAGAAAATAGTTAAATTTACTTACTCCGATGCATGAATTTACTTTTAAAACCACATAACAATATTTTTAAAATGCCCACTATCGACCACAATAACAAACTGCAATAGCAGGGTAAGATAAAATGGGGTAAAATGGTAAAAAACCATAAAAAATGGTACAGTACCGTCTTTTGGAAGTTTTTTTTAAGTTAAAGTCAGGAAATTTGGGGGAAAAATTTTAGCTTTGTCACATGAATTATTGCTAGAACTTATTTTTCATTCTCAACTGTTTCTCCTGCTACAAATTTTTGAAAACTGTCAGTCTAATTTAAGACATCCTACATAACTACTACTTTTTTCGTCTCAACATTATCTATATAACCTATAAACTTCCAAAATACCATACTACAAAATTCCTGTGACCCTATTTGGACACTTTGCGGTTTGCAGGATTTATTTATAGCCTTTTATCTATTTATATGTGAGTGTTATTCTTTTCTAAAACACCTACATATGTGTATATATAATTAAAAATATACAAAATAAAATTAATTTAGCTTAAAATCACATATTTAAAAACAAAGTTAGCCATTGCCATTTATAAAAATGTGTATTAATAGAGTAGGAAAAAGGTTTAAAATTACTCTTGTTAATGCTTTTAAGAAAGATGTTATTTCGCTTTCTCATGCCGAATTAACTTAAATTGATTGAAGTTGCCTGATTACTCGCTTTATATTCTGTTAGAAATTTTAGAATTTCACCACCTGTTGGTTTTCTTGCACCCCAAGATTTCTTTAAAACCAGTTATGCATGAAAGAATGGCTATCTTATTTCGTAAAAATAAATGCAAATGAAATAATTATAAAATCTATAATAATTATAGAATAATTATTGAATCTATAATTATAGAATCTAAACTATTTATAGATAATAATAATCATTTAATCTATATCATTTGTACACTAATAATTATAATTAATTACAGAATCTAAAATATTTATAAAATAATAAAAATTATTTATTCTATGATAATTATAGAATAATAATATTTATAAACAAATTGTAGAATCTATGAGAATTATAGGACAATATGATAATAATTATTGAATAATTCTAGAACCTATAATAACTATAAAACAATATAACAATTATTAGATAATTATGTAATCTTTAATAATTATAGGATACTATAATAATAATTATAGAATCTAGAAATTAGCGTATAACATCGCGAAAAATTCAATTCACTCCAAGAACTGTACGAACGGTAGTATTATGATTTGAATTTATTGAGCTCTCCTAAGTTCATAAGCGTCTTCAAAATTTCCAAAGTAAATTGCTCACTGAGCATCTTCAGCCAGCATTTGGTAGAAAGTTTCCTGTCGATGTTTTAATCTTTTTGTGAACTTCCTGGTATTGTATCTGCATTTATACTCAAAGCCTCACTTATTTTTTTTTTTTAACTTTCATCCAATAATTGATCGTCTTTAAAATATGAACTAAAATCCATCCTTTATATAAGTTTCCTCTTGCTATACCTAGTTTGTTTGTGTCAAAGTAACTCTAGATTTATTCCAGCAATTTCTGTTTCAAAATTTCTCTTAGTATGTTCCTAGACTGCTTAGTTGTTGAGTGCGCGAAATAAATTTTATTAAATTGCAAACAAATCTCTCTTTCAGTTTCGTTTGAATAAGTTTTCCATTGTAAAATCTTGTTCGTTCTTTATGATGACCTTTAAAAAGAATTCTCTGTAAGTTTGAGCTTGATTTTTGCTATTAGCAAGGTGGCATCAAATGTCACATCTGATTTTCTTCTAGCTTTAGTTCCTTATAGTAAACTTCTATAAATGCCATCTACTGCGATGTGATCCATTTGGTTTCGTGTTTTTCAATGATGAAAGATCAATAATTTTTCGTGTCTCAGAGTTCAGACACATTTCGCAAAATAATTAAGTTATTTAGTGAAGGAAAGGATGTAAATGACTCTCCCAGTTTGCTCAATTATTAACTCATTTCTAATGGCATGTTTATAAACTGTTGCTCTCCTACAACTTTTGGCATTGAAGTCACCCACCAATATTAAAATATAATACTTATTTTGAACTTCTTAGAGCTGTTCATCAAAAAAAAATTTCTTTTCAATTTCTCCACTTTAATAATGCCCCTCTTAGCGAATTCTTAAAAAGCATCTTTTGCAAATTCTTTAAGACTCTTTCTTGTATTATTTCTTAATGTAATTGCTGCCTATTTCGCGTATTTTTTCACCATATGTGTAATATGTGATGATAAATCAAATAATTGTTCTTTTTTCATTTCTCTCAGTCCATTTACCTGACTTTAGACACACTAAGACTTTGAAAGTACAGTTCGTCATATCGTTTACAATTTTCCTGATTTCGCCAGTTTGTTACATGGTGCAAATGTTCTAGCTTCTACATTTAGTTTATTTTTAGGCTGAGTAATTGATCGCATCCTTTTAAATTTCTCTCATCTGCCTAATAGCAAGATCCTCAACGTAAAACAAATCCAAATTTACAAACGTTTTAAAATAGCAATCCGTTTTTATTTCATTGTTGAATTATGAAAAAAATCATGAAGAAAAAAACTAAATAAATTATAGCTTCCTTTTCTATTTCTCAATCTTCTGTAATTATTTTTAATTCTTAGTTAAGTTTTCTAATTAATTGAAATTCAATTTTCGTTATTCATTTAGATTCATTTTCATTGAAACATAAAATATATTTCAGTTCTTCTATTTACATCCTCATTCATTTAAATTATGATGAGTATTTTTCCTCTTTTTCGAAATCTATTTTTGGAAATTTATTTTTAAAATAGAGTTTAGCTCTTCTATTTATATCTCTATTTACTAAGACTTATTAAAACAAGTATTCGTCCACTCTTTAGATAAAGCTATTGATGAAAATTTATTGAAATGAAGTTCAGTTCTTCGATTTATATTTGACTTATTTAAATACTATAAGATGATATTTTATCTTCATATTATATTCCTATTAATAGAAATCTAATAAGATAAAATATTATTCCATTTATTTATTAGCATGTTTAATGAAATTCATAAAAATGAGTATTTATATCCATATTTTTTTCAATTTTTTTACTGAAATTAATTTTTAAAATTAAGTTGAGTTCTTCCTATTGAAATATATATTTATAGAGAATTATTAAGATATTAATAAGAGTAGTTTTCCTTCTCTTTAAAACTTAATTTATAAAAAATTTCTAAAATAAATTTAGTTCCTCCAATTAAATCCATTTTTATTGAAATGTTTAAACTGATTATATTCTTCTGAATTTCAGTTGGATTTAAGATTTTCGGATGTAGTGTGCTTTTATACGAACAACAAAGAAATATTTTTAAGTAGATTTTTGGAAAATTATTTTTTCTTTTGTTATTAGTTTATGTATTTCACTTTTGTATTCTGTTTTTGCATTTTGTATCTCTTCTTCTCTCTTTCTGGACTTTGGCAAAACCATTGGGGTACAGAAAGAGCAAATTTTAGACATTTGTCGTGATCTCTCGATAGAAAAGCTTTTGCGTTTTTATGATTTCTGGTACCCCCTGACGACGTCAGCTTCGGTTGTCCGTTTTATATTATTTTCATTGCTTTCTTCTTTAAAATTTTCTATTGGTTTCATATTTTCTTACGGAATTTCTGCTGCATTGCACAACTTTCCTTTGGAATTGCAGTTTTTGACTGTTTCATACATGATTTTTGATTTGTCTTTTATTACTATATTCTTCCTTCTAACTTTTATAGAAATCTATCAGAATAAAAATTTAGTATTTCTATTTATATCAGTATGTATTGAAATGCATTGAGTACTCAGTAATCTCTTCACAACCCTATTTATAGAAATTTACTAAAAAATAAGTTGAATTTTCCTATTTATACTGCTTTTTATTGCGATTCATGAAAAACGTTTAATTCCATTACTCATTAAAGAAAAATTATAATATCTTCCGCACCCACTAATTTCAAAAACATATTTAAAAAAAACTGTACCCATATGATAAAAATATATAAATAAACTGAAAACATTTGAAAAAACTTTAAAACTGCTCTTTAAAGTTTTTAACTAACTCCAGTTAATTTTTCTCTGTAATTCTTTTCTGTCATCTTAATGCATTAAAAGAAATTATGATTCTTGAATTTTTCAAAGGCAATGTAGAAGTTCTTTCCACGAAAATTAATTTTTCTTTCAGGGTGTAATTTTATTGTCTGATGAATTTCTTTTTACTATTGAATAAAAATCTAAAAAAGTTAGCATATATCTTTAGCAATTTAAATTATAATTTTTTATATTATTTTCATTGTTTTCTTCGTTAAAATTTTCGTAAGGAAATAAAATTAAATCCAACTGCAAAAATTCAATCAATATTTTCTGTAGTTTCGCAATTCTTCTTCAAACGTATAAGGTTTTAAATTTTGAAAAATCTATTTTTTCAAAAGTAACCAAATAACATACATTATCCCGAAATAAATATCTTCACATTTGATTGGTCATTATTCATATAATAAATATCAAATTCAAAATTATCATTCAGTGTTTAAATATTGCTCCAGACGTTTCATAGATCGTATCAATTAATTTCTAGAAGCACTTAGTTTCTCACTTATTCAATTTTATTACAGCATTAAAAAACTGACATTTATTATGTCAGTTTGGGAATCGAACATTAAACATTTAAATTTGGAAAATCATGTTTAAATATTATTCCAATACAAAATCTTCAATATTTAGAGAATATCTTTTACCATTAAAGTTTCAAATATATATTATGTGGATAAATTTATCGTGTCTATAATAAGATGCAAGAGTTATAACATGCATAATGGTGTGTACAGTGAGTGCACAAAATAAAAACTGGACCACCCTAAATAACTTCTGATCTAATGATCGGATCTTCATGTTCTAGGACTTAATTTTAATGCCTCGACATGGTGACCTCATTCTAATTAATTTGCGCAGAGGATATTTTAAGTTATGAAATGGTACGCAAAAACGTACTTTTTCTGAAGAAACGTACCTTTTTTTCAGAATACCATACATTTACACAAAATATAAGGGGTAGCCGCTATCTGGGAAATATGATCTCCGTAGCTTGGTCAGGAGAGCGATGAAATAAGTTTTAAAAGTGCACTACTTCTTGATGTTATAAAAAAATTTAAATTTTTTAACAGCTACTTATTAAAAGAAACTCTTTAAGTCTTAGAAATTGCACATTTTACGCAAAACAGCGCAGTTTTCTAGAATTTTTATTTAATAAATTGGTTTCCCCAAAGGACTGTTTTCAATTTGCATTTATATATGTTGAAATAATGCCCATTTTTTTTCAATTTAAGAAGGTTTAAGAAGTTGATTTTCAAAATTAAATACTAATAAAAACATAAACATGCATTAATATTTTTAATTAGAATGGTATTTTTCTCTTATTAACTGAATGATTTACTAATTTAACTTAAAAGAATAATTTGTTTATATAAAAATGATTCGACATTAATTTAAAATAAAGCGAACATGAAGCAACTTCTTACCACGAGAAGAAGATAAAGATGTTAACTAAATTTTTTAAGAAAAATAATTAATGTAAAAAAATATAAGTTCCCTTTAAAATAAAATTTTGTTCTTAAACATAAAATCAAAAAGTCGAAAAATGAACGCCTATTGCGTAAAGAATTTTTTTTTTTGCGTCAGTGTCCACTACATTTTTTTTCATTTTCTAATAAATAATAATAATAAATAATTTCTTTAAAACAATGCATACTGTTTGAAATTTCACGCACAAAACTAGTTAAAAATCATTTTATTTCATTGTTATTTTACCATATTAAAACGAAACAGTAAATAACCATAAAAAAGATTAATTGAGCAGAAAAAACGTTAATTCATTGTTACGTATTACGGTTTAACAACCAAAATTCTGTCCTCGCCTTAGAAAAAAATTTTGCTCCGTGCAGCTGAATACATACTCTAGTTCAGATCAATCTTATGACCGACTGGGGTTTGAATCCCAGCGTTGACACCACACTATTTCTTCTATTCTTTCAATACATGGAGAGTTTCCAACGTCCTGCATTTCCCTGAATTATTAATATACGAAACTATCATTCACGCATAAATGGAGCTCATAGAGCTCCATTGACCATTAATGTTTTAATTTTTTTTGGTTTAGAAACTATGCAAATTGTAAATGGATACAAAATGGTAAAATTTTGTATTCGTGTTTTTTTGTACCGTGTGAACGGCTTCAAAACTGTAAAGTTAAAGTAATGTTCCTAACTATCAGCTTTATGGTTCATCGGTCAACCAGATTGTTACCGGTTATTTTACTGTAATATTAGATAGAAAATTTTAACAGTGTAATAGTATGTAAAAATTTTATTATAATATCTGGTTTCACACATTTTGAAAGCTTGATGAAACATATCGTCCAAATTCGGTTGAACTGCGTTTTTATACTTCTAAAGATTGCTTATAAGTATTTATTTTCGTGCTTATACCATGGTTGAAATTGAACGTTAACATGCTTCAGGACCAAATGACCGAAATAAAAATTAAAAAATAAGCTTCAGTTTTAAGATTGTATTATCTTTCGGAAATTGAAATTTAGAAGAGATAATCATCGCTCTATTTTTCAGAATTTATTTTCAATAAAATGCATTGAAAGCTTTGTAATTTCTTTTCAGAAATGTCGCGGATGCTTTATTGCACTTGAACAACAATGAGCCAGAATTTCATTGCTATAAAAAAAATTTCAAGGATTCAAAATTTAAGGATTCAAGAACCTTAGTTTTTCTGCTCTATCTATTTAGAGAAATTTAAAGGATGGAGAAAAATGCTTTATGGAGTGAACTGTTATTCTCTCCCATGATGCTTCCTTTTTGAAAGTTTATCAAAAATTAAGTAAAAGTATTGTACAATAGAGTTCTCAAATTAATATTTGCAAAATAAACCAAAATCGCTGACTGAAAAATGAAATAAAACACTGTTTCATTGATAAGTCAAACTTGGTGATATTTAAGAGAATTTCATCTCATCTTTGCTATCTTTGGCAATCAAAGTGGTTTTTATGTTTATAATCCCGTCTTTCTCAGTAACGATTTAGATACTATTTTCGTGTTATACTCGCCAAAATATCCTAATCCTAATGAGTTCTGGTCTTTTGTTTTATTTCTTTTTTGCAAGGATTCAAAAAATGTAAGAAAAGAACATTTTGGAAAATCCTGTATACAGACGTTTCAACTTCAGTTAATATTTTAGTAACTAATTGAATCGCATGATTATCAAAAGCGATTAGGCTTCAAAAATGCTTCAAGCCACATCAAAAAAATACTTAAAACTTTGTCAAAATTCTAAACATGATTTCCGATTGAGATGGCTTTGATTTGAAACCAATTTTTAATAGTTTTATTTGGTAGAAAACGAGACAGCACAGGCCAGATTTTATAGTTCAGTAGTATTTCTTTCTCCTTTTTATGGGGAGGGATATTAAACAAAATGCCTCTTAGTATTTTTTCCAGTCTCTTAAAACTACTTTCTCAATTTTTCAATGAATAACCTTACACTTTGAAAAAAAATCTAAAGGAATTATTTTATTTATAACTCAAAAAAAGTTCGAGAATAAATCTTTAATTAATGTACAATGAATAAGAATGTGTTTAGAAAGAAGTACTTAAAGTTATAGTCATATACAAATGGACCTTTCACCTTCTTGCAATTTTATCCGCATGCGCATTATTACCAGATTAAGTTGTTAGACGGAATTTCAAGTGCTTAAAACCCAATTAAACGTTCCGAATTTCTGCATTTTAAGTGACTAGTTATCAGAAAGTTTTAAAGCTTCAACTAGTTAAAATTTTATTTCAAATGCATAGTAACTAAATGAATGTAGTCAAGATATCTAATCCAGTATCTATTAAGATTTTAGGATTTTGAAGTGTAGAATAGATTTACAAAAATCAGGGCCGAAACAAAATTAAATTCTTCAATAGCGAGGTCTCATTATAATGCACGTCTTTGTTCGTAAGACATTAAATCAAGATATTAGTGGTGCTTCTTGTTAAAACATATTTTAAAAATGCAGTTTTTGTTCAGGTTACCGAATATTTGTTTTCCTTATAAGAAAATAATTAGATGATACTATGTATTTTCGTGTCTTTCTTAATCTTATGTTCATCACTCAGTGAATTATTGGCATGTTCACTGATTTTAAAGCAGCAGACTGATTTTACCGGCAGTTTTTTAAAGATTAATTGGCGTGTATGGTTTACTATGTTCTTCTTAGGAAACGAGTTAATTCATTCTTTATGAGTTTCAAAATTTGTTGCATAGTTCGCCTACAGGGAAAAGCTAGTTTTTTAAAATCAGTTGAAGTTAAAATCAAAGAAAAATACTGTTAAAAAAGGCGATGGAAATACTATTGAGGAAACATATTTTTGGGAGGAATTCGGGGAGGGACGCGAAACCACTCTTGTGAACCCCAATGTTATCTTCTTATTTCAACATCATACCTATCCTTTTGATAACTAAAATTCAGGAATTATAGTTTATTATTTTGAGCCGTGATTGCTCAGGGGATAGAGCTCTCCCCTTCCAATGAGTTGAACCTGATTCGAATCCCAGCGATGGCTGGTGATATCAATTCCTTACATGGCTAGCACCGACCATAGTGCTGAAGGCTTACAGTGGGTGGTATTCGTGGTTTTCCTCTTCATGGGAAACAAATGCGGGTTAGTCCCTTCAAAAAACTCTCCACAGAAGCAAAATATCTCCCAATACTTGATCCAGGAGTCCTCTTGTCTTCTGCATTGGATTCAAAACCGCAAGGCTGCGGAGCTTAATATTAGGTTGACGTAAACACAAAATTTGGTCAGCTGTTCAAAGTACTTTTATATTTTTATTTGTTGTATTTTTTATTTTTTTATGAAACAAAAAATAATTTATTATTTTAAATAATAACAGTGATTGTAGAAAATGTATGCAAGGATCAGAAAAGCAAAATTTGTGTTTTATCTATAGATTGCAGTTATTTTAAAATTATCATTGCTTTATAGATAATTAATATTTTAACTATAAAAAGGTATATGAAATATTCCCATGAAATTAAAACCAAAGAACATTGACGATCAAAGGGAAAGAACATTTTATGTCAATTTTTCATGAAAATGGCAATTATATCACCGTCTGTTGTATTTTGAGGATTTCTAAGTTTACACGTTATTCATAACGTGCAAAATCAGTTCACTCCGAGAGTTATTACATAGTGAACATAAACCATGCTGGGTAAAAACATTTCTCGTCTATAAGAAGACAAAAAAAACAAAGTGTAAAGAAGAAAACGGGAACACTACTGAGGAAATATTGCAATTGGAGAAAAAACGGGTTTTTTTCCAACCCAATTTTTAAATTTTATTTTTGTCAACACCAAAAATTGTTGATTTTGTTTAGAAATTTTTAAAAATTGCGTCAGTAAGAACATATTTTTACTTTTACAATTTTGATCGAATACTTGTTTCTAAAAATTTTCAAACCTTAAAGTTCGCTTTTTTTTCTCCGCAGAATTAGCTTTTATGAGCATTAAGCGATTTTACCCCTCCAATCAGAAAATAAATAAAAAATTATTTCTAGAACACAATACTGCTTGAAAACAGTAATTGTTATGGAATTTTTTTGCGTTCATTGCGTAGGTTCATTGTCTTCATTCTTTATCTCAACACTTATATTTCGTCAACCATTAAATAATTAGGGCAACAGTTAACCTCCCATTACTTGTAATTCATACAAACTAAGATAGCGGTGAGCATAGTATTGTAATACATGCCACATTTAAGTACCTCATAAATATCTGCAGCATATTCTCTAGCTGTAATAGATGCGTTAATAGTCACTCATCTATGCGAAAACTTATCTTTTTATGTATAAGTATTTCTTTCTTCTCTTTTCTAAGACAAAATTTGAGATAACACTAAAATAAACTTCAATTTAAATTTTGACTACGCTCCTTTCAAAATAATTTCAATGCTTATGCAATAGATAGGTAGCTCAAGTTATTTACAGGAAAGAGCGTAAGTCTTTATGGAATATCTTATAAGGAATATCACTTTCATTTTACTTTACAGTGCATCTTAAGTAAAGTTTACAACGCATATTAAGTCAAGTTTACGATGCATAAAGCTTTTTTTTTACTGTACATCATTTTTTTACTGTATTTTTTTGCTGTAAGTATTAATTTTGCAAGTTCAGTATTGAAGAAATAAATTCTAGTAGGAGAGGAAAGCCAAAAACGAAAAATAAAAATATTAAAAAGTCAGTGTCTCGTTAGATTTCTTGCACACAAATTACATAAGCGAGTAATTACTAGGAAGTCGTTACATTATGCGCTAACTTGCCAGTCATTAATGAATGAATAGCTTATTTTTCTCTTTTATTTGTAGTCAATATTTCCTTTTTAAGAATTTGACGTCTCAAGATCAGCTCTCAAGTTTATAATCCGGCCCAAATCCCATCTGAAAAAATGCATTGTCTTCAACTAAGTTCATCTCAAGACTCGTAGTTCGGCAATCATCAAATAATTTGTGCAAACGCTGAACAGCTATTGCTTGTAATTTAAACAGACTAAGGTAGGGATAATATTAGAATGCATTACGCACCTAAATACTTTACAAATATTTTTAACACACTCTCCAGCTATAATAGATGCGTTATAGTAACGAAACACACAAATCGAAAACTTATAGAAATGTATTTTCTTTCACCCTTTTTTTAAAGAGAAAATTTGAGATCACATTGAAATAAGCTTCCTTTTAAACTTTAACTACGTTCCTTCAAAAGAATTTCCAATGCTTATGGATAGGCAGCTCAAGGAGAACTCCTAACGCTTTCTGGAATATCTTATAAGGAATCCCCCACAGAGAGTATCAAGAGGAAGGTATCTTTTCATATGGTTCGATGGATTCCGTCAAAAGCTTTACTTTGTCGTGGCGTTTATTATACTTTGTAATACCGACGAAACACCTGGGGTTCATTTAAATAGTGAAACGAAGAAAAGACGTTCCAAGAGGAGAAGATTTTCACCAAAAGCCAGTAATTTAAGTGTAAAAATTGAAGTTTATTTTAGTTTAAACTGAGGCTATAGATTGATGTAGATTTTTAAAATAAATATATGGGCTTTGATAGATTTTGTCCTGAGATAATGGAAAAAGTTCCTTTTCAATATTAATAATAGATTCATGTCAGTATCACTTACACGGTGTCTAGAAAAAAATGGCTAATCTATTTTAACAAATTGCAAAATATATAAATCTAAAACTAAATTGATAAACATTATTTTAGAAAACGTTTAAAAATGAGGCTACAAAATTGTATTAAAGATAATGAATTTATCGGGGCAAATCTGTAAGAAAACAATAAAAACTATTTTAGCTATACTGTTAAATATTAACATTAAACCGACCCTACACAAAAGCATAATTGCATTTTATCAAATAACAAACTTAACCAAATAGCTGTTATCAAACGTAATAAATTGTAAACGTAATACTTAAGGATTTAACTTTAAACCGCATTTAAGGAGCTAACTTTTGGTATCTAAAGTTCAGAAATTATAATTTAGTATTTCAAGTCATAACAGAGCATATAGAATATTCATATAAGGATCAGAGAAACAAACTTTGTGTTTTTAGATTGAAGTTATTTCGAATTTATCTTTGTTTGCAGCCAATTTATACTTTAAACGTAAAAGGTATATAAAACGTTTTCAAGAAACTGGTGACAAAGAATATAATTGAAGGTCAAAGAGTATAAATGGTTTGTGTCCATTTTTCACAAAAATGACAATTGGATTACCATCTGTTGTATTTTGAGAGTTACTAAGTTTTGACAAACCAACAAGGAGGGGGGGCTGAAACAGTTCTCTCCATACCTCCTAGAAGAGAGAAGGCCTCATCGCGGGTTGCCACAAACACGAAATTTGATCGTTTAGTAGTCCAAGCGTAATAACATTTTTCGTAATACTAAGTTTAGTAACCCGAACGTAGTGACATCTTTCTCATATCCTTCCGCTGCGCAGTTAAAGTTCGTCAACTTGAAATACTAAATTTATCCGTGCCTCTTCTAAGAAACGTTGGTTCTCCCCCTGAGTTATTACACAGTGAAGATAAGCCTTTCTGGAGAAAAATGGCTCATATCCACGCGTAGACAAGACGAAAATAGAAAAATATGATGAACAATTAATTTTTTTAATAGGAGGGGACGGTTATTTTCCAATGCAATTTTCCAATTTTTTTTTCAACATCAAAAATTGCAAACCATGCTTTCAAATTTTTAGGGGATATAGATAGGTATATTTTTTAATTTATATTTTTATTATAATTTATATGTATATTTTTTAATTTTTACAATTTAAATCAACTGCTTGCTAAGGAAATTCTCAAATCTTAAAATTCGTTTTTCTCAGAATCAGCTTTCAGGGATATAAACCGTTCTTCTCCTCCTTGATCATGAATTATCATCAAAACCTACTTGAATTCGCAATTGATGATGAAAAAGTTCATATCGAGCACTCGGACAAGACAATTATTCTATGGATGAAGTCATATGAATAAAGTAAACAGAACGACTTAAAAATAAGAAAAAGGGTAAAGTAAGATAAAGAGGGGAAAACAAAATGAGGCGGATGGAGGCACATCAGAGCAGACTGTAGAATTAGATAGGAAGAGAATTGTTGTCATTCATGAAATATGAAACAAAATTCAAGAGCATCCTGATAAGTTGAAGCGTCAGAGATTGAAAGAATTTTAATTAGTATAACTACTTTATTTGTTTTTCTTTTCTTATTACACACCTACTCTTTTTTTAATGATTCATTTATTATTGTGTTGGGCAATTTGATCATCTTATGCAAGTGGTTGGAACATATCAACTGTATTTTTTTTCTATTTTAATTATGAAGCTCAAATTTATCATTGAAATACTATGAAACAATTTAATGTTAAGGAATGAGAAATACAAAGCAATTTTTTCGTTCTTAAACGCCGTGGTTTTAACAGAAAAAACACAATAGATCTGGTTAGTTGCTAACTAAGAAATTAATTAACTCCTACACTTAGCAATGCAATTTTACAAAAGGGTATTTTAAGAAATATTATTTTGTTTTTAAAAAAACAAATTTAATAACGAATTTATAAGAACTGGACAAAAAAATCTATTATACCTTTTTTTTGTTTTAAATACTACAATTTAATACGAAATAACTCATTACTTATAAAAAGAATTTTTTTCGTTTTACTCAAATAACTGTTTTGCAATTTTTCCTAGTTCTGTGATTTCCACAATAACTTTGGAATTGCAAACGTTTATTAGAGTTTAAGAAATTAATTTATAACAAGACAAATCTATAATATTGTTAATAACGGAACTAGAATATTGAACTATAATAATGCACTGTAACACAGTTAAAAACAAGGTGTAGGTGAGTGCGCTTTACAACAAAAGTCTGTTTTACAATGCTAAATCACTGATTTTATTGAATTTTAAAATAATTTATATTCAATAACGATTGTTATGATAAAAACTAGTCAAGCAAAACTTTTGCCAGACACTTTAATAGTTAAACTTACTTTATTATGAATAATACTATTTATAAAGGAAAGGTAAGTAACTAATTACTTATGAAGAATAAAAGCTTTCCCCATGTTCAAACAACAGCTTGATCATTTTTTCTGGTTCTGTGATTCTCACAACAGCTTGTTATTTCACTTCCAATATAATAGTAAATACGAAAAAGTAATAACGGTAGCATTTCCTTCCGACAAATTTCATTTCAGATGTTTAAAAAGTGTGATATTTTCCTTACGGATTGAAAGAAAATTGCATTTGTTTTTAAGTTCGCAACTACGACAAATGCAATTATTACAAACAGAGTGAAAATTCTTGTTATTGAGAAAGAAATTGGATTATAATTCCGTTCGCATCAGATCTGGATAATTTTGTTTTCTCTTTTAATTGAAATGGTACAGAAGAAGCAATAAAACATAGCAAAATTAGAAACGTGTACAAAAATAATTAAATGTATATTTTTCACTGGAACATTCTAAATCTAATCATCCAGATAGAGTTTGCACAAACATTGCTGATATGTCGTTAATTTATTTTGTGACTTTTTCAAAAAAAAATACTCGTTTCTTAAGGTGAATTCATGCATTGTTTTCTAAGTAAAATAATCTGTATTTATTTTTCCATTACGTGTGTTTTGAATTAAACTTAAAGTAATTAATCAAACAAATTAAATATTTTCAAATTTGAATAAATATTTGACAGCTTTTTCATTTAAATGTAGTTCAATTTTCGTTTTACGCTTCTTCAATTTTCGTTTCTTATTTAATATTTATGTTTGCCATAAGAACACCAAACTATACAACTTATTATTAAGCTTAGTATTTATAAGATTATTTAAGCAAAACGGTGCTATAATAAGTAAAACACACCATAAATTAAGTATTTAATTTATCTAAGAACTACTTGCGTAATAAAAATAACAAAACGAAAACTACATTAGATAAATAAATACAGTGGTCAAGTAACTAGTCACTTTCCACCATATTTATTTTTAATTTTCTCTTCATTCAACTTATAAAATACACTCATTAATACGTTTTTGAAATTTGATGTCAGAAACGATTCCATAAGTAAAATTTAGATTGTGCGAACTTTCTAAAAGTGTCTGTTTGAATTTCTAAAAGTGTTGTATCAATGAAAGCTATTGCAATTAAGAGTTGAAAAAAGGGGCAAGCTTCTATGAAAATTTTGACATTTTAAGCCAACTTTAAACGTAATAAGGATATGTAAATCATATTTTACTAAAAATAGAATAGAAGCTTCAATGTCAAGAAAATGACAAAACGTGATGACAGAAAATTGTAGCGGAAAGATAGAGGGCAAGTAAACGATTGACTGACATCTCTACGATTTGCGAAAGAGTTCAATTTAATTTTAGAAACTCTCAACAAGGACATTTCAAAGAGCAGTTCAGATTTTTAGGACTTGAAAATCAACAAAGAGTTAAATATTAATTATTTAGCCAAGTCATTTGTTTCATATGTTTACTATTTGTTAAAATAGTAAGTTGCGTACAGATTGAGGGAGCTATCAAGTCTGTAATGACGGTAAACAGTGTTAAGAAACCCCCGATTAATGCCCCATTTCGTCAGCTCATTCCATCAATACATACACATAAACAGATATAACTTTATGTACTTGTAATTTTCATGAAAATTAACCTTTTTAAAAAATTAATTAATAAGTGCATATTTAACTGATTTTTCAAAAATAAATAGATGGGATAAAAAAAATTCTGATAATCTGATCTGAAATTCTGATTTTCTGAAATTGCTTCATTTTTTCCCTACTTTGTTTGCGTAAACTTCTTAATAATTTCAATATTAACTTAATATAAGCTTTCGATATAAGCTTTAATAATTTCAACATTAATACTATATACTTGTTACATAATATAGAAATAAAAATAATTTATTTTAATTCAAGGTTAATCGAAATGAAGTGATTGATAAAAAAGTCATAATAAGGAGCAATAAATTTAGCATTAGTTTCTTATAACAAAGAAAAAGTATTCTACACTTCCATGTAAAACTACAGAAAATTATACAAACGCAATTTGCTTATTTATTAATTAATTAATATTTTTAAATATTTTTGTTACACTTTATTTTAGATGTGTTCTACTCCTTAGTTTTAGATTTTAAGGCTGAAGTATTTTCAAATTTATTTTAAAACTATTATAATATCTTTAAAAAAGTTTTTAAAATACTTGCTGTTCTTAAAACTTTAAAAATGAGTGAATATATTTAATCGAACATATTTTGATGAATAAAATGAATCAAAAATTGTTAATAAATGTTGACTAGTTACTTAATATAGAAAAAAATATCGTTCATGTAACAGTTAGTGTTAACATGAAAAAGGCAGATTGCTTTCAGAGCACTCTCGGAAAGATCTGTTGAACGTTGAACTATAATATCGATACCTTGAACCATACCATCAAATTTACTAGAATCTTAATATGTGTTAGATTAAATTATATTTCCGTTCAAGTTGATTCATATCATCATATAATCAAATTTAGAGAGTACTATAATATTATTAAACATTTCCCCATATTAAGCTTTCAGCAAATTCGAACGGTATTATGGTTCATCTCGAACAGAACTTATCGTTCAAATTGAGTAAAAAAAAACATGTAATTAAGCTTAAGAAAGACTTTAATATGGTTCTATTTTGGCCCATATTAAGTTTGCATCCAATTTGAACGGTATTATGATTCGAGGAAAACCAAACTTTTTAAGAACTGGAGGTTGAGATAAAAGAAGAATTTGTTTTAGTACTTCTTCTTTAAGAACAGTTTTATAATTATGATATGAAACAATAAAAAGCAGCATGAAGATTTTATTACCAATGCAAGGCTTAGCCATAGTAAATTATTTTAACAGCAGTGCAAAAACCTTAAATAGATTTATTATCAATATTGACCTTATGTGAACTATATATCTGGATAAATAATTTGTTCCTATCATAAAGCATAGCCGTTAGGCAAAAATAAACCTGAAACAAAATATATTTTCTTCTACTAGGAAGAAAGCTATATATCCAGGCAAACAGCTCATGCTTTTGATTTTCACGATCTGCCCTGAGCAATTCCTTCTCTTTTTCTGACGTGCCATGAAAGAAAAAAAAGCCAATAATGGTTACGCTAGTCTCAGCTTAACTGCACTCCTTATCGACAAAAAAGGGATATTTGTTTCATGCTATGCATCCAAAGAGAATTTTAAAATTAAGCAAATGCTGAAAATTGCATGTGCGAATGCATCAAAAAGTGTGTTTTACGTTTGAAATTCCGTACATCTTTTAAAACATAACGATTCGTTTAAAGAAAGTTCTTCTAAGGCTTTATTGAAATAAAACTTTTTAGTAAATAATATGATCTTTTTGAAATATTTAGTGTGTACTGCAATTATTCATGCCTCACAGGTTATGTTTTGTTCATCTTCACCCATCTATGCTAATTATGATGATGCAACAAAATGTCAATATCGTAGGAAACAAGTTGGGGGGGGGGTTTAAATATTTATAGAATTGACTCTATTAATGACAAGAAAATCGATAAAACCTTGATAATTAAAATTACTTTATTTTACTTCTGATAATTAAAATTAAAATTAAATTATGTAAAATGAAGGCTCTCCTGAAATATCAAATCTTGCATTAAATTTTACTACCATAAAAGTATCAATTTTTATGTAAAATACTACTCTCATAAAATGATCAGTCTCACATAAAAAAAAAAAATCTTACATAAAATGATCAATGCTCACATAAAATGACATGTTCTCGCAAAAACTGTTATACTGTAAAAATCGCGTTTTTCTAGGGTTCATATATAGCTAACATTAGACAACCAGTTACAGCCTGCTACTAAAATTGGGAAAAAACTATGATCGTACGGATCAACTTCAGTTAATAGTAAAATTTGGATGAAAATGTTTCCGATAATGAATTGTGGATTTCATTAACGTCGATGAAAGAAAATATTCAAAAATTTCATGATTTACTGTTTATTACATATATAATTATCTAACTTAATTATTCCTTTCCAAACAGTAAATATTCAATCAAAGTATATTGTATAAAATGCTATTTGAATACCCGTTCTTCATACGGGTTGAAAACAGTAAAGCATCAATAAATTGGTAAATTGGTTACTATGAAATCACGCACAAAACTGGAAGTCATATACCGACGCAATTAATAAAGATACTATAGTCTCCATATTTTTTTATTAGTATCTGTATCCTTTTTCACTGGCTTTACGTTATTAGATTAAAGAAAACAAATTGCTAGAATTTCATACCATCGAAGTAAAGATTAAGTCTTTTCAGTTTCATCAGGCATGGTGTCCTTTGTCGAGAACCAAATCATGATTTTCAAGTTTTTCACCAAAATCAAGCAATTTCTTTTTCTTTTTGTTTCTCTTTATCCCTGGCAATGGGGTGAAAAAACACCTATTACCACGGTACCTATTATCTCTTTTATAATTACGATTAGCATCACGAAAAAAATATTTAAATAATAGATAGAGAATTCACAAAAAATTTACATCAATTCATTTATGTATATCCCATCTATATATTATAGATTCAGCTTAATTTCCAAGTAATACAGATCTTTGATACTTTTGTTTTTACAATACTGTCATGATAGTCATAATTTAACGACACTATCCTGTTGCAGGGAATGGTAAGAAATCTCCAAACGAATATTGAAGCAACTGAAGTTTAATTTTGGTAATAAGTTCTGTTGTTCACTGTAAAATATTTCGAGTATCTGAACACCAAAATTGGTGGTAATTACTTTACACCAAAGTGGTGTTTCACTAAGTGTTCCGCTACACCAAACTCGAGGATAGTTCCTGGTCCTTTAAAAATTCCTCCAAAAAGATGAACTGCAGAAGTTGTCCAAAACCAGGATCAATTTTAGATGAGCTTAAATCTAATGCAAATATAAATTTACTGATTCTTCTCCATTTGCTTGAGGTATCTTTTTTTTTTATAATTATTAAAGAACCAAAAATATGTATAAACTCTTTCTATCGAGTAATGAATAATATTTTTATTTTAAATAACAATAAATTTTGTGATGAGTTTCATCAAGAATTAAAAAAAAATTTCCGAAAAGCAATGCAAATTAACGTACGCAAACACGTTTTTCTTTGCGGATTATCCTAGTTGAGGTTAGCGTCATTTGTAGCGATAAGTTGCCAAATCTTGTAGCTTTTCCGCATTTGAGAAAATTTTTTGCTCCGAAATGGCAGACGAGTAGGCCTTTCTAATTCAGGGTCTCTAGATCAGGTTCGACACAAATGTGTTACGTCTTTTAAAGTGATCCAATTAAATTTAATTGAAATCACACCGTTACGCATAATCACGTCACTTCTTCTCGAGTTGCTAGCGCATCCAATTGTCAATGTTGATCGTGCTTGGGTTAACCAACAAAGGAACCAAAGATAAATAATGAGTTAAAATGGTTCTAATGAATATCGTTTTCGATTAAATAAAACTATAAGCTAGCAAATCTTTCGTATTATAAAATACTTATGAAGTAAAAATCTTTTCCACGGCGTGAGCAGCACGTGAACTAGCCGTCAGAGGGAAATCTCCTATCTCCGAACGTATGTATACCAAATTTTGAAAAGATAGGTTCAGGATTGCAGATCTCTTTAAAGTACGCATATAAGCACGTTCTAACACACATATATCTAAGCATTCTGCTTTACTTTTTTAAAATAACACAAAACTAAACAAATTAACGTGAAACTATTGTAGTTTAACTATACTGAATAAGAAATAAAGTGTATAATATCTTAAAATTTGTCTAATAAAACGCAAATAAAATACTATTTAAGAACTCAAATTTGAAAAATAACGAAAGCATTAAATAAAACTGATGCCTCAAATAACTTATTGTTTTTATAAAAGCATGTCTAAATATATATTTAATTTACTGAATTATATCTGTTTCTGACAAACTTAATTAATTCTAGCTCTAAACAGAAACTCAAAACAACAGGAAGCAGGACATAATGTATTCAAATATTTATAGTTCATAAGTTAGGCAACCAGTTTTAGCATGCAATTATTCTATTATAATTTAAAGTTTAGTTGTTTTTTCTATAGCACTCTAGACTTTTATTGACAACTCGTCTTTTGTCACATAGATATAGACACATAAATTATTTATCTATACTTAATTATTCTTTGTTCATATGACAATAAAAATGTATTTCTACATATTTACTGCAATTCAAAGGAATTAAAAAAATTTATACACAATTGAATTTGCAGAAAATTTGCTTGAATTATTAGGGATATATTTTACAATATAATTCATTTAGAAAAGCAGACAGTATTTTCCTTAAATTAGTTCTGTAGAAGCAATACATTTTATAAAGACATCAGATACGATGAAGTACAAATAAAAAAAATTCTAATTAAAATATCGAGAGTTTCAACCTTTTTCAGACAAAACAATCAGGACCATAATTTCTAAACTGCTCATCCCTCCAAAATATTTTTAAGGCAAAGAATCTAAATTTGTCGAAGAAAACACAGTTATTCAAAGACGGAACATTTTGTGTCTGATTTCAAAACGTTAACTATTGTCTGCACAACAATGCAAATTATGAAATTAATTTTGCATAGGGGTGACAACTATGTAATTACCAAGTTTGAAGTTTTCTTCCATGTTAGTAGGTTGAAATGAGATTGTTTGACTAAAAGGAATCAAAGAGTTTCGTTTTTTTTTGCTTTATACAAAGCTTAAAATAAAAGAAAATGAAACACACATAAAGCGTTTGAACTTACAATTACAAAGTATTAATAAAAATAAAGTAAAGCATTCCCCGCCAACAGCCCGGCATGGGCCAGGGGAATCATGGAGGCTAAGAATCCACAATTTCGTGACCAACGGCATGATTGTAGCAATGTGGATAGCACTGCGCATAGGCGGCCTTTACTTACCAGGCTAGCTAGTACCCATCACTCTGAAGATGGGTATGCTTCACGACGCCAATGGAGATCGAACCCCAGTTTTTCACAATGACAGTTCAGTGACTTAACCACTGAGCCATCACTTCTCAAAGCATTAACATACAATCTTAATATTTGAGGGAGGCTATTCAGCTTGTATAGGGGTCAGGGAGCTGACGTCATGTTATTAAGGTCTCTTGTTTGAATCCCGGTCAGGAGGCATGAATGTTTTTTTTTCTTCCTTTTCACCTATGCACTATCTATCCTTCTTACTGTGGGAATGACATTGGATAATTCTCTGAAGGAGTAACCAATACTTGGGGATAACACATTGGGAATGGACTGAAAGAGTAGTGAGTGACTATGTCAATATATGGGCTGACATTGGAAAAATTGCTTTGAAGGAAAGATTGCAAATATACTAATCAATTAGGAAAGACGGCGCTTTAAATTACGAAATAATACCCAAAAAGTGCTTTTTAATAATTTACAAAAAATATATTTAATAAAATTATCTTTTATAAGCGATTTAAACTTATGAACCATCTATGTATTTAGTATTGTTATTATTACTTTTTGATTCGCTTAAATGGTACCGTAGATTTGTTAAAATGAGCAAAAGTATAATGATCATTAAATATAAGATACCGAACATTTGGGACCGCATTTTCCAGATTGAGACTAGCTTCATGTTTTTGAAGGTCAAAAGTGCAAATCATTCGAGAAAAAATATTTTATTTATGAGAAAGTAGTATTATATTTCTGTGTCTATTATCGTAACTGTAAACATCATGTGCATGTCAGCCCGTGATTATCTGAGCATTACATCAATTTTTCTACTGGTATTCTGGTTTTTTTTAATCGTTAACTGTACACAATCTCATAAAACAGCAATGCAATTTGATTTAACTGAGGAAGTGATTTCAATCTGAGAAATTTTGCTGAAAATTTTAATAATCAACAAAAAACATCACATACATTTAATAGCTAACTATGTTTTAATAGCTAATTGTGTTATATTTAACTTTTTTTGATAAATAGAAATATATTTTTTTAATTATATTTTTAAAAGCTTTTACATCGCGTAAAAATATCAAAATAAATCTGCAATTTTTGTCACATTTAATTTTAAAATACAAAACTTGAAAGGAATTAAAGAACTTGTTTTCATAAAATAACAATTTAAAATAGTTTTAACGAAATGTTTCATGAAACATGGTCTTCCTAATATTAAAGAATCATTTTTTTTATTATTAATCTGAATTCTTTCTATTACTAATCAGAATAAAACTAAATAAACAAGTGAAAAGTTTAGTTTCCACAATTACTCATACGAAAATAATTTTTAAAAAATCAGAGAACGAAATGCTTTAAAATAGAAAAAAATGAATCCATGTCTCTCAAAACAAATAAATTTAATTTACCACACTAAGATTTCGTTTGTTACTCATTTTTCCGTGAGTTTAATTAAAGCGGAATGGATACAAAACAAATATCATGGTTAAAAATTACAATCTTAAATTAAACAGAATGACTGCGTCTAAACAAGGTTTTGGTTAATACTTTATGAAATTATTAATATTTTCATTTTGAAACATTTAAATATTTATGTTTTAATTAAAACTCGCATCTGTTTAAAAAAAATTATGAATTAAATTTCTTAATAATTCTATTTGGTACTAAATTTATTTTAATCTATAAATTATTTTATTCCATTACTAATAATCCTGTTTAGAAAAAAATTTAAGTTTTTCAGTATATACGTATAATTTAGAAAATTTGTGATTTTTGAACATCGTAACACTTTCTCATTTCCATTAAAAATCAATTCTATAAATAAAACAGAAATCTATATTCTTCAAATTGAAGATTTGATTTTATATAATTAAAATTTTACAAGTATGAATTATTTAACGGGAAAGTAGCATTTTTTCATTGGTAACTAGATATTGCAATTGAGTGTAAAGAAGTAATCACCTTCCATTACATTTTTTGTAGTCAGCTAAGAAAACCGCAACACTCAGAATGACATTTGATTAATTGATCTGATTTTTATGTACTACTACACAATATTAATGACCTCAAATAACCACAATGTTAGTATGACCACAAATATGTTAATTAATTAAGGAAAGCCTCACTGAGAAAAAATGCATGGTCAAAATCACCAGAATATGGTAAAGTTTACCTTGTTTCTGGCTCTCTTAAAACACCAAAACGCATGCAAGTTTTTACGGAAGCGATATGGTAGTAATTTTGCTTTACTTAAAATTAAAATATAGTTTTATAATATGTGATAAAATTTGATAAATGTTGTAAAATTTGGAAATTGTATCATGATCATAAAAGCAATTTATTCCGTTAGATTTACCTTTCAGATTTGTATTTCTTTACCAAATATGTTGTAATACGAACTATAATAATGAACAGAATTTCCCATAAACGGTTACCCATTACCATAGGAACGAAACAAGTTGAATGCGAATCAATGGTTTAAACATCGCCTATTTTGGTTTCATTGCCCAAAATTATGTTGTTTTTAAACCAGAAATTTTATTACCGTGCAGTACGAGATTTAACCAGAAATATTTTTTTCGTATGAGTTCAAACAGATATTACGAGCTTGAAATTTTAATCAAAAGAAGGTGATATCAAGAAAAGATAACAATTGCACTGTTAAAAATTCCGCATCAAATTACAGTTAAAAATACCGGCACTTTGGGTGCATCATACGTAAAATCCATTTAACCTCAAAACCATTTTAGCGTATAATGTCACATGGCAATTTTTTATTCATTATAGTGACTCGGGTATTTTACTGTAGATATTGCTCTAAAAATTACGTTGTTTCAAATTTTTGCTCCGTAACATGTTCCGGTGAAAATGGATTTTACTAGGAGAAGTACCGGCATCCTGAGTGCTTATACTTGATACCGTAATTTTTTACAATGTGAGGTCATGAGTACCCACACTGGGAATAGCTTTCTTTTTCTTCCGGAAGAAATACTGTACAGTATAATCTGATTTAATACACTGCAAAAAAATTCAGTGTCAAATTACTGTAAAATAAACTCTTTGAGGAACATATTACAGAACAAAAAACCTGATATACCGTAATTTTTACTACAATAATTATCGTAAAATCACTGATTAACTCTAATTTAAGTATTACTGTATAAATACAGTAAAAGTTATGGTATAATATTTTACGGTAAGAATGGGTTTTATTTTTAAATTGGTTTTAAGGTTCATGTACCCAAAATGTCAATTGCATCTACCATAAATTCAATTTATTTATCAAATTGCCAACTTCATACCGTAATTTGATCCGAAATTTTTGAGAGTGTAATATTTTTATCTGCGAAACTAATAAAAAGAAGTATAGTTTTTTTTTTATGGAATTTCTTTCGGATATCGACAGCTAATATTTTGCATGAAATTATTTATTTTTCATATTATTCAGGAAAAAATTAACTAAGTTTTAAAAAAAATATTTTTAAAGTCATTTAATGAATATAAACATTGTACACTGAAACCAAAGAAATTTTAATTAAAAAAACAGGATGGATAAAATAATAATGGGGGCAAAAGTGCTGATAAAATATGAAGTTGAACACTCAAACCATTTATATAAATTTAATGGCTGCAAGCATTTTTGACATTTCTCAAAAATGAAAAATAATATATGGACACTAAAGTGTAGACAAATTGAAGGAAAAACATTGCTCTTGTTTGATTTTTCAGAATGTTATCATACTCACGATTTATAAAGTGTTATATTTAAAGATATCTTACTAAATCATATGAAAGAAGAAAATAAATTTTCCTTAAAGTTGTCATGTGACTTTCTAAGTTAAATAAATGACTTAAGCAGTTCGGAGTTTTAAGCCTGTTAAATATCACATTCATTAGCAGATACATCAAGACTTTCTGTATTTTACCACGTTAAAGTTGAATTTTCTGAAACCATAAATTTTCTAATGAATTTAGTAAAGGTCTGATTTATTATAAAGTTTTTCTTGTAATTTTCAGTACATCTCAACTACAGAAGATGAATTTTTCTCTTCATGTCTGATACTAATCAGATTTTCTCAGAAATTTTCTGAAGTCATAACTTTGGTCGAAATTTTGACTGATGTTTATGTCATGAATATTTCAACTTTATTTAAATCTGCTTTTTACATTAAAGTCATGTTAACTAATGAAGGTGTTTCTCAAGTTAATAATAATATATTCAAAAATTAATAACTCTCTTCAATTCTATAATAACTCTAAAAATCTATAATTTAATGCAGACAAAAGAAATTACTATACTTTTAATATTATTCTGACTATGGTAAATTATTAAAACTCAACATTTTACAAACCATAAAAAGTTGGTTTTTTAGCATGCATTCCCTTTTTTTTTAACGAAAACAAGATACATGAATTACTTTTACTAAAATGATCGGAAAAATTTGTCAGCTAACTTGTGTTCTTTTAGAGTAAAATAAACTAGAATAGTTAAAGGAATTAGTAACTTAAAAAAATATTAAAGTTATGTATATTCAAGTAAACTAATAATTAGAAACTAAAAAAGAAAATATTGAAATCAAGGAAAAGACATATTAAAATTGAAAACATAGAAATGAATATATATATATANCTTTCTTTATTTTTTTCTTTTTCAAGAAAACATGAACCAGTGTCATAAAACAAATTACATGATAGGGATCTACATTCACCCATATTCAAAAGTATAGATGATTTATTGACCGAAACTCATGCGATACTAATATTTCAGTGTACAACTATATATACATACATTTTCAGGTGTAGAGATAATTATAATTAAATATCTTACGCTCGCATTCCTTAAATTTATGGGGCTTCCATACATTTTTCTTTCTGTCACAGCTCAAATTCACTTTCGACCCCACTTCTAAAGTATAGCCTTTAATACAAGTTTGGCTGCAAGATCTGTAAAAGTAATATTATGCTTTTTACGGTAAAAAGTTTTATTATATAAGTATATTAACTTCGTACCGGGCACTTTCGAACTTTGGCATTTATTATTTTAGAATAATATTACTTATTACGAATTAAATGTACTGTTTTTCATAATAAATAAATATATATATATATATATGCGTGTGTGTGTAAGGCAAATCAATAAAAATTAATTAAAATCAAGGCAAAAATGTACTTATCAATAGCCAGTTTAATTTTTATTCTAAAATTTTCTGTATTTTATATAATAGATATTGCAGACTGTCGTCACTTCTTTAAAATTACTAGGTTGTAACAAAAGCTGTACACAGAAAGAAATTGAAAATAAAAACATGGAAGCATTAGTGCGGATAGCGATATCCAACCAAATTTATGATTTTCTACCAACGTTTAGATAGTTTTTCTAAGTTTTCGACACAGAAACTTGGAGACCGCAAGTCCAAAAACAAATGAACCCTACTTCGGTCGTCTATAATTCCTTCGGAGAGTGCATGCACATAGGATCTTGTAATTATTTTGATGGAACAGTATCTTCTTGCCTCGGAACTTATTTTAACGTTTTGTATTGATAGCAGAGTCAACATAGACTTATATCTCGCTGTGCATCTTACTGTGTCGATGGTTTTATCTTTCTTCAGATACTCTCTGTAGATAATGCCTCTGCAATCCCACCAGATACAAAGCACGGCCCCCTTTTTCGATTTATGTTGTTGAAGTAAGTCCACTTTTCCTTACAGTGACGTTTTGATCCAAAATGTTGTCCTTGCATCGATATTCGAACAGATTAGTGCAGACCTGAACACGTCTGTTCCTATCTGCTTGAATCAGCTTATGTTGCACTCAGTGTTTGAGCTTGTATGTCAAGCTCATGCTATGTACAGTGTGATTAATGGTAATGACACTATGGGTGGGGATACCCTGGTTGGTTGAGTTTTGAACCCATGTCAGAAGGGTCGGGAATTCGATGCCCTCCGGCCGAAAACTCCCCGTGTACAAAATGGTGACAGAATCTGTCGGGGTCACAAAGTCTTCCAAGTTCCCATAACAAATCAATGCCTCTGAGGGTACTGAATCTGAGATTGATCGTGCACTGGTTCAGGGGGAAATTGTGATCTGAGGATGAATGAATGGTGTGTGAATATGTGTCCTCCCTGTAAAACGAGATGTGACGTTTAAATGTTGTCATCGGATAATCCTAATGCATGTTTCCCAGACTATCGCAAATAGTCTATTCTGAAGCTCTAGTGCGACGTAAATAAAAGTACCGTACCGTACTGGACATGTCACTAAGTGCTTTAACTCCTTAGATAGCTCTTGAGTGGTTGGATACTGATTTTCTACCATATGTTCTAGCAGGTGGGCATTATCGACATCAGTAGGCCGGCCAGAGCTCTCTGTTTCCTTGATGTCATAATCTTTGTTTTTGAGCTTTCTGTTCCAAACCTTCACAGTGTCATGTGATACAACGGTAGTGCTTAAAGTTGTACACATTAATTTGGTATCATTCTATAGAGGGCTTTTGGCAACAGCACTGGAAGCAAATGGTGGTTCGAATCTAATAGCGTAATAGCTCCATTTCAGTTCTAATGGTAACAGATTTCACAGAAAGTAATTAAAATCAAATTCACCATTTTTCAAATGTCAAAAATCGACTGGCAAAATATGAGCAATACGAACTGCTTGTGAAGGTGATAATAATGGTGGTGAAAAACTTTTTTACAACAATTATACAATTATAATTAATTTTATTACAATTCATACAATTTTAATCATAAAAATTGAAACTTTGTAAAAAAATATATTGCAAATTAAAGACATTATTATATCAACAACCGTATTATTTTCGCCTTTCTTCTTTGTCCCCTAAATTGAAAATAACGATATTAAACTACTCTTCAATAGTCCAAAAGTCGTTATTGTAATAATAAGAATAACAAGAAGCAAAAATTATGGCTTTCAACAATTGTGCACTGTAATATAGATTTATCATTGAAAAATAAATACAAAAATTACAATTTCTAACTGATTTTCCAATTAATTCGCTCATTCAGAGATCATACGTAACTCACAAGTTCGCTCAGACATGGAATAAATTTATTTAATTGATTTGCATTTTCCAAAATCATTCATTTTTTGATTCATTAATGCATCACTTCACAAAGTAAGTATACTTTCATGATTAACTTTGACCCTGAATAGCTGATTCCGCCTTAGAACTTTTTTTTTCTTTTATTTACATATTATATCATAATAATGGTTGACATATCAGCCCAAATCTGCCATGATAATCTAAGAAAGAAGCATTCTTTCCAATAACTATTATATATAATTTAAATATTTATAACTTGACTAAACATATGGTAAAGTTGCAAAAAAAGAACAGTTGTCAAAGTAATGAAAAATATTAAATGATTTTCTTCATCAAACGAATTAATCTATTGTCAAGATTTTCTCTTAACAGTCTTACATTGGTTAGGTTTATATATATATATATATATATATATAAACCAGTGTTTTCATATGACTCCAGAAATCAAGACATGATAGGTCGGGTGACCGAGGAGGCCATATAATTTTTTCAATGTATTATTATAGCGATTTTCACTTACGGTCTCTTTTCTTTATGGTACTTCTGTGTACGTCACCGCTTCAGGAAAGCATTTCCGACCCCACATTGCTATGTGATTTCGAGTCATCAGGATGCCCCCTACCCCTCTTAGAAGTTCTGAAACGCTTAACNGATTGAGGCTCTACTTCGAAGTTTATATATATATATATATATAAAAGCATTAAATATTTTATTCCCACAGCTTATTTCATTAAATATTCACAAAGCTATTGAGTCAAATAGTTTCAAACAAATGGATATTGTTATAAATTATGTGTAAATCGTCAAACTTAAACCAATCGTAAAACTTAAGTAAAGTTTTAATATTCTCATTTAAAAGATGTTTAAAACTTTAAGATCAATTGCGCAAAACATCTCTTTAAATATTTATGCAGTTGTTACGAAACATAATTTAGTTTGTCGTCTGGGACGTGTAGAAACATGAATCATGCATATTTATTTTACAGTAAAAATATTTAAAGAGAAGTTGAAACTTGTAACATTATTATTAAAGTCTTCGTTACAAGCAATTCTTCCATAAATGATTTCATTAAATGCCTTGATAACATTTTTTAAAAGATACAAATCTAAAAAATTTAAATATACGCAACAAATTAAAATTATTTTCAAATGATTGCGAATAAGAATAAGCAAATGAAGTAATATATATCAAAAGAAATTCATACAAATGTGGCTCATCTCTCCTGGTAATTTAATAGTTTGATATACTAAGCTTATGTAAATAAACTCGTGAATATAATTCTTTTGTAACAAACGAAATTTTTGTGGATTTGTATGCAGCTTTCTTAAATACTTTTAATCGTAATAAATTTTGTTGGTACGCTGAAAACTTTTTGGTGTATAATTGGTATAGCTCCTTTTTGATGTTAAGTTAAACTAAATTAATTTTTAAGTACAGAACTGTAGTTATCTAGCAAAAAATTATATGAAATGTGGAAAATAACTACTGAAAGAATTAGTGTGAATATATTACTAAATACGTGCTTCATATTTAAATTAAATGTTTTTGCAATGCAGCCATTAATTTGATTCTGATGCACATAAGAAATGCGTTGTCAATGAACAAAAAACAAAAATTCAATAAATAACTGACTAAAACTATAACGGTGAAAAAGTAAATAAAAAAGGCGACTACATGCACCTTAAAGCATTTTAGTTTACCTAAATACTAAACTGGTAGCAACTATACACCATAATTTTTCACAGTGCATAATATTCATTTACTTGTTATTTAATTATATTTTATAAGTTCTAATTTAAGAATACTCGTTTTCGTCAAGCAGACTTTTAAATGGAATTAGATACTGAGCATTTTAAATTTAAGGATTATTATTCTAAATTTAAGGCTTAAAACCAATGGCCTAATGTTTTAACCCCTTCACAATTATTAATCATAAATCAGGTTATATTCACTTTTATTATAAACTTGGGGTGAAACTGTATCCACTCAATATATGCACTCAAAATAATGAACACTAAATGATAAAATGTTATAAGGAAATAGTTCTTATGTATTATTACTAAAATTATATAGACATTGCAAAAAATATTTTTGAAGAAAGCATTTAACAAGTTCTGAACAAGAATGAACACGAATTTATGAAACATAATAAGGAAATATTTTTTTGCATTATTACGGAAATTATGCAGATAATATAACGAATATTTTGACGAAAACATGTAACGAGTTTTCAACAAAAATGAACACCAAATTAAAAAACATTATAAGGAAATAGCTTTTACGCATTTTTACTAAAAGTATAAGCATATTGTAAAGAATATTTTTGGCGAAAACGTTTAACGAATTTTGGACAAGAAATTAAACAGAAATCAAAGAAATGCCGTAGATAAAGTAACAATGGTAACCAACCAAATTTGCTGAGATATTAAAGGTTTAATTTGAAATGTTATTTTTGCAAATTGATTACTACGAAAAATAATTTATGTTCAGAAACAGATCTGAGCAGAACCATATGAGAAATGTTTAGACAAAGGAAGCGTGAACAAACATAATTCTAATAAATACTTATTTTAAAAGAATATTTTCAACTTTAGATATTAAAAAAAATTCAATTTTGTGGAAAGAAAAAAAATATTATGAAGCACTCATAGCGTATAGCAAAGATTATGGGATTGAGGCTCTGCTTCGAAGTTGTTTTTAATATTTTGTGAAATATTAATAAACTCAAACAAGAAAAACAACATTTTTCTGAAACATAAAAAATACCTTCATAGTTAATTCATAGTTAAAGACTTGAACTTAAGAACTCTTCTTTCTAAAATTTCCCAGCTTATTAACTTTCATAAGAAGTACGTGTGAGCTACAATTTTTAGTTATTATCATAGAAGTTTTCATGACGCAGTAGGATTAAAATGAAATGAATGTAACTAACTTGCCATAAAAAAATAAACCCTATATCCATAATGAAGCACATTAGTGTTAAAACTGCAGATAACAGAGACACTTGCATAAAATAAGAATTATGAAAATAATGTAAATGTTAACAGTTAACTCTAACTTTACCACTTTTTGAACTCTTGATTACACTTCAGCTTTAGCGACAATTAGATTTATTTATTTAATGTTGCTCAGCTTTTTGGAAGTTAACAATTGTAATAACTTCCATTTTCCAACTCGAAATAAATGACATCTCATTATTTTTAAAAGCTTTTAATATAGCAAAGCTGAATTTCTTAATTTTCATGGGAGGAGAATATTGCAGAAGTTTTTTTTTTAAATGTACTCTTAAAATGTTTCAGAAAAGCAATTACGCGTTTATTTAACTCAAGATAATTTTGTTATCTGATAATGTGAAGATAGTGAAAGGCTTTTAAAAAATGTTTAAAATTGTTAAATCTTAAATAAAAAATTTTGTAGAATCTCATTTTGCCAATTTTAAGTCAAAAATTTTTCGGTCTTTCTTTGTATTATGTTTTAACAATACTTTAATTTATTAAATAAAAACCGTTCGTCCGGTTAAAATGAAAATTCTCTGCTCTTACCATTAAATGCAAACTGCGCAAAATTAATTATAATATGACAAATTTCCTCTCTTTTTGTTTCACCAAGATATGTAAAACTCTATAAGACACCATCTTAAACAAATGGTTTGGGCTTTTTTCCTTCCTCTAAAAATGGTAATAGCTTAGAACTTCTATCTTACACCACACGAAGAAACCATTCTAATTGCTGGAATTCTACCAAGAACATATCAATATTATACGACATGCAAACGCTTAGCGAAATATTTTAACATGACTTAGACTTTTTCCATAACCAAAGAAAATTGAAGAATTTCTGCGGGAAAACCCAAATAATGTTGCTTGATTTGTTTGGGAATTCACTGAATTTTAATAAAATTAAGAACTTACAAAATATTTATAAGACAACATCTATATATATATTTCTCTTACACGGCACCAAAAAAAAACCTCATTACAACTCCCCGAATGGCAACGTTAGAAAATCGACCAATGATTGCTGCTAAAAATGTCACATGCCAAATCTAGCTCAGGTGGCTCAACATATAGCGCTTTTAAAAACGGAAACAATAACCAGAGTGAGCATTGTAAGGTTGTTCAATTCAGATTCATGCTCTAAAAACATGATAATAAAATTTAATGCCATCTAAAGGACTCTGTAATGGCACTAGATTAATTGTTACAAACTTGCAGCGTAATTTAATTGAAGCTAAACTGATTGATGATGATGAAGCAGGTACATTTTTCATTCCGAGAATACCTCTAATCCCCTCTGATAACAACATGCCGTTTTCTTTTAAGAGAAAACAATTTCCTATTAGGCTGGCCTTCTCCATGACTATAAATAAGTCACAAGGTCAGACTTTTGAGAAAATCAGTTTAGTATTGACTAAACAAGTTTTTAGTCATGGACAACTTTATGTTGGCCTGTCAAGAGTTAAGTCATTTGACAGCCTTTCAGTAATTGCTCCAAGATGCCAAATCTATAATTGTGTTTTCAAAGAAATTCTAAATGCTTAGTGTTAATTTCTTAGAGCTTTGCAGAAAAAAATGTTTTTTGGAAAAAATTTAATTGAAACTTCTATTGGCAGTAGGCAAGGGGAACTGCCAAAATCAAAACTCCCCGATTAGAAATGCAGCATGGCGACCTCCACGTGGTATTTCTCGGGTAATGCTAACAGCCATGCATTTTAATTTATTGTATGTAAAACATCCTTATTTTGTTCTAAAATGTTATGTACTTTATCACAAATGTTAATTAATATAGAAATTGATTTCAATAATGCTGATCACCAAAAAATATTTCATTTGGCGATAAAACAAATTTTTGTGTTCTTGAAAATGAAAGACTTTTTGAGGGTTATTATCTCACAAGGAAAAGTTAGGGTTTAAAGTTTATATTTTTAAATAATAAAATTTTTTTCTAAAACTTTCAGAATTTCTAGCATTAACTAATTTATTATACACATTTAGTTGAATTTAGGTGAGTAACTGCAATATTTGATAATTTATTTTGCTAATATGTTTCTCATTTAGCTAATGTTTTGATTTTTTCACCATGTACAATCTAAATAGCTAATATACTTTTTTAAAAGCCAATAAGAACATTGATAGAATTCTTCTACATAAGTACAATACTATGTCTTTGATGATAAAATACTATGTCTTTGATGATAATATACTATGTCTTTGTGCTAGAACATTGTGTTCATTGGCGAGCGAGCGCAGCGAGCCATTGTTCACGGCGTGAACCACATAGGATTGCGTAGCAGTTCTCGGGGGTTGGCGAGCGTTAGCGAGCAGGGAGCGGAGACTCCTAGTTAAGTAAAATAGCTGTACGTCAAAATATCTCGTGTGAGGTACAGATTTATACTTGAAAATCAAAATGATGTTGCTTCATTTGTGTTGAAATTAATCAGTTCAATGCAATTAATCAATGTAATGTACCATATCATTATAATTCCATTTCAATGCAATTCATTAGTCAAGTTTTATTTACTATCTTTAAACTCTCGAATTATTATGAAAAGTCTTTTAGGTTAGACAGGAAGTATGAAAAAAACTCGTATGAGCAACAGTTTCATATTAGAAAAATCAAACTAATGTTGCTTGATTTGCGTAGAAATTCACCAATGAAAAATTTTTCTGGAACTTTTATTTCCAGAAAACTCAACATTTATCAATACCTTGTAAGATAATTAAAAACCTCGGCTCTTCGAAAATGTAGCCTACATTTTGCAATAAGTTAGACCAATTAAAAGCAGTCTCCAGTTTTTCTCCTCTGCAACATTTTTTTTAATAAATACTTTTAAAGATGGGTTTACTTTTCCAGCGGAAATAGTTCACTTATTTCCTCAATAGATGGCTGCTCAGGTTATCTCTGCTTATTATTGAATTATTGTGAAGTTTTAACGGTGTATAACTTGATTTGCCTCCGGGTGGCACCACTATTATAAGTTTTAAATTGAATTACAATTGTGATATTTATCTAAAATTTTAATCGTCTTTTTAACTGAAATTTTTGGTTGAATTATGTGTATTTGAGTTTATTTATATTTAATTAATATTGTTTTATCACTTTTTTAAAGTATTATTTAATTCGTGACTGTTTTTATAGTTGGACTATTTTTTGTGACGTTCACTGGTGTTGCACTACTGCTCGTGGGTGGGGGAAAAAAACAGTCTAAGATTCATTCGCTTTCCTAACACGCGGATAAAAGGAGGTGGAGAATGGCTGAGAGGTGAATGAACTAAGGCCGGAGCCACTAAGTGGATGAACGGAAGTGGTGAGCGAAGTTAGACCAGAGTCGCTAAAACCGAATCTGTTAGAGACTCATCTCGGCGTCCCATTTCTGAAAGTCTGCTGTTCCACATGTGCTAACTGCCACATTAGAAGGAAGCCTGAAAGGAGTTTTAGTGTGCTGTTTATCAGAAACTGGAATGTTGACCGGATTCACGAGTTCCCTCAGCAATACTAGTGGGCGTTCAAGGAATTTGGTCGGTAATTTGGTTTGATTTTAAAAACTCTAAGCTCGGTTTTTGAACATTTTTTAAAGAATAATTTACTTTTATTTTAAATTGCTTTTAGTAGATTTTAATATAAGTGTGCCTTTTATTTTTAGTTCTTTTAACTGGACTTGGAATATTAGAATATTAGAGTCTGATAATTTTAATTGCATTTTATTGAAAATATAATTTCATATTCCTAAATTTTAAACCAGAAGTAACAAATAATTTGCACATATGTGATATCTACATAATAGCATTTGGAAATGATGTGAATTTGTTTTTGTTTGGAAATATTTAGCAACAATAAAATTGTTTGTAAATGTTTATGTTTCAAATAATTCCCTGATTGATTTTCCTTCGAACATGGTTAACACTGTTACCAAAGTTACTATATTGATCACTAGATAGCGTAAGTCTAAATTTCAGTGGCAACAGTACACCTCTTCTTCTTAACCAAATGATTAAAGTGTTCTTCAGATTCATTAGAATGAACCCATATGTAAAAAATTATACACAAAGATATATTTAATCAGCCTGAATTTTGCTCAGGTTTATCATCACGAACTTAGTGTTATTTCAGCGTCTTGTATGAAGAGTTTCGATTAAATTAGGAAGATTTATTAGATAATAAAAATGTTTGATAATTATGCCAATTCGAAAAAAAATCTATAAGAATAAAAATATTTAGGTCCATTTTTATAAGTGCTAAAAGAATGCGGGTTTATTTCTATAAACTAAGAAGTATCTGAGTTCACTGCTATTAGCTTAAAAAGCCTGGATTAAATTTTATTTGCCTAAAAAATCCAGATGCATTCCTAAGAGTTTAAGAAAATTTGTTACGTTTAATATGAAATGTTGTAGACTTGGCCAATCAGCCTAGCACATTTATAAATGACAGTAATGATTTCAAAGAGATCCAAAATTTTCAATTAACCAACGATATATATACATAAAAGCAAAAAATTTGTAAAAGTAGAGTTGTTTTGAAAACGAAATTTGTTGCGTTTATTAGAAACTGTTGTGGACTTAGCTAATCAGTCTAACACTTTATTAAATAACGGTAATGATTTACAAGAGAAACAAATTTTCAGTTACATAACGATATGCATAAAGACATAAAATTTATGAAAGTAGAATTGCTTTGAAAAAGATATTTGTTGTGCTTATTAGGAAATGTTGTAGACATGGTCAATCAGTCTAACAATTTGATAAATGATAGTGAAAACTTACAGGCAGTCAGATTTTTCAATTAGCCACCCACATATGCACCGAAAAGCCATTACATTATGACCACCCTCCATTTATAACAATGGACTCGCCCAAGTTTTCATGGTTTCTCGCCCAGGAACAATGTTTTCATGGGGCACATTAGGACCCATAATCCTCATAGAACAATCCCTGACGTCTGTAAGCTACTTGAACAGAGTTGCAGACCAGGTTCACAGATTCATGGCAACAGTTTTTCCTGCGGGGGATGGTGTCTACCAGTAGGATAATGCACCATGTCATAAGGGTCGAATCATCGAAGAACATTCCAGTGATTTCAAGTCATGTCTTGGCCCCCAAATTCACCTGACCTTAATCCAATAGATCATTTGTGGTCCTACTTGGAAAACCAAATTCGTGCAGACACGCTACCCCCTCGCAATGTGAGGGAATTGCAGGACCAGTTGGTGAGCGTTTGGTGCCAGATACCTCAGACTACCTATCAGCACCTTGTGGAATCAATGCCACGGCGGGTGCTAGCAGTTTTGAGAGCTAAAGGTGGTCCTACATGTTATTAGCAGGGTGGTCATAAAGTAATGGCTCTTCGGTGTATATAAAGACATAATATGCATAATTGTTTTAAAAGAGAACGGTCTTTTTTTTCACCTTTGCCCAATAAATTTGCACAGTAAAGTAAATGTAACGGCTTTAAACTTATTCGAATTAAAAATAAAGTAAGTTAAAAACTAAAAGTTATAAATTTCCAAGTCAAGCTTTTCCAACCCCAAAAGGCTCTAGACTTAGTTCCTATATTCGAACATTTACCACAGAAATCCCAGGAGGCTTCAACCATCCCAACGGACTAAAATCTAAAACTTTATCTTTAAAACAGTTTCGCGTTTGAGAGGAATTGGAATCGTCATAAGGAATGATGATTAAAGATTGTAAATATCTCACGGGAATTTAGAACGCGTATTAAGTTTGCTTATCGTTATTTTAGTAGATATGATGGTTAGATAAATAAGGTTTTAAGTCGTTTCTAATCACTCCTGTGGGGAATATGCTATGTTCGTTTAGAATGTGAAATATAGTCTGCTTGTAGGCTTTACTGTGAATTGCTTCGAATATTTAAATTTATTCGATTTAATTTTTATTGTAGATAAAATTAGTCTATATAGGGTCAGATAAGTTAAAATAAATAATAAAACTACGTTTATTCATGCAGTAAAAATCCATACGTCATCAAGAAAGAAACTTATATTATGCACATCTAGAAAATACTGCATTACATTATTGAGGAATAGGGCAATAAATCAATCATATATGAATTATGATTTCATAACCTCAGTTTTAAGATAACTAGAATTTATTCTATAGTGAAAAATGGTATTTTTATGCACTAAATTGAACATAATTGAACTACCATTGAATATCATATTTTATTAAATTATTAAGCATAATATTTTATTATACCTTTGAACTTATAATTTATTAAATAGTTAAAATTAAGTAGATTTATATCTTGATTCATTATTCATCATTATGTTTGATGATATCGTTGGAAGTAATTATATTTATAACGTTTAAATATTTTTGAAGAATAGATTGTAATATAAAGTTGAATTATCGTTTAACATTAGACTTTGTTATATCATTGATAATTCTTTGATTATTGTACTTTATCATCTATTACTGTTGAATTTCATAAAACCGGAGAAATTAATACTGTTGGATTAATTCAGAATATATTTACACTGTTTATTAAATATTTAAAACGTTGATTTTTGTTAAATTTAGACTTGGAAGATGTAGAAATATGTTGTCTTATTAACACGAAAATATAATAATTAAAATATATTTTTCAGCATTTAATAGGCAAAAACTATTTTAAAACCTCTTATGTATTCAGATAATATTCATCCCATACATTTTTCTTTTAATTTTTGATTCATGTGCACAAAATATAAATAAAATGGTTTTAATGATCGAAAATTTTAAAACTTATAATTCAAAACATTGATGTCAATTATTATATGTTAATTATATAATTAAACGGTATTTGTGTTTCTCCGTAAATAGTTATATTAAAATAATTATTAATTACGTTTTACAGCATGCAACATAAAAGTTATATTTTTTGGAAGCAACATTTTGAAAGACTCAATTTCAAGCAATTTACTTAGCAAACTATAATAAACAAAAAATAATTACAATACCTCCTTCATCATTGAGTATCATTTTCTCATAGTTGCTGTGCTGTGTATGATAAAGTTGCTGCGTAGAAGAATTCACTTTATTGCTCTCTAATGTCAAGGAAAATTTCTAAAACTTATCTGCAGAGTGTACGCCTAAATATTTAAATGTTGAAATTTGTAGGTTTGAACGATTTAGTAGCCCAGAACATCTAATACTGCATGATCATCTGATCTACTACAATACCAAGCAATGTACAGTGCGTCAAAAAATGGACAACCCTGAATAACTTTTAATTTAATGATCGGATCGTCACGTTCCAGGACTCAATCGTAATGGTTCGAGAAGGTGACCTCATTTTAAAATTTTAAATATACGACATCTTCAAAATTCGATTTCTGTGGAACTATTCATCCGATTTTGTTCAAATTTGCATTTTGCCATATAAAAATACGTACTTCAGAATAATGTAAAAATTTGTATACCATAAAACTCAAGTTTTTTTCGACTATCATTTTGTAAAATAATAAAAAATACTAAATATTCACTAAAACTCATTTTTTGCATGAGATTATTTCTGGATAGACGAATTTCATAATTGTGTACGAAAATTTTCAATTCTCTTAAAAAGTTCTCGAGATCTGCAAAACACGCAAGAAGTAAAATTAACTTTAAGGGGTTCAAACTACCGATCGATCTCCAGATCAAACTACAGGGACCATATTTCTCAAATTGCGGTTACCTCCTATATTTTTGCGGTTAGAAATCTATCGAGAAAAGGTGTGTTTATTGAGAAATAGTACGTTTTTGTGTCTGATTTCGTAACTTAAAATATCGTGGGCGCTAAGTAATTAGCATATTTGAGGTTACTCCTTCGAAGCATTGAGATTGAGTCCCAAAATGAGAAGATCTGATCATTGGATCAAAAGTTATTCAGGGTGGTCCATTTTTCCTTTTTTTTGGCGCACTGTACTTAATATTAATTAACTGAAGCGTTATTAGTTTGAAATTTATTAACTGAGACTAAAATAACATGTAGAAACTGTAACAGTGAAGTTAGATTTTTGTAAGCCACCTGAAATAATAACATCATTACTTAAAAAGGAGGTTTGCTTATTTTTGTCTGCGACGCCCATCATCGTCTTAATTTTTCATGATTCATACTTCAATAAATTAATTTCTCACATAACATGAAACCTGAAGTATTAACCTCTATCCTTGGGTTCCACAAAAAAGAATCTTGCAGCAAAAAATGTCCCTTAAATTTTTAATAAAAAATAATCTCTTTTTCACGATTTTGGCATTTTTAAAATTTTTTAGTATTTCACCATTTGTTAAAAAAATTCCACGGGTCATAATAACATTATTACGTTAATTATTTTATGACCCCCCCCCCTCTGCAGAGCCAAAATAAATCTCGAATCCATATCACCGTACCTAGCCAGTTCTGCGATTGGGCTGATAACTAAAAGTTTTTTATGATTCTGACAGTTAAAAAACTAAGTACCTATTTATTATGCTTTCCCGCAAAAAAAATTACATTTTAAATTACAATACATATCATCTTATCTATATATATAAAAACGAATGTGTATATGTCTGTTTATCCTTTATAAACTCTTAAACCATCCGACAGAAAGCTATGAAACTTGGCATACAGATAGTTCAAAGCACGAGGAAGTTTTCTGTTCATTCTGCGACAAACCGTTCCAGCGGTATCAGCGAAAATCGAAATGGAATTTTCGTATTGGTTAAAAGTTAGCCAATTATTTTAAATTTTGCTATAAACGATTCAGTTTTCAAATATCTTGAACAGTGATATTTTCTATCTTATAGCTCTATTCTTTTAGAAAAGTAAATTACATATACTTTAATATTTAATTATAATTCGCCCAAGTTTCTTTATGTCAGGTGAGCACATGCACGTAAAATCAACGAGAATAGATTTCATAATTATTGGTCGTATCTCGGATTTAGTATTGTGAAAACTGTTTAATAAAAATAAAGGCAAAAGCAAATTTTATTCAAATTGTACGCTTTTAATAATTATTTATATTTAGTATGCAATTTTAGGTTACCACAATTAAATATAGTTTTTGAAGGTTTCATTGCTGACAGCTGTCATTTGAATAGTATTAGATTGTTTATTATTACAAAGTTTGTGAATTCACATTCATTTTATTTATTTCATTTAAAAAATAGATTTTTGCTTTAAATTTTATCATTATTATATTTCTTATTTATTTCATTTCATTTTTATTGCTTTTTTTATTATTTAAAATAAATATGTGAATTTTCGATTTAGCAAATTTGCGACCACTGCCAACTTTTACATTTCTTTTTGTTTGAAAGAGAATATTTGCAAAAATATGCCACCTAAACGAATCGCTCTTAGTTGATCAACATCTTAAGCACGCAAAAAGAGAACTACCCGTGTTTTAGAAACATCGGAGAAACGGGAAAAAAAAAGACTTGAAACTAATCGAGAACACAATGCTTTAGCCCGTTCCTTAGAAACGTCTGAGCAACAGGAAAGAAGACTGTTAACAAATCAACTACGCACTGCTCAAGACCGTTCGTTGGAAACATCAGAACAATGGGAAAGAAGACTGTTAACGAATAAACTACGTTCTACTCAAGTCCGTTCGTCGGTAACATCAGAGCCACGGGAAGCAAAAATGAAATCCGATCGAGAACGCACTTCGCTATTCAGACGCTGCCAGTACTCTGATTTGAATCTCAGTGCATTTCACTATGATCCGACTACCAACTATAGCCTTTCACCCAAGCGTCATCATCGGAAAAATAGATCAATTATGTATGTTTTATAGTGCTCTCAAATTTAAGAATGTAACAGTTAGAATTTGCTGTTCTGGACGCAAAGTGAAATTACCAGATTTAACGTCTCCAGCCGAGCCATTATCAATGTTGTTATCGGGTCAAGGAAATCAATAGAAACTTTTCTTGGCGAATATATGTCAGTACATTTGTGTTTCCAAATGACTTCATTCGGTGCTACAAGTATAGGTGCGCATATGGGCAGACAGAGCTATTTATTACATTCGCATGCAATCCTGTTTGAGCTAAAATTAAAGAGCTTTAGTAACTTATGCAAACATCATCGGATCTTCATGATGCATAACCACACGTGAGTTAAAACAAATATTAAGCTCTATACTTGGTTTTATTGCGAAAAGTCATGTTTTTGGAAAGACACGGTGTTTGATGTTTTCTATTGAATGTCAGAAAAAGAGAATTGCCACATGATTTGGCTTAGTGCAAAAATCACACCACGACAAATTGCTCAGCTCATATCAGCAGAAATATTCATGTCACCATCGATCCAGACTTTTTTCAGATCATCATCCAAAATATGTTTCATGGTCGGTGCGCATCCCCATACATGTCTGCTTGAAAATGCACTAACGATATCCTAGAGAATTAACTGTTGAGACTATCACTGGTTTTTTCACCATTAAATAAAATTCTCATTTCAAATGATAATCACAGATCTCATTTACACGCTTAAATGTAAAATTTATATTCAAACTGAAAGCGTTGCAACGCACGCAGGGTACAGCTAGTATCTATATAAAAATGAATGTCTGTCTGCCTGTCTATCTGTGTATGCGTATGTCCTTTATAGACTCCTAAACCTTCCGGCCGAAAGCGATGAAATTTGGTCCACACATAGTTTCAAGCACAAGGAAGGTCACTGTGAACATTAGAACATTCTACGACAAATCTTTCGAATGGGATGTGCGAAAAACGAAATGGAGTTTTCTGATTGGTTAAGCGTTAGCCATTGTCTTAAATTTAACGAATCAATTTTCACATATTTTAAAGATACAGTGATAATTGCTAGCTTATAGCTCTTTTTGATCAAAACATAGCTTATTGCACGTACTTAAATATTTAATAATTTTATAGTCGCTATGGCAGATGAATTCAATATTAATTCGAATATAAACGAATAGTGGTACTAATTCGTTTAGGTGAAACATAAAAAATTGGAGCCAATGAGGCTTAATTACGCCATTGATGCTTAATTAATTAAGGTAATATATGCATATTGAAATGAGAGAAATAAGCAATATACAAGAAAGCAAAATAAATGGAGTAAATGTATTTGTTTGTCTAGAACAGGGGTTGCCAAACTTTTTTGATCATCGACCCCTATATAATTTTTCGAAATCTCCATCGACCCCCATAAAGTAATTTTCTGTTAATTAAAGTAAAACTCTATTAGATACTGTGTTTGTACATTTATTTTATGATTTTGAACATTTATTAAAGTAATAGTACATACATAGCGTAACAATAGTTTTATGAAAAATATATTAATGTTGAAATATAAATACCTTAATATTTATGAAATAATAAGTAATTATAAGTAAGTAGAAATAATAAGTAAAGTAACTACGGATTTATTGCTTCTTAATCAATGACATGGGTATGCCCGGTGTTTTTTTTTCTGCAAGGTTCGTTATATTGGGTTCAAAATTGGTCAATTTTAATCTTAAATCCCCTCGAAACTCCACATTTAATTTATTTCTGTTCTTAGTTAAGATTGAATTTACGTGACTGAAACCGGCTTCAACCATATAGGAGCTTGGAAATGCTATCAAGAGTGGCTGTTCGTAGAGAGAGCTATTTCGTAAAGTCTTACATATTTTTGCATTATATTTATATTTGTCCAAAATTTGCTTATTGTTGCATTTTTAAAAGGCGTCTTTGCTTCAAATCCCCATAATAATTCACCAAGCTCATCTTGCTGGTTGATGTCCACGTTTTCAATTTGAGCAGAAAAAAATGGCACAATAATCCAATCAGGGATGTCAATGCTTTCAAAATCAACAAAACGCAGTTTAAAATCGTCGCTCAATTTTTGAAGATTACCTGTATATATTTCCAAGTCTTTTTCTTTTATTTTTAATTGTCGCATATCTGAAAAATACTGATAGTCCTTCGACCAATCGACCCTTCCAGTTTGGATCGACCCCCATTCGACCCCCTGGCTCGGATCGACCCCCGCTTATGTCAATTAGACCCCTTTGGCGACCTCTGGTCTAGAAGAACCGTAAGAAATGGTCATACTATCATCGACGACAATGATGCTTGATTAATGTTGGTAATATGTATTAATTGAAATAAAAAAAGTAACTTCTGAACTAAAAAACAAAAATATATAGAAAAGATACGTATTCACGTTTTGGGTAGCAGTAAAAAAATGTACATATTATTATTGACACTAATGCTCAATTAATATTGATAATGTGGAAAATAATAAAATAAGCTATGTGCAAAAAGGCAAGCTCATGGAAGAAAGATTAATGAGAAATTTGTTTAAGAAAACTGTAAAAAATCGCCATTCACAGATGACGCTTAATTTATACATATCACTGATGGTAATATGTACTACTGGTATTATGGTAATTGGCGAATTGGTTTTGATAAGAATTCTACAACGGGTTTTCCGTAGTTTCAGAAAAATTTTTTTTTTCAATAGTATCTAAGATAGTGCATTAATATTTTAAAGAATTGGAATTAAAAGAAAGTTTTTCCACCCCTACTTATATATATTTTAACAGTAAATTAAAGGTGAGATAGATAAATTGTCATACTCCAAAATCCTTATGAAGTTCCAATATATTTTTTTTTTAAAATTCGGCTTTAGTTGGCTACCACTTACAGATAGGTAAAAACTCAAATGTTGAAGGGTTATGTAATAAGTACCAAATATTATATAGGTATAAAATATGATATTGATGTATTGGATGATTTTTAAAAGTGTATCAGTTTTAATACCTATACTTTAGAACTAAGTGTTTTACGGCCCCTCAAAAAGAAAAATCCTGAGAAAATCATTTAATAGTGGTAAATTTTAACTGTCATGAATCGTCCGAGGACAATAGCATCATGCCAAGAGATGCTAAATACATTTTATCTTTATTCCAACGTAAATTACAAACAATGTGCTTTGCTTACTCCAATAGCATAAAGCCGCCGAAGATTAAAACTTGTAGCATTAAATAAAAAAATTAAATTATTTTAGCTATATTAATTGAAAAACTTAATGGAAGAACCAGGCAAGTGACATTTCCCGAACGAAGAAAAGAACACATGTATCCGAATTATTTTATAAGCAATTTATTCGAAAGTGGGACTAATAATTCTTTGCTTTATTTTATTCACCACTGCCTAATCTATATTCTAGCTTATAACTGTATTTGATAAAAAATATAGTTTATTAAGCGGATTTAAATATTTAATTATTTTATATTCGCTGTATCAGATAAATTAAATGAACAACATTACGTGGTAGCACGCGTTGTCTACGTCACCAAATTTATACTTTTAAAGTTGTGTGATACCACGCGCCTTTTTTTTTTATTTATATTAATTCTTTTAAAACGTGTTTTTATAAAATAATTATTTAATATCAACGGTAAATGAATAAAAAAATATTTATGTGTTCAAAGGTAAAATTAATGGAAACTGGTACTAATTCGCTTAGATAAAACGTAAAAGAAATCGCCATACCATTATTGACGACAATGAAGCATAATTAATTTAGGTAATATATGCATATTGAAATTAAATAACGGAACTATGTACTAGAACTCAAAAGTAATGGAGCAAAGATAAGTATCTAGAAGAACCATAAGAAATCATCATACTTTCATTGACGACAATGATGCTTAATTAGTGTTAGTAATATGTTAATTGATATAAAAAATATTTACGTACTAAAAAGCAAAAATAATAGAGAAAATTTATTTATTCATTTTGGGGAGCCGTAAAAAATCATGATATTATTTTTGACACTAATGCTTAATTAATATTGATAATATGAATTAATTGAAATAGAACAAAACAAGCTATGTGCTTAAAAGCGAAGTTAAAGGGGAAAAAATTTAATAGGAAATTCGTTTGGGCAATCTGTAGAAAATCGCCATTTACGGATGACGATTACTTATTGTGCATTACTGACGTTAATATGTTCTACTGGTATTATGGTAATTGGTGCAGTTTTGAAAAGAATTCCACAACGGGTTTTTCGTAATTTAAGAAATTATTTTCGTAGTGCTAGAGAAAAGATAGTGTATCAATATTTTAATGGATTAGAATGTAAACAACTTTGTTTCCTTACTACTTATAAATATTTCAGTAGTAAATTAAAGGTCAGATAGAGAAATGGCCCCGCTTCAAAAATGAACGAATTCTATTTTTTTTTTTTTTTCAAAATTTCGACTTTAGCTGACTGTCACTGACATATGCATTTTTCACAAAACTTGAATGTTGATGGGTTATGTAATATGTTCCGAATATACTAATATAGATATAAAATATGATATTGATATAATTGGTGATTATTAAGACAGCACCAATACTTAGCAGTTGTCATACTGATACTTAGGAAATAAGCTTTTTACGGTCCTCGAAAGGGATATGAACTTAATTTACTTGATAGTGCAATAGCATCATGCAAAGTGACGCTAAATGCATTTTATCATTTTTCTAATGGGATAAACTACAAAAAAACGGATTTTGTTTACTTCAATGATGCAAAGCCACTAAAAAGGGCAACAAATAATATTAAATAAAAAAAATTTAAGATTTAATTATTTTAACTATATTAACTATATAAATTTAACTATTTTAACTATATTAATTGAAAAACTTAATGGAGGAACCAGGTAAGGGGCATTTTCAGGACTAAAAAAAGTTGTATCTGAACTATTTTATTACCAATTTATTACAAAGAGGGAAAAAAAATTCTTTTTTTTTTCATTTATTTACCCCTGCCTAATTTGAAATAAAAACCATGCAAGCATACTAAATACTGATGTAATTAGTTACGTTATGATTTGAGTGAAAACAAAAACAGTTCTGTTACATAAAACATACCCGTATTGATACAACCACTTTTTTTATTTTCTCTGATTCATTAATTCCCCTAAAAATTTCCCTTACCTGGTTATTCCTCCAAGTTCGTCTTTAATCACGTCGGTATATTATTTTCAGTTTTGAGCATGATTTCGTAGTGCTTCTCATTTATTTACTTTTTATTTATTTTTTGCTCTCCCCGTGTGAAGAACGGGTATTCAGCTAGTGTTTTCATAAATAATTGGATTACGTAGCTCTTTATTTCATTGCTTATGTGTTTAATAAAAGTACTTGACTAACTGCTACCATAATGTCATAATTCATAGGTCATGCTCATTAAAGTTATCAACATTAACTTTACTAAGTTTTATAAAATATGTCATGGAAAACATATAAATCATTTGAAGCAATAGAGCTAAAAGCCTCGTATTTTCAAATATGATAATTTTACAACAAACTGTTTCTCAGTATTGTTGCCACATAGATACTTTACATAATTTTGGAATTTCCTCTGCATAACAGCTCATTTCTCAAAAGCATTTTATGGCCGAGAGTATTTTGCACTAAACACGCTCTCTCGAACAATTTGAAAATGTGGTTTGTCATTAAATTGCTCCAAAATTTTTAAATATATTTTTATTACAAGCTATTAGTTCGTGTCAAAACTACTTCTGCTACTTCCAACAACTCACACTATATTTTAGGGGAAAGAAAACTTTGAACTTATACAAGCCTTAAATTACAGCTTGTACGCTCAGAATATTTTTTGTTTTTATCAAATTAAAATTAAAAAGAAATCATAAAAAAAAACAGTTTTGAAAGATTGATATAAAAACACAAGTTAAATAATTTTATATTCAATCGACTATTTAAACTAGAATAAATACTTTTTGAAGCTTTTTTTTAGTTTAGCATTCGTTGTGGCAGTTAGTTTTTCACTCAAAATACCATAATTTTTGGCATTTTTCTTCTTTATAAATGCGCATTGATTGAACGAATGTAAACCCTTTTACCATTTTAATACACCCTTTTTAATTTTTCCTGTGATATTTAATAAAAATATAAATATATTGAAAGAAATTTATATTAGTTAAGTGGTTATTATTACAAAATTAAGAAAAATGCATTAACCACTGTATCATGAAAATCCACTTCAAAACTATTTAAATTGCAGAATAAAAAACAAAAATTTATTAAAACAAAACAAAAATCTACAGTAAAAAATGCATAACATTATGACACTCCTGTGAACATTCTACATCGGTTTTTTCTTCGTTTTGTTTTTTACACTTTAAAATTAAGGATGTACCGCAAAAAAAGTCATCAATGTGTAAAACAATATGTAGTAAAAAAACTACTATTGCACAATAATAGCAATGAATATTTATGATAAGAAAATAACTCTATGAAAATCTAATGAATCACAACTGAGGAATTAGAGACCAAAAACTTTAACATTTGTTTCATTGACTGGATAAATATATAGTATTTATTTGAAATGTGGTTCTTGCCAGGTTTTACCAGGCAATAAAACTGGTTAACAGTTTCTTAATCCACTTTTCTCGTTGCTAATGTAACAGATTTCGATAGCGGGTTTTTTCCTCCATCGACTGAGTATTAATTAATAACCCAAATGTTTGTCCTTTATTTACTTAATTATTTTAAGTATTCGAAGAATATATATTAAAGACTGCTATAACTGAAATCTGTGACCATAAATCATATAAAAATAGTATTTAACTATGTATTAAAATGAATTTCAAACAAATACTGGTTTAAATTAAACGCATACGCTAATGGTAAAGACTGAAAATTTAAAGATACAAAACTATAAACTACTGATGGTTCGAGTGAGAAAACGAACCATCAAAGTTTTACTTTCCCACTTTAATGACTAAGACTTTTAAAAGTTTTTCAAGTTAATTTAAAATCAGTCGAAATCTTAAGTTTATACTTCTTGTACAAATAGAAAATTGTTTTGAGCGACAAGCTTTTACTTTTATGAAATATAATCGTTCCAAAAATAAAATAATCAGTTTACGCATAAAAATATGCTATAATATTTTTTATCGTTTAAAATAGCAATATATTAGCAGAGAGTTTTGAACAAAGTGCTCTACTGGCAAATATATACCTTTATATATATAAGTGACCGGCAAAGTATGATATGCCGGCATTACATATAATGCCTGACGTTTTTAGACAAATTATGAAATATGAGAAGTATTACATACTTTACCTAGGCATTATATATAATGCCGGATGCCATTTANCAAAGTGCTCTACTGGCAAATATATACCTTTATATATATAAGTGACCGGCAAAGTATGAAATGCCGGCATTACATATAATGCCTGACGTTTTTAGACAAATTATGAAATATGAGAAGTATTACATACTTTACCTAGGCATTCTATATAATGCCGGATGCTGTTTAAGCAAAGCATGAAATAAACGTCCTGATAAAGCTGTTATGTAAATGATGTGCATGTTACTGTGAATGACCGAAATCGGTGGTTGTTGACTTTCACCGGCGAATGTTGACAATCACATAGTCGCTTTTGTGAATGTCCGAAATACTTATTATATCCGGTTTGATATTAATTTATTCGTGGATATAATTACGTTAATTCGATATTTTTATACTTACTGACGATAGATTAGAAGAAACATCAGTGTTTGGAGTATCGGGCAAATATATACCGGGCAGTGGCCCTTGACCTTAAAAAAACATCAGTGTAGGGTATACCGGGCAAATGTATACCGGCCAATGGTTTTTTAAGGTCAAGGGCCACTGCCCGGTATACCCTACACTCATTTTTTTTAAGATCAACAGCCACTGCCCGGTATACATTTGCCCGTTATACCCTACTCTGACGTTTTTTTAAGGTCAAGTGCCACAGCCTAGTATACATTTGCCCAGTATACCCTACACTGATGTTTTTTCTAATCTATCGTCAGTAAGTATTAAAATATCGAATAAATGTAATTATATCCACGAATAAATTAATATCAAATCGGATGTAAAAAATATTTCGGACATTCACCAAAGCGACTATGATTGTCAATATTCACCAACAACCACCGATTTCGGTCATTCGCAGTAACATGCAAATCATTTCCATAATAACCTCATCAGGACGTTTAGTTCATACTTTGCCCAAATAGCATCCAGCATTATACATATATAATGCCTAGACAACGTGTGAAATATAAATCATTTCATACTTTGCCGGCTAGTTTCAGGCATTATATATAATGCCGGATTTCATACTTTACCGGTAACATATACAACAGACTATTCTTAATTCTTCCCTTTCAAATAATTTAGTAAATGGGTGCAAAATTTAAAGAAGCTTTATACAAATTTGGATGTAAAATAAACTGGCATACAAATGGGAACTGGTAAAGTGTATGATGCATTTTTTTTTCAAATATTTTACTCAACTTTACTAAATCTTCTAATATTCTTCGAAATTAAAACTGAATATTTTTTTATCAAAATTTAAAAATTATTTGGGATTTTTTTTATTTTGAAATAAATGTTGGACATTTGAAATTTTAGAAATGCAAGCACCTGATTTGTGATATATTCTTCGTGATCCAAGTAAGCAGATCATGTAAAAGATCTGATTTTAAACTCTACTCTATAGACAGACTGATTTAGTAAAGTTCATTAAATTACGGAGACTCAAATGGGTTGGTCATCTGGCACGAATTTACTGAAAATGTTACTGTGTAAAAACCTTTTTTGTAAAGCTTTTGTATACTAGATGACGCCCATTGGGATGAATTAACTGTGCTGTTACAAATGGTTTTACAACCAAAGTTAAGCACTGGAACACCTTCGTTAACATTAGAAGTGCATGTGAATGACTTCTGGGGAAGAGCAGGGCCAACCTAGGACTGTCATACCAATGAAAATAAGAAATATTCTACTGAGCTTAATTACAAAACTCTAAAAAAAGTATTTTAAACATTCAACCTGCAAAAGACAAAGGTCTGTACTTTTCATTTCACAAAGAAAGCTGTAATTTTAAACAAGCTGGCATCTATTGATCTGAAGCTGGTAATAAATATTTAAAGACTAAAAAAATATCGTACTACACGTAATTGTGCATAATTCAAAGTAAAGCTTAAATAGTCATTACCAATCTATAAGCATTGTTAACGAACTATTTATGCATCCCGAAATTCATCAGCCAAAAAATATATTCAATTTTTCAAAGTTTCTTCCAGATTCCGTGAAGTAGTATAAAATTTCATTCATTTTAAGTGTTAGCCATAAATCTTCTTCCAAAAGGTGATTATTTTATCAAGCAATAAGTAAACCTTTTAGAAAAAGCAAAATGTCTTTTATCTACTGCTCATATGTTGCGAAAAAAGGTGGATAAAATAAATGAGCGGAGTTATCTGAGAATTGACTGCGCACTGATGCGGCTAATTACTTTTATATAATATCTCTTGGGAGGAAAATTATTAATCATCATCTGGTTAAGACAATATTTTATTTATATAATTTACTATCTTGCTGTGACATGAACAAGAGCATTTTATCTAAAGGGAGTTATAGAATGTGACATTTTCTGATCTTTTTAACCTTTTTTTACACAAGTAAAACGAAAATTGTCGGAAATGTATGTTTCGTTCCTCTGTAAGAGAACAGCAAAGCATAGATACTTAAACAGTTCTGTAATATGAAATGTAAAACAATCAATCATATATCCATTATTTTGTTGCATTTCTTCAAATGCATGATATTGCCTAACTTGGTTATGGGATTTCAAATCTAAAATTATTTGGATTTTCAGATTTTTTAATTGACACTTTTAGTTTACTCTATGCCGAATTTAAAAGCGTTTTATTTATATATATATATATATATATATACAGGAGAGCACGTAAATTGCGTCAAACTTTCAGGGGAGTTAGTGCACAACTTCCGGATTAAAATTGCATAGGAAGCTATGCCCGAAAATGTTGTCGTACGCGAATGGGGAAAATTCCCTATTATGACCTGTTCAGAAACACACGGAGCAACAATTCATAATCGAGAAGCACCCCTAGAGGAATATGACGACATTTCAGTTTTATTCTATGAAATTTTAACCCTAATGATGCCTCCTAATTCCCCTAGAAGTTTTTCACAGCATTTACGAGACCCCATGTTACATATATAATTTTTTAAAGCATCGTTTATGACGTTTATTTTGACAAAAAATAGACTGAAAAAACATTTTCAAAAACCGTAGCTTTCAGAGAGAAAATTATTGCAGGTTTGAAATCAGTGATACAAAAGTCGTCCACCTCGTCTCGTTTTTGCGAATTTGTGCAAAACGTTATCAGCTGAGCATATATTATTTTTTAATTATTATAAAGAAAAAGCTCTTCTAAAGTAATAGGAAAAATCTGTCTCAAATCTGAATTATAGCGTTAACAAAATATCATTTAAAATGTATTTCCATTTTTATGGATCTTTAAAATGGCTTTTTCAACAATATTCGTTAACGTTCTTTTGGTGAAAATTTTTTGCACTAATTTACATATTTTTTTATGTATTTTTTAAATATACTTACATTTCATACTTTTTTTGAACTAAATTATATTTTCAGTAATTTATCCTCAACCAAAGTAAAATAGTCTAAAATTATTTCATTATCTTTCCTGATCAAAAAAAAATTTCTTTAAGAAAATGTTTCATGAGAAACATTCTTTATTATTCACATTAAAATAGAAACAATCTTCAGATTATTATGTTTTCTACAAATTTGCATAAGGGGTTAGGAAAATAATCATTTATTTAAATGAAAATAAGTTTGTATTTTTATAAATTTATATTTATAAATTAACAGCATCGTGACAATAACAGCTGTTGTTAACTTTTCAAACTTTGAGAAATTTCAATGTATATGCATATTTTTATAACCGATCAAACCTTGTACAATTTCAAATCAATATGATCCTAAGAGGGTATAAATCTCTCATTTTATTTTGTTAACTTTTGAGATAACAATAATTTAGGAGGCAAAATAATAAAAAATCAACATTATATAATGTCACAATTTTACTACCAAGGAAAAGTTTTTAATTAAACCATTTAAATTATTAATATTCTTTATTAAAGAAAACCTTAGTTTTAGTTTTTTATAGGTAACTTTAAACCTGAATGAACTTCTTTCTTTTTTCTTAATCGAAACAATTAAAGTTTGACTATAAATGGGCATCGCATTTCCTACGAATTTTTTTTTCTCTTAAAATGTGAGATATTTGTTTTTCCAAACAACAACTTAGAACTCTTTAAGATCTCATTTCTTTTATTTAAGTTAATCAATATCTCATCGTCTTTTTTTAAACTATTTTTACCAGACGCGAAATTTAATTATTGTAAAAATTTTAAGGCATTGTTTACCCGAGTATTTTGCTTAGCTTTTAAAATAACACTTCTTATTGCGGGAATTTATTATTTAAAATTTAAAGGAATAAAAAATTCACATAAAAATGAACAAAAAAGATAATTCAAAATAATAACTCCTTTTAAGTATTATGTAGTGCCGATATGCTTACTTTTTCAAATTAAGGCCATTTAGATAATTTTAAATCCAGCACCATGTTTTTTTACTATTTATAAAATTATAGTTGCTTCATATTTTTTCTAGACAATTTATTTAAACTGAAAACGTGCAATTCATATTTTTATTAAGTTCTTTAGATGTTTTGAAAATCGCGATTCTCATGGTAAGGACATATTAGCCAACAAATTTGACATTAGAAATAAAGTTTAACTAATATTAAACATCTGTTCTAGAAATAAATCACAAGTTTGAATACAGTATAATATATTGAATGTATGCTTTAAAGCATTATTTTATAATTATTTTTAATATTTTTTTGTAGTTTTTTTAATAAAATTTTTTTTTATTGAGAGAAGTTATTATTACAAAAATTTATAGAGCAGTTATTTTATAATAATTAAAATTTGAATTTTGATTATACACTGACCAAAAGTATAATCAAAACTATCAGAAAATGGTAAAATTTGCCTTGTTTCTTGCTCTATGGAAGCACCAAATGCACGGCAATTTTTAATCACAGCTTTGATAATGATTTTGGTAAAATTAGCATTAAAATATGGTTTTATAATATGTGATTAAAAATGGTAAATGTGAGTTTTTTGTAATTTTATCATGATACCTTAGAGCTTTAAAAACCATTCATTTAGTTACATTTATTTTTCAGTTTTTATTTTTACTAGATGTGAGGTCATCAGAACTATGATTTTAAGAACCAGATTTTTCGGTAAACTGTTACTATATAAACTGAATCTGTCACCATATTAATGGTTTAAATACCGTATATATGGAATTCATTACTAGATTATGGTTATTTTACGAAAAATGTCTTTACTATAGAGTGCAGTAATTTCACCAGACTTTTTTTCGGAGCAATGTAAAATATGTTAACTTAATCTGAACACCAGAAAAAGGGCATTTTACGAAAAATGTGAAAAGTGGCCTGATTTAATAATAATATTAAACTACATTTTCTTAAATAAATAAGTTTATTCAGCATAAATATGGATAAAATATGGACTACAGCACTAAAAGTATACATGGCATAATGTTAAAGGGGATCTACAATACAGTACGACTACTTCAATGTCAATTACTATTTTCACGACTAAAGAGCAACTCTAGTAGACTTGTTCCACTTCTCTTCAGAGATATTCAGTATCGGTTCTCGATACATCACAACCATTCGCATGCACTTTACGTACGTGTATCGATACAGAAAAAGATTTCTTCGATTCCATCTACGACCCTAGATGAAATGAATAGTTTATGTTTAGAATTTTTTTTTCAGTTCAGCTATTTTTGTGGACTATTCCAAACTGCACTTTGGAACATCAACAAGATATAACGCTCCATTCGAAGGAAATGGTAGCTGGAATTTAATGTTATTTATGACGCAGTGAGCACCACTCCTTACGATTACAAAAAAATCTAAGGAAAGAAATCTTTTCGCGTTGGGATTGTGATTTTGTTTCGCGAATAAGTCATAACTTTGCGTATTTTGTTGTTTTCTTTCATGTATAGGAAACCAGAATATCAGAAAAAAATGTGTTGCTAGGAGTTGAAGTTTAGATTATAAGATTTTGAGAGGTTTCAAACTGGCTTAAAAAAATGAACTATGCATAAAAGAAAATTTTAAAGTTTGGAAATTTTTATCGTTTTATTTGTCTTTTCATAACATATGGCCATTTGCGCTTTGTGTAAGACGTTAATCTTTGATTAAAACATCAAACAAAAACCAAGTAAGATTTTTATAGTTATTATGAGTGTCTAAGAAACTTCTTGGAAACTTTTTTTAAGGCAAACGAGCGGTATGTTCTGTTTATTTTATATACCTTATAAAAAAATGCAAAAAAGGTTCCTTTAAGAAATTTATAAATTAAAATATATTTTCTTATTTCTGATTTAATTATAAATACATTCAAAATAATTGATTTCTCATGCATATTTTATTCCTGAAAAATATCTTTTGCTTTGTTTTATTTCAAAATTTTTGTTCATTTTAATTAATTAAATTTCATGCAACAATAATTAACCTTCCATCGTTTTTAAAAAATCAATGTTTAAAAATTTAAAGGAAAACTCGAAATTTTCCTTATTTATCTTCTTAATTTTATGATAAAATAATATACATATTTCTTTAATGCAAAATTAAAGTACTATAACCGCACTGCAAAATCTTCCGAAACAAATAACGGTGAAAATTACTTGCCGGTACTTTATACCGGAAAATCGATTTTTACTATGTTAAGGAACAGAAAATCTGATAAACAGTAATATTTAGAGAAATATTTATTTAATTAAAGTGATTAAGTTAACTTACGGTAATTATTGTTGTCTGTCCAACATTTATTTAATCAGAGTGATTCAGTAATTTTAGGTCAGGCTATTATGCGGTTATTTTTACAGTGCATAAGGGACGATGAGAACTGACTCAAAACTATTCTTATAAAACTTTTGCAGAAACGAAAATTATTAACTGCATAATAGTAAAAACTATTAAGTATCAATTACATACTCTGCCATAACCTAATACTTACCCTGTCGTATCCTGCCTGAACATAATAAATACTATACTGCAACTTAAAATTTTGCCTGAACTAATTAGTAAGCATATTTAAAGTTAGGCCCTTGAATTTGGGACCAAGTGCGTGAAATCCACTCAATTGATCAAAAGTTATTCATGGCGTTTAATTTTATATTTAAATTTTTCCCACTGAACAAAAGTAATTCTTCTTTTCAAGTGCTCGACTCCTGACATGAACAACTAGTTGGTATATATATATATATATATATATATAT
>NC_092204.1:107886400-107900427 GCF_043381705.1 Parasteatoda tepidariorum | reverse complement strand
ATATATATATATAGAGAGAGAGAGAGAGAGAGAGAGAGAGAGAGAGGGAGAGAGAGAGATAAATAATGTTATTTGATAAATAATGTTATTGCGCATAGACAATCACGTAATTTCATATTTCCTTTTAAAAATACAGCAAATACAATAAAAGCAAACAAAGTCTTTAAACGACAGAACTCTTTAGATTATGAATAAATGATTTTTTATTTCACATTAGGATATTGATTAAAAAAAATTTTAAATCGCATTCATTCATATCTCGCCTTCAGTATTTCACATCCATTTTTCTCCAATTGAAATATTTCCTTTTAACGTCAAATATTACATGAAGTCAAATGAATTTTGCAATGCCGCCCCGAACAGATGGCAGTCTCAGAGTCTTAATATAAATCGTTTAAAAAAAAAAGATAAATGCTCCGAAATTGTATTGCCAATCTTTTGAAATGAATTCAAAAAAGCAGCAAAGATGACATTTCACATAAAACTCCTTTTGTTATTAGACAAAAAAAAGAAATTCTTTTTGACATATTTTAAAGAATTCCTTGAAATTCAATGACTTTAGAAGCAAAAACGGAGATATTGAATTTTAAAACAAGTCTTCTGATAATTGCCTTTTAATATACTTTTCAATCTAAACATAATCTAATGCGAATTTTTGACACAATTGTTTTTCGTAAATATTTTATTCAAAGAAAGAATGCATAACCATTTTGCTGATGTTTATTCTTTTGAAAACTATAATAAATCTGACAAAATATTTAAAATTCAAATTATTTGCCATTACATTATCTATTGTCGTTATTTACATTTTCTTTAATTTATCATAAGAATATAAGAACTGAAAAAGGGGAATTTAAAATGTTTATAAGAATTCGATTTCATTTTTGTCATACATAGGACACAATAAATCTGAGAAAAAATTAAATTTTGTATCAACAACGAGAAATTATGAGAACTTAGAGAAACTATGCTGTTTTTAGGAGATTTAAAATGTTTCTGATTCATGAAAAGATCAAATATATGACTCATGAAAGATCAAATCAAATATTAAACACTGTAGTCTAGAGAAATTATTAGGCATTTTTATCGAAGTAAAACTTTTTTGACTATATTTGCCATATGTTTAGGAGATTTAAACCGTTTTTGGCAAGAACAGGAGTTTTTTCTTTGTATTTAAGACCTAACAGTGTTATGAAATATTTTACAATATTTCCCGTCAAAAACATTTTTGATATTTAAAATATGTCTTAAACAAAAAAGGATTTATATTTAAGATAGAACAAAGTTGTGAAAATAATGATACACTATTGTTTACGTTTTTTGTAGATTTAAAATATTTCTGATTCATAATTAGCATTTGTTGTCATATGTCGCACTGCAAAATTGTAAAATAGTTGTAACCTATTAAATCACAATACACTTAAAAGATTTGTGCTACGCTTTTGAGAGCTTTAAAATGTTTATAAAATGCAAGTAAAGGCATTTCATCATAAATAAACTAAAACTGTAAGTTCAGAAAAATTATATTCTATAACAATACAAAAAGAAAACCCTTTACACGTTTATGTTATGTTTACTATGTTGTGATTCGAAAAGAATTAAAATGTTTCTGAAATATGTACTGTTTTGTTATAGATAGGTTACAACAAGATTTTTTTCAAAATTCATACATTATTAATCAATTAAAACAGTTTTGGGAGCTAATGCTATGATATATTATATTTTAGATCGATGCAAAATTATTTTGTAACACAATTAAGAAATTTTGTAACAAATATGAGGCAAACAAAATTGTGAGAAAATGAATCCATTTTACGAAAATGGTTCCTGATTGCATCTGAAGTAAAAATGATATTTTTTCAGTGCTGTGATGCTTTGAATAAAACAAATATGTGAAAAAAATAACATAACTGGGTTTTTATATTTACGCAAAGCAAAAGAGAAATGTGTTAATATTTCCTACGGTTGCGACATCCATGGTGTTCCATAATTACTATCCTTTCTGCATATCAAATATAAGTACTTACAAAATGTAGTAAAAAAATACACCTTAAAAGTTGCAAATTAAATTTTTAAATAAATAAAAAGTAAAACACTTTTTAAATGCTGGGTGAACAACTTTTGAGAAAGAAGGGATTATTAACACCAACACAAGATTGATTGCTCGGTTAAAGCTAAAAACGTTAATAACAATTGCTGTATCCAATAAATGTCAGTTTTGATATCATTCTGATTCATCAAATAAAGTTTTCATTCTTAAATTATTCTAAATTACTAAATTGGTTTCTCTTTTTTTCTTCGAATTCATATGAAAAGAATTCTAAATAGGTGAATTAGTCACTATAATTGTTATACTTCCATTATTTTGTAGTTATTGACAATACACTGTCGATTGATTGCTTAGTTATTCTTTACAAAATTTGAAAATCGCCATCTTGACTGTGCGTTTGCTCATGGTTAAATGAAATCCATGTACAAGAAAGTAAAAAAACTATTTCTATTAATTTTTCTGTGTATAAGAACTATCGATATTGGTGAGATTTCAACACTATATAAATACCTGTGATAATATTGAAAGCTGTATTTAATAAGAATTATTTAGCCATATTTGTAATGATTACTCACTTTATTATAGAAGAACTGGAAAATGTATTGTAGGTAGATTGGTAGTTGTCTTCAATGAGCCAGCCTCAGTTGCTCTAGATTGGTTGGTCGGAAAATTATCTACACTAAACATTGAGCGAATTATTCAAAAACTGTTTGTTGTATCTCATTTCGTAAAAAACACATCTGGAGTAATTAAATATAAATTAGATAATAATCTAAATCACTCCTTCTAAATCAATATACACGCACCAAAACTCTCGAGGACTTAGTAATCGCTCGAAAAAAATTTATACTTAAGCTCCAACTCTCGAATCACGCTTGCATCTTGATTTAATGCAGGCTTCTTGATTCAATGCAGTTTCATTCATTGATCCGATAACATTTATTTTTTCTAATATTTACTTAACATTTTATACAAATAGCGTCAGTGACTATGTATCTAAAGTATAAAAATAATAATTTTATTACAAGTACAAAATAATAAAATTGCTAAATTTGAGAGTAAAATCAATTACTAAATTAATGGCTCTAATGATGACAACCTTCCTCTATATACAGAGTATCTATTAATGACCACCTTTTATATATATTTTTATACATATTTTTAAAATTATTATGAAATATTATGGAAAATACATACACATTAGGGTTCGTAAATTTCTATTTTAAAGCGGAAAGGAAAAAAAACGCTATTGAAACATTAATGATTAACTACAAAGAACGAAGTGTTTATAAGTATCAGTTTCCGTTTCATTGTTACAGGCGGTTAAAAGTTGATTATTCATCAGGTTGTCAAACTTATCTTTCTTCTCATGATTGGTAACATATTTGACATCTTGACATCTCTCACTTAAATATTAGCAATCAACACTGAGAAAAAAAATTATGGTTAAAACTACCAGAATATAGTAAAATTATCGTGTTTCTGATTCAATGGGAACACCAAAAAACTCGGTAATTTCTACCGAAATATTTAGGGAAGGATTTTTGGAAAATTATCAATAAAATATAGTTTTATTAAAATGATAAAAAATAAAGGATAATATGGTAAAATTTGATAATTTTATCATGACTCCTTACAGCACAGCATGGCATTAAAACTAATTATTCAGTTAAATTTACTTATCAGTTTTGTATTTTATACTTTATCTGAGGTAATAAAAACTATAATTTTGGAAATAAGAATTTCTGGTAAAACATTAACATATGAACGGAAATATTACAGAATAAATTGCTTAAACACCGTATATTCTAGTTCAATTAACCAGAACTATATTGTTTTTATTGATTGTAGAACTATATTGTCTGTATTGAATTATATTGTTTTCTTCCTGGATAATATGTTCAATTTTTTTACTTTATTTTAAACAAGGATTGTAAAAATGTATTGCATACTAATTTTAGAGATTATGGAATTCTCCATATACGAAAGGTGGTGAGAGTAAATATAGACACCCGTGTAATGGTGTACACTATTTAATGGCTGTTGTTGTTGTTGTAACTAATACCACTTGTAAATATTAACAAGTCTGCTATGAGAATCCAAGCGATTTCTAAAACAAAGGATGCTTTTCTTGCTTTTCCCGAGGAGTTCTATCTGCGACCAAGAGTACAAATTTATCCCCACACACATTACAACCAGTTTTACAAGAAGGACGCATTCATGCATCCATTTGTTCATCCACAAATCTTAATTTTGACCTGAACCAGAGAGCGATCCATCTCCAATTCAGTACCCCCAAAGATATGGATTTGTTATGGGAACTCGGAGGACTTTGTGACTCTGGCAGATTTGACATGCACCAGTCACCATTTAATATATGGGGATTCTTCAACCGGCGGGATTCGAACTTATGATCTCACGAAATTGAGCCCGGCGTCCTACCAACCTGGCTATCCAAGTCCCACTATTTAATGGTGGTGATACTTTTTGAACTCTGTATGTATAAAGCTCTTTTATCTTTTAATACGTTTTGTAACTATTGATTTCATTTGTCTTCAAGGAAAAGAATGAAAATACAAAAGGATTCCCTTTCTGTTGTTTAGAGACATTTAATCGAGACCTCTAAAAGCGTCAAAGGGAAAAGTTTGGAATGCTATTGGAATTTATATTAAACGGTCATTGCTTTTGTTACATCAAGAAAGCCCTCTGGGAGTGTCTTAACTTCAATGGATCGAAATTCAGTTCATTTCAAATTGGAGTCCTGTTTTGAGAAGCTCAATAAAATTTTATCGCTTGATCTTGGAACAATTACAAAAGATGTTGTCTTTCTTCAAATGATATTGGCAGCAGCTCAATCTATAAAGAAATAGTAGACTTCTTAATGCTTTTAATATTTCATTCTTATTTTGTTCCTGATATTTATTTTTAAATTATTAGTCACTGAAAGCTTTAGCTTGCCATTTATCCCATCAAAAATTTATTAGTACAGTGTACAAGGAATACCTTAATAGCGTTTGATCTAGTGAGTGGATTAAGACGTACTAACATGCAATGTTTCAAGGGACTTAATTTGCCTTAGCCCTAAGCATTTTGACGAATAAAAAATAGCTAAAATATCCTTTTTTATGCAATGTAAGTTGACTACCCCAAGTCACTTATTTCATTACTGCACCAAAAGGAAAATAAAATGGTCGAAACTACCAGAATATTATAAAGTTTACCGCGTTTTTGGCTCCGTGGAACACCATAAAGCTCGGTAATTTATGTCAAACCACTTTATGCAAAAGTAACAATAAAATATGGCTTAAATTATGTGATAAAATTTAGTAAATGTGGTAAATTTTGGTAACTTTATCATGATACCTTAGAGCATGACATGAAAACAATTCATCAGGTTAAATTTACTTTTGAGTTTTTATTTTTATAACCAGAATTTTTTTAACAGAAATGTCATCGCCATATATTACGGTAATTTAACCTTTTTTTTCTCTGTGCGAAAGAAATGAGCAATAGAAGTAGCAAAATTGTATTTTGACCGATTAACATTCATGAAACTATGCTAAAAAAGAAAAAAAACACGGAATTCAGAAACAACGCGTTTACTGCATTAAATACTGCATTATTAAAGTCTAATTTTCTTGTATCAAAAGTACGCATATAAAAAAAGCTTTTGATTTAATTTAGGAGTAATTCTAAGAAAATAGTTTTTTTTAATAGTTTTTAAAATTACTATTGCCACCAAAGATCCTTTGACTCACAACTTAGAACTGACTCAATTCGTGCAGTTAGGTATGTATTTTTTATTATGTATTTTCCATTACAGTATGACGTAATGCTTCGATTACTGATTAATTACAAACACTTAAATACATCAAAAATGAATTGAATAAAAAGAAGCAAAGTATTTTAATTATATTAGGAAAAAAATTAATTTACTACATATTTGTTGTTTAAATATAACTTTTTCAATTATTGGCTGCTTTCAATTCTCATTTTTCGAGTATTGGCTATTGCCGGCATTCTTGTTATTGAAAATGCAAAATTAAATTCATCTCTAATGCATATACTGGAAGACTCTTGATATAAAGTGTAAATACTTGTTTATTAAACGTTATTAATTGACTCTAGCAACATTAGAGAGCTGTGCATAGCGTCAAAACTTTTGCATCCACCATTTTTTGACGGAGAATGACAGAAACTGATATTAATTAGTTATTAAGAATAGGCAATTAGTATTGTATTTTTACAAGCTTCTTCCAAAGTTGAGAAACAATTCTGTTATTGATAAAGTCTTAAGTCAATATAGACAATGTCTAAAGCGAAATATTAAAACTAATATGGATCGATAAAATATTTTTTGAAGATCTACAAATTAGACAAGAATTTATAAATGAAAATAATAAATGAGACATTTAAAACATTGTTATAAAAATATTTTCTCCATCATATTTACACCTAGAAAGTAAATTCTCTGTTATTAACATTCAACTTTCAGTATTGCATTGGAATCTATCTCTAGAGATCAATGACTGCATTCTCTACTAATTTTCTTCCAAAGTTGAGAGAAGCAGTTTTCTTAAAGAGATGAAATCAATAATCCAATTAACAATGAAATATACGAACTTGAGATATTACTGAAAGGAAACAAGATATTGATTTACTTATTTGTAACAACGACGAGAGATAAGAGAGCGTAAACGAAGTTAATGCTCATCCTTTGAAAAATTTAACAAAGGTAAATGCGTGAATTTATGTGTTTTGGAAAATGAGATTACAAATCTATATGTTCCATGCAAATGAACGTCCTTAATTTTAGATAAAAAAAAAAAAGAGATAAAAGGTGTAATACAATTTTAAGTACGAGCATTAAAGTGTTCTTTATTGTAATATACCCATTAATTAATAAACACAAATTGATTCATAAATAAATTAATAAATTTTATGCAAATCAACATCGTAATTTTAAGTAAAGACAGATAAAAAAGGAATTTTTTGTCAGCATACTTAATTTTTCTTGAAAAAAAAAGGGTTATATTACAAAAGTAATAATAATTAATACAATTAAATGAAACATTTGAAAACTACATTCTCCAAGTAGAGTGAAGATGAGAGTATTTTTTTTTCTAGTCCTTTAACAAAAAACGTAAAAAATATCACTTTCGAAAAAAGTAGGGAAGATTTTCAGGGGTGAGAGAACATCATAACAAAAACAGACCTCTTTTTTCCGTTTTAGTTCATAAAATAATAAAATAATTCTAATTTTTGTCAGCTTGAAAAAAAAACATTTTTTTCCCTAATTTTTCCCATATTAATTCATATTTTTTCGTAACATTTTTTTTTCTTTTAATTTTATTACTGTTAGTTTGTTCAGGCCGGAAAATGTTCAAATTGCGATTGACAATAAATTTTGCATACAAAATTTAAGCATTCAAGAAAGTTAGAATATGGTCAGAAATTTTAAAAATTAATTTCCTTGGTCGATATATACTGCTTTCAACAATCACACCGTCAAAAAAGTCCAAGTACTGACAGTTAGTATGCCGGTACTTTGAAATAATACATACTGCAAATTATTACAGTAAAAAGACGGTAAAAATGAATTTTACGGATGATGTACCCAAAGTGCCAATCCAGAATATTTTACTTTGCAGGAAATAATCGAAACTTATATTGTCATCAAGAACAGAGTTCTAGGTGACCTAGGTAATCTAGGATTTGAGCACTCTAGTTAGAGAAAAGTAGCCTTAAAATGGCTTTAAATCTTTTCTAAAGAGGTCTTTTTCCCGAAAGTGCAAACCTTGTTAAAATTTATCTGAATAATGCTCAAACATATTGTTGAACTATAAACCAAATGCTATAATAAAACCAGATGTTACTAGTATCGATATAAATACTTTGTGGGGTAAAAAGTAACAGAAATTGTCCAACTTATTCAAAAACGTTATCATGTTACCTACTTAATTCATTTGCTTAATCGTACGAAATTGCAAACTACAAATGCTAATGTCACTATAGGTATGGATGGCAAAGTAAGTGTTTGTGACATCTATTCGCTGTCATTGTATTCAGATTATAATTATTATTTTTTTTTAATATTTGAATTATTGTGTTCAGTGTTATATTTTGAAATTTAATATTTCAATGTGTTCAGTATGTTCAGAACCACTGCCAACACCATTTAGTGTCTGCTTTTATGTCTATAGTCTAATGCAAGATAAGGAAAAACCATTATTCCTATAGAGAGAGCCATCAAACTGCACGTCAAATGGATGCCAAGCTCCCAGCGCGAACTTTTTTCAATACCGCCAATCTCATTTTTTCTAGCTTTCTTTTTTATAATTATAGCAGCTATTAACAACAATAATCAATTAACAAGTATGAAGAATTAATAAAAAGGATATCTAAAAATCGTAGAAAATGTACAGTGCACCAAAAAATATGAACCACCTTGATTAACATTTAATCTAATGATTGGTTCTTTACATTCTGAGACTCAAACTTAATGGCTCAAGAAGGGGACCTCAAATAGGGTAATTAATAAGTGCAGACGATATTTTGCGTCACGAAATAAGGAACAAAAACGTACATTCTCTACATAAACATAGCTTTTTTTAAACGAATTCGGATATCCGCAAATGTGGGAAATAGGGTCCCAATAGTTTGGTCAGGAGAGCGCTCCAAATTTTGGACCCCTTAATGATTTTTTTGCGTATTTCGCTATATCTCAATAACTTTTTAAGCAAATCGAAAAAATTCAATATTTGAGCAAAATCGATTGAATAGTTCCTGAGAAATAGAATTTGAAATATCTGACTCATTTGAAATGAAGGGGAACTATTCTCAGGAACTAAACAACCAATTTTGTATTCTATCACGCAAAATTATATTCTTTAAAATGATGCAAAAAATCTATACCATACAATTCAAAAATTTTTTTGACCTTTGTTAAATAAAGTAATAAAAAATACTACATAGTCACTAAATGTTATTTTTTGCATGGAATTATCTTTGGATAAACGAATTTAATAGCCATGTGCAAACATTTTTCATTTCGCTTAAGAATTTCTCGAGATATAGCGAAATACGCAAAAAGTAAAATTAATATTAAGGGGTCCAAACCTTGGAGTTCACTCCTGACCAAACTATTTCCCAGATTGCAGCTCCCCCCAATACATCGGGGGTCAGGAATCCGTCGAAACAATCTCGCATTTGATATATTAAGAGAGTGTGAGCAAAAACACGCGTCATTTTCAGTGGTCTCAAATCTAATGTTCTTGCAATGTCATATAGTTTTTTTTTTTCAAGAACAAATGTTCTCTTATTTATTGAAATATGTCGCCAAATCTAGGATATCATTATGACTACGAAACTAAAACCCTTTTTTTTAATAATTCAATGATATATTCCGTAAAAGAGAGAACGAATTAATTTTCTTTCTGACGTGTTTTACATTTAAAAACCTTTATATTGTTTTGAAAGCATATTTGACTCATTTGATAGCGAGATGAAAAATAAAAACTGTGTGCAGTCACGGATAATTATACTTAAGTCTTATACTGCAATTGTCTTTTTTTTTAACTTGCAACGGAGTGTAGAGAGAGAAAATTCATTTTTATACTTCTAATGAATCGATAGTGTATGCTGCTGTGTGATGAACGGAACAGCTCTGTTTCTTATCCGTTGTTGAGAGAAATAAATAGTGTTTATAGAGTTTTGATTTCGCGTGATTATTGAAATGAAATGACGAGAAATCAAACAGTCCACTAATATTTGAGCAAGTAAACGAGTGAAGCTGTCGATGGGCCAGAACAATATTGATGTTTAACAGTGATAGATTTGGATTTTGTCATTTGAGAAACAGCAAATTCCTAATGAAATTTAACCGTTTGCTTGCGGTGTTCCATGTTTTACCATCACATCCGGTCCACATGTTGTACAAGCCGTAAGCAGAAGGTTAATGGAGTGAGAAAAGCAACAGGTTTTAATTGGAAAATAAGAGCAGATGAGGGGAATTTCTGGAAAACTTTTAAAAGATCTTCACCCAACTGGAGGTTGATGGTGCTTGAAAAAGATAATGTTTTGAAACAATGAACCTAAAATATTAAATTTTTAAAAAAATCAGATTTTTTTTTAATTTTAAAAGCGAAGATATAGGTGATTTTAAAATTGAATGTAAATTTTGCAGATCTTTAAATGGATTATCGACAGTGATAAAGTGTTAAACAGCAAAAGATTAATAAAGTCTAATGTTTTAAGAAAAGTGTTGCGGGCGTTAATTCGAAATCAAAAGCTGCAAATGGGAGTTCTTAGAAGAGTTTTTTAAAGATCTTTGTACAGCAATGAGTTGATGATGATAGTAGATTAGGATGTTTTCAAAGAATAATACCTGAAAATATAAAATTTATTCAGAAATTCTGAACTTCGATGTCTAAATGTAAAGACAACGGCGAATCTAAAATAGAGGGCAAAATTTACAGATCCCTGAATGATGAACTGCAGCAGCAACAACAATGTAAACAATGATAAACAGCAAAATAGTAAGCGAAACTCTTAAATAAAAAATACTTCCAATCTTATTTTTATCCAATGTAGGTAAGGTGAACCAGCAGACGATTTCTTTCATCTGGAGACATATATCCAAGAAAGTCACGTTTGCGTCTCCGTGGCATTTGTTTATCGTAACCTTGATGGGTTAGAATCGTGACTTACATTCGCAAACACTGTTTTTGATTCTTAAAGGCTACCTTAAGAATGTATTAAAGAAAAAGAGAAAAAAATACGTGTCCCAAATCCCAGGCAAAAGTAATTTACTGCTTCCTAAAGTTTTATTTTCACAAAAAAATGACTGTTTCGAATGAAGTTTTATGGGTTTCCATATATTTGACTCTATTTCATTCCTTACTAGTGTCAACACAAGTAATTTACGGTGAGAATCTGTAATAAACATACTTTAACTCTCTGTTTATTCAGTAAATTAGATCTTAACTCATAGCTGTACTATGATGTATCAGTAATTAGAATTTCATTATGTTTGGCTCTATTTTATTCATTACTACTATCAACACAAGTATTTTAGGAATAAAAAATGAACATAATGCAATTCTGCGTTTAAACTCCAAATTAAATCTTAATCCATTGTAATATTGTAGTAGAACAATAAAATGACTTTAAATATGTTCGCTTAATATATATTCACTCAATATATTTATAATATTATATATTCACTTAAACCTTTGTAAATCATAAATACTATTAAGATGATGAAAATAAAAAGATTTTTTTATTAAGTTTCACTTTTTTTTCAAAATATTTAAAATTTGGTAATTTCTTTGTATTCCCAAATAAGGTCTGATAAGATTTGATAACATTATACTTATCAATGGTTAAAGTAATTGTTCCAATTTCGCAACTAGTTTGTACTTAACTGATAACATTTAGTTCTTTTAAACTTAGTTCAGTCTAAACAATTTTATTTGATTTCCACAATCATTGTAAAAGCTAAGTTATTACATCTTAAAATTAACGTTAAAAGTACATCAATGATATTTTGTCTTAAATTCTACAGGGTAATTTTTTAAGGGAATTAAACTTTTCTCTGTACGACTATTATTTTAAAGGAAAATCTGCAGTCAAATATTTGGATTTCATAATTTGATTAAGTGACAGAAGTCTTCGTTTTATGAACTATAAAAGTCTCGTATATATCTGGAAAAATACTTCAGAGTTTATTAGGTAGCAATTTTAGCACCAAACCAATTATAAACACCTTAAACAAGTTGAAAAAGTCTTTGAGGTCTTATGAATTTATCATGAAATAAATTCTTTTCATCTCTCTTTAGATCATATGTCAATTTTTTGGATTTCATTTTCAAAAAAGAGTTTTTTTTTAAGTTTTGATATTTTTTATATTTAAAAACAATTATTTATCTATTACTTAGTTCTATAATTATTCTTACAGGGGAAATGAGCATTTGTAATATTCCTTTTGAAACAAAATTAAGTTTAAATTAAAGAGCATTGGTTGCAAAATTGCAAGGTTGAATACCCTGTGTATAGTGAAAAACATCAGTCATTCCATGCTCCTGGGAAAAATATACTCCATTAAAGTTCATTAACTTTTAAACTTACTAAATATTCCAGTCCCTGTGTATATGTGGTGTAACAGTCAGTCTTTAATGAGAGAGGTTAAAATTTTATATCTAATTTTGTTTTCCAAAAAGGCTTATTTAATATTTAAAATGTTTCATTTAATTTATAAATTATTAACTTTTTAATTTTATTTTTGTAAAACAATAATATTTACTTAATTAATTTCTAATTAAAATACATTAATTACATCAATAATTGTATATTTGATGCAATTCATATATTATTTACATCATATATACAATTATCAATTAATCATTAGAAAATTTTAAACAAAAGTATGTCATTATACTTGATAAAGAAAAAGGTAAAAATAAGGAAAAAATAGAAAAGATCTATTTATTCCATAACTGAAGACACTTCTGTTGCCTTGTACATTTGGACACAGCTTATATCTCCATCTTTTTTTTTTTTACCTTTAATCATAATCATAATCTATTCTAAACAAAATTTTAAATAAAATGATTTTCTTGTTCAGTAATTAATAGTTCGTTTCAATTTATTCCTTCCTTTTATATTTTTTTATCAAGTATAGTACTTTTTTTAACAAGTATAGTAACTTTTGTTTACATTTTCATAATTAAATTGAATAAGGTCTTAAATTATTTATTCCAAAATGAAAAAAAAATCAAAAGAAAAAATTGTAGATTGAAATATTTTTTAAATAATTCATCCACTTTATTTAAAAATTAGAAAATTAATTATCTTTTACTTCCTTGTTTATAAAAATTTAACTCTTTTAACAGAATATATTTAAATTAAAAAGTAATAATTTATAAATTTTACATAATAGATTTTCATCAATCTCTTAGAAAAGTAAATTAGGGATTAAATTCAAGCGTGGTGGAAATGATACACCTGACAGTTATGTCACAAATTCGCATGAGCTAGAAAGTTTTTTTTTTTTTAGTTTTTAACCAAATGAACGGAAACTTAAAGTCGAAAACTTTGCACACTTTTTAAGTATACTTTGATATAATGCAATAATTTGTATGCCTTACAATTCAAATTCTTCTTATACTATTATTAAATAAAATAACAAAGAATAATAAATAATTATAAAGAAATGTTTTCCGCGTGGAATTATCTTTGTATGAGTGAATTTTATTATTATGTGAAAAAGAAATTTTATTCTCTTAAACACTCTCCGGGATCTAGAGGAATTCACAAAAAGAATAATTAACATTAAGGAGTCCAAACTTTTAACTGCTCAAACTATTGCGACCCTATTTTCCAACCCCCATATTTTGGAGATCGGGAAGTCGAATTCGTCGAAGTAAAAAAATGCGTTTATTCAGAGAAAGTTCATTTTTACGTCCTTGAAAGGTTTTGCGGTTCATTTTGATGGACTGTCCAAGGATTTCTCTGTTTCTAATAATACGTTCATAACATCTTCTTCATTAATAGGCAAAACTATGTCCATTTCTCGACATATTAAAAATATGTGTGTACATATTTTTAAAAAAATGAAATGTTTAAATTCGACGCTTATTACTGGATACAAATAGTCTTCACCTCAACTCCCCTCTTTATACATTTCATCTATATCATGTACATGAGTATTCGTCTCGAGAAGAAAATGTACTTCCCTCTTTTAACGTATTTACACCCCCACGATAAAGGACTTCCCATGTTTTTCATCCACTCACCTTGAGGTCAAGGGTCGTTTACTTGTGTGGACAATCTCTCCTGACAATTCCCAGCAAATATTTAGTGTTTTTTTCATTTAAAAATATATCTTGAAGAAAAATTCTGAAGCTCTTTCTTTGAAATAAAGAATATATATATATATATACATATATATATATATATATATATATATATATATATA
>NC_092204.1:107874642-107886315 GCF_043381705.1 Parasteatoda tepidariorum | reverse complement strand
AAAAATATTTATGCGAAACAATATATATATATATATGGGCAGATTATTGGTAAAACAAAACATCAATTTCCCTATGACGAAGCCAATATTCCCTTACAAGCGGTTCATATATCTTTTTACTTCCACGATGTTCTGGAAGCAATTTCTTCTTGATATCTGGCATGTTATGAAGAGCGGAAAGCAATAACCTTTCACGTTAATCTCAGCTTCAATGCTTTTTTCCTTCACACAAGAATATTTATTTCAATCACATTTTGCAATATATCTAATTTCATTTCTCATATATTGGCAATATTAGAAAAACCAATTAAACAAATATGCCTTGGTATTTAATGAAATTCTGAACACATATTAATTATTAACTGCAACAATGTCTAAGAAGTTCCAGTTTTAGTGCAAAGTTATATAAATATTTTCAACTATGAAAAATTTAAATTAACGAAATTTTTCAAACAATTATAAATAGTAAATTTAAAAAATACTGTTAGTTTATGATAGAACACAGTATGACAGAACATATTAGTTAAGATACATTTTTTTTTATTTTTCAAGAAATTAATATCTAATTTTTTTAATAAGTTAGAGCTTTTATTAAGCCAATTTCTTTTTAGCTTTGCTTTTTTTTCTGAGAGTTTGAATGCTTCATTTCTTATAAATGTTTGGAAAAAAAACTGATTTATCTCATAAATTTTAACATACTTTTAGAAATTTTTTCGGAGAACTTAACTTTTTTAACTTTTCATTCCCTTTGGCAATAATATGATGTTGCGCTCTGGTTGTGAATTATCCAGTGTAAAATCATCTTGCACAGTAAAAGAAATATGAATATTCAAAAGTACAGAATAGAAAAATATAATACGTGGGAATGTGCTAAATAAATGTTTAGTACTCAAGTTAGTCAAAAATATTTGAAATTCTGTCTGACGTTAAATTCTTTTTGGCAAACTGACGACTTATAATAGCCAGAAAACTATTAAAGCATGCATTTCTTTTAATAATGGAGCTTCATAGGAAATATATGTGTTCTAGCCAGTCAGAAATGATCACGATTTCATGTGCAAGAGTCCATTCTCATTTACTAGGAAACAGGTAAATAAAAACGTTTGAAAAATCAGAAAATTTGAATGCAAGTTGGAGCAAAAATGCTGAAACCATCTCAAGTAAGTAAAAATATTTCCCTGAATCAAGACTTAAATTTCATTAAGAAAATTAACACCAGACGACCCCAATTAAACGATCCTGTCGAAATAATGTAACAAATTATGCCGTGTTGTTTTGAAGCATGTTTCCAGAACGCCTTTGATTTAGTAACCTAAGTCTTTAATAAAATTTGAAAGTAAATAAACTATCATATCAATTTCTGACAAGCTTCTATTAGTTCATTAATTTCCTCTCTCGCTTAATGAAATATCAACAGTCAGTAACTTGTCGGAAAATTTAGAGCTTGAAAAGATTTTATGTTAACTAATTGTGTCCATGTATGTTTGTGTGTGCTTATACAGTCTAAATGCCATACTTGCTAATGAGTCAATAAGATTCTTTTAGTTCTTGGTATTAACTATTAAATTAATGTATTAAACTAACACATGCCTCGAACTGATTACTCGTTGTTGTTAACAAAGAGTCATGCATTTTTATTCTTAGTTATGGAGTAATATATGCGTGCATGGGATAGGGTTAGTTTAACCAGCTGTTGTAATACCATGTCAAAGCATATACGCCCATGATTTATTGCGAATGCAAATAATATTTCAAGTTATTTTTGATATCTATGAATTTTTTTGTTTAATAAGGCCAAAAATTAAGGGGAATTTCGAGGTTTTAGCAGCACATAACATCTTTGTCAAAATTTCAATTACCGTTTCACATAAACATGGGTGAATTTCATTAAAAAAGCGTTCAATTTTATTTATTACTGACACTGGTGATTATGGGTTTGTAACAATCGCGTGTAAACTATAAAAGTTCAGTTGCGTAAATTGCATTAATTGGGTGACCGATACTCATCACCGATACAAGAAATAATTCAACCAAAAAGTAACATAAATATGCTCAAAATATTTTTCAATCAAAACCATTTTGTTTATCCTATTGATCCATTTTTAATGACCTTGGACAGGCAGAAGTCTCACATTCGCATTCTTTTTCATAACTAAAATGGCGGCAAATTTAATTTCTGCTACAATTTTGTGGCAGTCTTTACATCTTTCAACCAAGTTTCATATTCAGATAAGCAATTAATACTTTAATTATTTACTTTATCTGTTTGTGCCGTTTGTACAATCCAGAGTGATCAGGCTATATTTTATTTTAAATTTTTAATTTTCATGCAACTGTGCTTTTAATTGCACGTATTTTGTACCAGATACAGACTTTAAATTGATTTTTTAATTTTTCCTAAGTAGGACTCATATTTAAAATTGGTAAATTTTTTTCCATAATCTGAACAATCACAAAAATAGTAGAAACATACAGTAAATGTTTTGCAAATTTTTGCAAATGAAAATTTCCTTAAGTATCACTTGTAGCTAGAACACAGAATATGTAAATAATCCGAGTACAAAATTCGGCTCTATTGAAAAGCGTTTCATTTATTTCATAAAGCAGCTGCTCAATAACTTTTACAAAATGAGTTAATGAGCATAACTTGCACAAAAATCTAACTACATTAGAATCATTATGATACTAGTAAATCATCAGAACTCGAAATTATAATTACATCAAGAACTCTTTTCACTCAGTGATGAAAAGGCACGTAATGCACGTTATTTTAACGTAATTGGTATCAAAAATAATTACCCCACTCTACTTCTCTTCATTTTATGCGAGCAGCATATTTATAACTAAAAATTAGATTATTCTAGATTGGAAACAACAGGAACATTTTAGAATGTTAAAACTTATAGTTTTTTTTTACTCTAAGAATGTTCTGGAAAATATAATGTCTGGTTTTCGGCAAGTATCCATACGAAATGATCAGCTTATAGCTCACGTAGAGAAAAACGTGAGAATTAATCAGAAGTTAAAATTGAAATTAAAAATAAAGCTGTAGATAAAGACGACAGTAAAATTATTTAACATATATCAGCTAATAGAGGTAGAGCAAAAATATTTATGCGAAACAGCATCACAATCAACATCGATCAAACCTATAATTAGTAAGATTTTCGCAAAGAAAAGTATACATCGTAACGAAACACTAATATTTTAGCCTAAGACGAGAGAAAACACCCTATCAAAGAGTTAAATTAGGTAAATAAATTTTCTAAGGGCAGTAATAATTGAAGAATATTGAAGAATTCAACTTTAATGCATATACACTGCTTGAGAATTTCTAAGGGACAGCTACATTTTTCGGAATAATTAATAATAGACGTAGAGAGATGAGATGAAGCTAAGTACACATTTATAAAAGGCGATGTGAATTTATTATTAAGCAAAATGGTTCAGATATCGCCCTACTAAAAACTAATAGAATTTAAAATAAAAAAATATACTTATTGGACGATTTCTAAACAGCCATAAAGAAGGAATCTTTTTGCCGGAATAAAACAGAAATGAGTACTTTAATAAGATGTGTGCTTACCTTGGACACTAAAGCCCAATTTGCATCTGTTATTCCTGCTGCCCACTAAACCATCGAAGAGTTCTTGTGGGATATTGTCCCACTTCTCTCTCAAGTCGGTTTTAAGCTCTTGCACAGCTTGGAAGGGCAATTTTTGTGAAATATGTCTACCAAGAACATCCTACGCATACTCTGTAGGATTTAGGTCCGATGAGTACACAGGCCATTGCGCATGGTCAATATCTTTACTTTCTAGTGTGCCTGATTCCTCAGCGCATCTGTGTGGCTGCATATTGTCGTGAATAAAAGAAAGTATGAACCTACCAAACTCCTTAGAAGACGAACATGATTAGAATCATCGCTATGCAACACCGTTGCGATTTAATGCTACCTCGCTCTAAGATGTGAGGCTTTGTGCAGCCATTGTGCATGATACTTGCCAATATCAGCACGCCTGGGCCATACCGATCACGTTCATGGACCTATTGTTTTACACAACGTGTTCCCTTCTCTTCTCACACACTAACTGGTAGCCGGAATCACTTGTCATAGTGAATCGGGAACATCAGTTTGGACCTTTACTAGTTTCCTCAACCAATACGTTCTTTACACAAAAGTAATATTTCTTGTCTATGGCGTGGTTAAAGTAGGGTGGATCGAACATGTCCAACTTGATTTTATCGCTGTGAGATAGTTCTGGAAGAAACATGCGTCTTAATTGTAAGGTCGGTCTACAGCTATCTGCCTTCGAGTAACATTTCTGTTCCTTTTCGTTACTGGGGACACATATCGTTCCAGTTGAGGTATGGTGTTCTTACAACGACCACCGCCATGCATAGCATTTCCACTTTAAGTAGTCTTTTTTACTCCCGATATGACACTCCCATTACAGTGGTGAAATTTTGACCTGCTTCCAGTCGTCCAATTACTCGTCCACGATCGTAAGAACTCAAATGATATCTTGCTAACATTATGCACTTAATTATTGCAACACCACACTGAATTTCACAGAAATAAGTTGAACAACCTATGGTACTATTTCTGTCATTAAGAATTTTCGAATGAAAGAAACGTGCACTGCCTTTTATACAAATAACGGGTACTGCTTTACCTAACCCTCTACACTTGATTATACTGTTATTGGTCGGCTATCACGAGCGCTGCCTTGCATAAATCAGTTGTTTCTTAGCAATTGCCAAGCAGCGTATAAGTTCGCAATTTAAACTAAGTATATTTATATTAGTAAAGCATATTCAAAATTAATATATTGGTTGAACTACGATGATGATTTTAATGTTATTTTTTGAAAGTAGATTAATAGAAAGAAAGTAGTTTTCATAAATTTTTTATTCACGATTCATATACTTTTCTGTTTTAAAAAACCATTCCAGATGATCGTTCATTTACTATGTAAATTTTGTCTCCTATTAAGATATTTCACGGATGATAAAGGGGCCGGGGCAGCCTGGTTAGCAGAGAGCTGGACTCACATTCGTGAGAACGGAAGTACAAATCCAGCCTGCCAAAGACTCCCCGTGTAGTAAATGGTGACTGCTTCACGTTAAATCTGCCTGGTCATAAAGACCTCCACATGCTTATAACGAGTTATGCCTCTGAGGGTTAGGAATTGGAGATCGTTAACTCTCTGGTTCAAGTCAAAGTTATGATCTGCGGATGAATGAGTGGATGTATAAATGGGACTGTCCTATAAACGGGTGAGACGCATACGTGTGGTAGAAGTTGAATTCTTGGCCCTAGAGGGCGCCACTGGAAAACAAGAACAATCTCACTCCCTCGCCCTTAATAGTGGATGACGACCACAACAACAACCAATGATAAAATTTCTGAAAAATTTTCGTTGGGATTGTAAATAGGCAAAAAAATTTCACATTTAATAAAAAACCAATTGTATTTTTTATGCATTTTTGCTATTTTCGTAATATTAATGTGATTTATTTTAATTGAGGGTATTTCCCCATCAGCCTTCAATTTTCTTACCAAATCAGTAAAATTTTAAAAAAAGTCATCTTAAAAATAATTTACATTAAAAAAATTTTAAGAAATGATCAAACATTTGAAAAGGTAGAAATCTGCTAGTTTTAAATTAATTGAGAGAAGTAGTTATGTTACCATTTGAAGAGCAGTTTCCTTTTTGAATTGAAAAGTTTAGAATAACTGTCATTAATTTTATATCGGAACTATGTTAAATGGTCCTTGCATTATATGGTAACGGAATTCATTATCCTTGTTAACAATGAACGGGAGCAGTTCAGTGTTTTAAATGTGAGATATTGTTGATTTACATCTTGAAACAATATTAAGGAGGAAATATTTTCAAATAATGATCCTCTGAGTAAAAATTTAATTCTGAATTCTAGGGTAAGTCTGGAATACAGAATCTGGAAAATTGAAAATCTCGAGTAAAACCCTGGCTGAAATCAAATCCATTAATATGAAAAGTCTTCTATTTAAAGAAGAAAAACATTTCTACCTTTTACACTATATGCCCAAAAACTAGTGCTATGAGATGCAATCTGAATTAACTGATATTTCGAAAATGCAGTATTAATTAACACCCAGATAATACAAAAAGATAATCAAGCATCGTAAAAACCACTAGATTTTATTAAAACTTCGATAAACATTAGCAACAGCAGAATTTTTAACAATAGAAATAATAAATTCATCTAATATATAGAAAACAAAACACAAAATGCATAAAATTATAGTTGTTTTGGTCTAATTATGCCGGTAAACGACTGACCCCCAAAATAACTCTTCTTAAAGTAAATTTCTACTTTTACAAAAAAGTATCAAAGTTTGAAGATTGCTAAAAACTTTTAGTTTAATAAGTTTAGTTTTAGAAACGATTGCATAAAATTCGCATAATAAAATTCCATAAATTTAACAATAAATAAATGCAGCATGAATACTTTGTAATTATTAGATTTATACAAAATTTAAGAATTCCTTTATAATTTCAAAATGGATGCTGATATCTCGTAGAATTAAGTAATGTGTTTTTAAAACAGTAAAGGGAGAAAAAAAACTTTAGCTGTAACTTTGATTGAAATACAAAACAATAATATTTTTATTGTTATGAATGTGTTACTTATAATTGTTTTACAATAGAAGTATGTATAAAATATAATCAGCAATCACAGAAGTAACTAAATCTTTCTAAAAATGTTGCTTAAATCGTAAGAATCCCAAAAGTTTTGAGCGAACGTTGATTGAATATTTCCGTCATAACATCAAAAATAGTATGTAGAAAGAAAGAGCCTTATGTGGACTTGGGACAAATGAATAATTTGTTGTAAAATTTGGTAAGTGTGCTAATATTTAGTAATATAATAATAAAGTATAGCGTAGGAACCATTTTTTCGGAAAAAATTTACTTTTCCGTTGTGTATTTTTTACTAAATGTCAAGTAATAAGAACTCAAATGTTAACAACATTAATTTCAGGTAAATCATTACCTGAAATTAGCAAATAAATGAATTAAATATCGTACATTTTTGATTTATTAACTAGAGTTATGTTTTTTACCCGAAATCTTGCAGTACGGTAACTAATCTTTTTCTCCTCAGCATAAAATGCAATGCATAAAAAAATCATTTTAAAACAGGATTACATCTCATTAATTATATTGAAAAAAAATAAGTTAAACAACTTTATTTAACTGATTCAGCCGTTAGAGTTCATTATAATATATCACGTCTAAAACTTAGTCATAAATGGAGACAAGCAGTTCAGACGTTATTTCATAAAAATGTTATACAATTCTAAAAAAACCTCTAGAACTTCCTATTAAAGGCATTAAATCAAAAACACGTACTAGGAATATGTCAATGATAAAATTAATGGTGATCATTTATCAACAAAGTTTAAAAAAGGCAAACCGGATGTCTAACCAAAAATATAAAATATTTCTGCCGCATTGTTAAAGCGGGGAAAATGAATTACCTTATAATAAAACTCTGGGGCCCAAAAGAAATTCTTTTTCAGAGATTTTTCAATATTTAAATATTTTCCTAACATTACAAAATTGGAATTGTGTCAAAATATTTTGATGCATTGAGGAAGTAGAATCGTGTTTCTTACTAAAACTTTTTACGTGCACTGTATACGTTGCAATAGTTTCGTTTGATTTTTATAAATATTCTTATGTTTCTTGTAAGTTATTGTTCTTTCATCTTTTTACTGCATTTTTCATTACCGTTCATTATTCAAAAGGAAAATACTTTTGATTGTTTAATAAATTTTAGTCAATGCAGAAGAAAGGATATATAATATGTGAGCATTAGTGGATAATGTCCATTATGAATAATGTTTGAAAAAGGAAAATTGCTAAATTATTCGTATGAAATTTTGTTTCATGTATCTGAAAATATGCTCTATTTTGTTACAATTTATTTCATGAAAAATAAATTAGAATTTCAGAAAAAAAATATGTTTAATTAATGCTACTAGTATTGAACAAATATAATGCTACTGAGATTTGAAAGAAAATAAGGAAATACCCAGAAGACAGAAAAAAGAAGCATCTTGAACATTTGATTTAATGATCGTAATTTCATATATTATGACTCAATATTAATGATTCGAATGCGTAGCCTTAAATATGTTAATAAATACATCAGAGTTTATTTTAAGTTACACAATTAGACGCAAAAACTGACCTTCTCTGAATGCGTTTTTTTAACCGAATTTAAATGTCTGCCCTTAAAAATAAATGTAATAGCCATAATCTGGAAAATATTTTTCCAATATAGTTTAAGCAGAAGAGTTATATTTTGCTATATCACGGCAACTTTCATAGAAAATCGAAAACATTTTGCACACAATTATGATATATGTTTATTTAAAGAAAATTCCATGAAAAAAGAAATTTGTTTTTTGTAATTATTTATTATTTTAAAAATCAGACATACAATATTTACCATTATCCTATAGTTGGTAATTTTAAATACCAAAATAAACAATTTTAATGAACAAGGTCTACACGCTTCTGAGTTATCGAATTTTAAAAAGTCGTATATTTAAAAATTTGATAGTTCGAAAACTCTTTGACCAAATTTTATTCAAATTTTTGTATTTTATCATTTAAAATTACCTTCTTTAAAAAGATGTAACTTATTTTCGACTATCATTAAGTAAATTAATTAAAAATAATAAATAACTAATTAAAATTATTTCTTACATGGAGTTATCGTTGAGTTAAAAAAATTTAATTTTTCAGCTATAGCAAAAGGCGCAAAAAGCGAAATTAATAAAAGGGATCCGATTGCTCTCTGCCTCAACTATTGGGTCCATAATTTCAAGATTGCGGCTGTCTCAGATGTTTTGAGAGTAATTCATCCAAATCCACTGGGAAAAAAAGATATCCTTATTCAGAGAAAATGCATTTTTGGGTCTGATTTCTTAACTTAAAATATCGCTTGCACTATTTAATTGATTCTGAACTAATAAAGTTAAGCCTTTGAACCGTTAAGTCTTTATTTGTAAAAATCCGATCATTGGATCAAAAATTAATATAGGTAGTCACTTTTTTTTTACTTTGCGCGCTGTGCAACCATTCTTTAAACAAATTATGTTTTACACAAATTAAAACTTTGAGATTTAAGGTTCATGCACTCTTATGCGTGGAAAAAAACCTGAAGACAATATTTTTCTACTTCATATTTATACTATCAAAATATATTTATACTATCAAATGAAATATTTTATTATATACTATTATTGTTTAATACTATCAAAATTGAATATTTTTTAAATACTCTTAGAGATTTTAAATTTCTACAAAAAATACTTAAGATTTTTCATACTTAAACAACATAATCATAAGATTTAACCGTTTAAATGCTAAATTAGGAAAGGATAAACCAAATAATTTGAAATTTTGATAAATTCACTACAAAAGAGCATCTTAAGACAATGATTTTTTTTTAAATGGGTGAAATAATTTTTAAATGCATTTTCAACGATGTTCCAATTTTGTTTTTCACTGACGGTGGTTAAATGCTTCTGCTGAGTTCCAGTACATATTAGAAAAAAAAAGAGTATCCACTTAGAAGACCATGAAAGTGCAAAATAATATTTTGGGAAGTATATTAACTTATTTATATCATAAACTGATTATGAATTGACAAAATATTCTCCGATAATTGTTCTGATAATACGTTGAGAGGAGCACAATTAATGCGTTCATGACATTTTTACAAACTTTACTCCAGTTTTTTCCTTTCTGTTGGCTCATCAATTACCATTTCGTTTTATTCGATTTTAGAATTGAGCTTTATCTTTTCGGTTTTTTACTTGTACTTGACTCTAGAACATAATGTGTGCTTCCTCTTTCCAATATTACTTTTTAAATTATATTCTACAGACATAGATGACATAAAAAGTTGTTTTCATCTATGTTTTTGGTATAAATTAAAACTCCTTTATCGGGCTCAAGCTGACAAATATCTAGATCAGACGTTCTCAATTTTTTCGGCAATGGAACCTTAATTAATTCACTTTCTTTCAATGGAACCCCAACTTTGTGGATAAAGACATTTGCAAACTTATTTACCTATAAAGGACTTGATTTTAAATCAGAAGAAAGAACTTTTTTCGTCGTTTTATCATTAACCTTAAATGAGTTTTTATGTCCGACACTTAAACTCGATTCTATAATTATAAATTTTTAGTCTATAATTATAAATTTGTTTTAGTATTATGTATGCTTGTGTCTGAAAATGAATAAAATATGCTAAAATATGGTTTTCTTTGAAATGAAAACTGAAGCAAAATGCTATAAAAGCTGGAGATCGCTATCATGGAAACCTATTTATTTATTAGCTAATTTGTTAATTTTATTTTCATTTAGAAAGCACGATAGAAAATAAAAATAAAATTTTTCAAAGACATCTTTTCATAATTTATACAATAGATAAAGCCATTACTGTATCAGAAAAATTTACTTTTCAATAGTTAATTTCACAAAACGAGAAGAACACTGAGTTTGAAAGAATGCATATCTTTCTACTTCCTAAGCAAATTCATTTCAAAAGAAGTTCACGTATTTTTTCCATTTAAACATCATTATTCATCTTGAGTAAGTGTCATAATGCCAAGCGAAATAATGCGCGCAACCTAACCTAATACATTGCTTGGAAATCTAAAAACAGAACCTTTGAAACTCCAATGTTCCAAAAATAGAAAATTAGGGTTTAAACTAACATTTTGACTTAAAAATTTTAAAACAAAATTTCAGATCTGATGCCTAACTCAGGATTATACTATCCCTGAAGAAGCTTGCAAATAAAAAATTGAAGCTGTATTAAAAAATTCTATTTTCTTGTAAAATACATTAAAAGTAGGATAAAACTGTACAAATTATATAAAATTTCAAACATTCTCAAAAAACACGAACCGTGAGTCACTATTTGATTTCTTTAACTAATGCAAGTGGAATCGAGAAAGCAAATTTTGTGTATCTTTCATACTTTGTTTAGGCAAAGCCGTGTGTTTCGTGCTCTTGGAGTTTAAATCTGAGTCATTCCGATTCCCTTATTTCTTTCTTTCTTCTTCAAAGTTCTCTGTCCCTAATCTTCAACAAATTATTTCAACGACCTCCTTGCTATAAAACGTCCTTCAAACGCTATCAATCATGTGAAAATATGGCTTTTTTAAAATAAATGGACATATTATAATTTGAGATGATTTTTATTTCACTCTTTCAGTTGACGGTTTCTATAATTCACATTTGGGTTTTCCATTGCAAGAATGTTTGGATTGGACACATAGCCACGGAGATACGAAAAAGCCTCACAAAACTGCGTTGTTCCAGGGTTTATTTAGGGATTCAGAGAAAGATAGGGTTGCAAGATATTCTCTAATGGTATCGTACGTCATCCAGTCATTCCGATTCTGAGATGCAGATGATACTGAGATAATAAACTTAATACAGGGGGAAAAAACTTTACGGTTATTATTGCAATAATTTTGTGGCAAACGTAGGAGGAAAACGCTTTAGTAACAAGTTCATTGTAAGGATTAGAAGAAAAGACACACACACACACACACATATATATATATATATATATATATATATATATATA
>NC_092204.1:107871234-107874615 GCF_043381705.1 Parasteatoda tepidariorum | reverse complement strand
TAGATAGATAGATAGAAAAGTTGCAATAGAAGTATGTATATATATATGTATGTATATATATATATATGTATGTATATATATAGATAGATAGATAGATAGATAGATATTAAAATCGCTTACATATCAATCTTCCAAATATAGTTGGAACATAGACTTAGAGTTGGAATTTAATGAGCAATTTAATGAGCAGTCCGACCAATATTTTTTTTTCATACATTTGAAAATTACAGTATGAAGTATTGTTTTGATTGGTATTTTTTCCATAATTATTCGGTTTCTTAAGAGCTTTAGAATGATCTAAGAATTTAAGAAGAAAATTTATAGATGCAGATAAACAATTTATTATTCATCAGAAAAATTCACAAGAAATTGCGCATCGCAACTTGAATAAAAAATATTAGTTATAAAGAAAATTAAATATTTTTATAGCTCAGTACTTACTAAATTCTAACGTTTGCCTAATGAAATTTTTAATTATTACTTTGCATAACTCTAATTACTGCAAAATCATGCAATCCCTTATGAACTGTTTGTAAAGTATTATTTAAAAAAAATCTAAAAATTGCCTGAAAAATTTATTGCTGCTCATAGTTGTTTTTCTTTTGTAAAACGATTAATTATCGAAAAATTACGGTGTTAAAAATTTTCTCAACTATCTCCTCTTTAACAATTATCTTTAGAAGAATGCCGCTCAGAAAGCAATTAAAAATTATCTAGCACGTAAATAACTTCAAATTAACATGATTATATGTTAAGAGTTAATTGTTTCCCTGCTAATTACTTTTGAAACCCAGAATGCCAAAAATAAAGCTTATCTTCGTTCTAATTCACAAAAACAGAAGACTAAATTAGTTTAATGTAAAAAAAAAAATGATGATGTATAAGGCTATTTTAGTATATAATTGGGAAAAAAAAAAGCTGAAAAGGCTATTTTCAGCATTTTTTAAAGAAGATCATTATCAAAGGGTTTGCTAAACTCTCATAAACAAAATCTATGGGTTTCTTGGAGCATTTAGTTTCACAATATTTTAATTGATTCATAAATTATAAATTCTCTCACAAGTTTAATTTTATTTAATACCGAATGAATAATCTTCAACCCTTTCAAGAGGTATAAGAAATTCCCATTCATTTCCGACACTAATTTAAACCATTAAAATTTTAAATGTCTTAAGCAACGTGGTTTTCAATCACCACTTTTTATTTTGGAAAATATAAATATAAAGCACACAAATTGCTTCATTTTGGACGAGTATGCAATGACCCTTGTTTTATGAATTTCTTTGAGTCAGTTTTCTGATTAAAATTCTCTGTTCAGCAAAAGGCACGAAAGAAACTTTTACTCCCCACATTAACTGCTAAGAAACATCTTAATAGGAGGCTCAAAGTGGAATGAACTTATGTTTCGGGTTTTGGGCAGGGCGAAACGGAACAATGACTCACTTGTCTAGGCACCAATGTCAAAAGTTTCAATAAGTGCAAGTCAAAATTAGTATTTCCTATACCTAGAAACCTTTGTGCACTAAAGTAGCGGTTCATAAATGGTGGTCCTCAGAAACCTAGAGTTTCGTGGAAGACAAAAACGGGTTTCGCGAATTAATACTTTTTGTGACCATTGATGAGTTTTGAAGCCTCCGATTATACTTAGATCTAACCTGTAATTCATAATTTGTTTAATCTTTTTCTTTTGCATTTATGAATCATTTCAAGTAAAATTGTAATAAAAAGAACATTTTTTAAAAGAAAATATCATATTTCCAATGGTAATATATTAGATAAATTAGAAAAAAGAACAAAAAATAATCAAATTTTACATAATCGTATTCATTATCGTGCTTTTCCAATCAAAATGAAATAACTAAACTCTTATATAAAGAAATATATTTTCCCAATAAACACTTTCAACGCTTATAGAAGTTCTTTTAAGTTCTCATTTCGAAATTAATCACAGTTCGGCTCATTTATACATATATAATATTGTTTTCAGCTCTTGTATACATGTTACCGGCAAAGCATGAAATCCGGCAGTATATATAATGCCTAAAACTAGCCGGCAAGGAAGTATGAAATGATTTATATTTCACACATTGCCTAGGCATTATATATAATGCCGGATTCTATTTAGGCAAAGTATGAAATAAACATCCTGATGAGGTGATTATGTAAACGTTGTGCATGTTACTGTGAATGACCGAAATCGGTGGTTATTGACTACCGAAGCGACTATCTGATTGTCACCGATGAATGTTGACAATCAGATAGTCGCTTCGGTGAATGTCCGAAATATTTATTACATCTGATTTGATATTAATTTATTCGTGGATATAATTACATTTATTCGATATTTTAATAATTACTGACGATAGATTAGAAGAAACATCAGTGTTTGGAGTATCGGGCAAATATATACCGGGAAATGATACTTGACCTTAAAAAAATATCAGTGTAGGTTAAACCGGGCAAATGTATACCAGGCAATGGCACTTGACCTTAAAAAAACATCAGTGTAGGGTATACTGAGCAAATGTATACCGAGAGGTGGCCCTTGACCTTAAAAAAACATCAGTGTAGGGTATACCGGGCAAATTCGTACCGGGCAACGGCACTTGACCTTAAAAAACCATTGCCCGATATTCCCTACATCTGTGATTCTCAACCTTTTTTTTTGTGGCGGCACATTTTTAACGATTTCGAATTTTGACGGCACACAATGAAAAAAAATAGTTTAAAAGTTTTTTATTTACCTATAATATACTGTGTTAAATAGTTTGTGATAATAATTTTGAATGCGAAATAAAATAATATGTACTATAAAAGCCCGTTTATTAAGGGATAATTATTTCTTATTATTTCTAATTATGTCTTTCTACTAATTTTTTATTAGTTAGTAACAGTTATTTATTTTTTTTGGTAGTTATTAATTGTTAGCTTGTTTTCTATAGTTATTAACTGCTAGTTTTTTTACACTAATTATTATTTTTTGTGATTTCATGTTAATTAGTTTTCTTGCTAATTATTAATTGTTAGCTTATTTTTTGTTAGTCATCCTTTGTTAATTTGCTTTTATAAATATTAACAACATAGCTTACCTTAATGATTAACTTTTATTTCAGCTGGAAAGTTAATATTTAGCTTGTTTTTGCTTTTGTTAATTATTTTAACAATCATTAAATTTCCCACTTATTTTAACATTTTCTTAAATTGTGCTTCAAAGACAATTTAAACACTTCCTTCTTATTTTAACTTATTTTAAGATTGTAAGACAATCGCCGACAAAGATGTTCGCACGGTTAAAGCATGGCAAAATTATAAAAAGTATGTGTATATATATATATATATATACTTATACATTATAATAATATTTATCTTCCAATAACAAAT
>NC_092204.1:107765927-107870347 GCF_043381705.1 Parasteatoda tepidariorum | reverse complement strand
TATATACACCGAAGAGCCATTACATTATGACCACCCTGCTAATAACATGTAGGACCACCTTTAGCCCTCATAACTGCTCGCACCCGCCGTGACATTGATTCCACAAGGTGCTGATAGGTAGTCTGAGGTATCTGGTACCAAGCGCTCACCAACTGGTCCTGCATTTCCCTCACATTGCAGGGGGGTAGCGTGGCAGCACGAATTTGGTTTTCCAAGTAGGACCACAAATGCTCTATTGAATTAAGGTCAGGTGAATTTGGGGGCCGAGACATGACTTGAAATCACTGGAATGTTCCTAGACGATTCGACCCTTTTGACATGGTGCATCATCCTGCTGGTAAACACCATCCCCCGCAGGAAAAACTGTTGCCATGAATGGGTGAACTTGGTCTGCAACTATGTTCAAGTAGCTTATAGACGTCAGGGATTGTTCTATGAGGATTATGGGTCCTAATGTGCCCCATGAAAACCTGGGTTAGCCCATTCTTATAAATGAAGGGTGGTCATAATGTAATGGCTTTTCGGTGTACACTTTTCTTTAATTTAAACTTTACTCATAATAAAAAACAGCATTATAATTTTTATTGTATCATTTCTATTATTTGGCGGCACATTTTAGGAATTTGGCGGCACACAAAAGTGCCGAGGCACTGTGGTTGAAAATCACTGCCCTACACTGATGTTTCTTAAGGTCAAGGGCCACTGCCCGGTATATATTTGCCCGATACTCCAAACACTGATGTTTCTTCTAATCTATCGTCATAAGTATTAAAATAACGAATAAATATAATTATATTCATGAATAAATTAATATCAAATCGGATGTAATAAATATTTTGGACATTCACCAAAGCGACTATGTGATTATCAACATTCAACGGTGAAAGTCAAAAACCACCGATTTCAGTAACATGCACATCGTTTACATAATAACCTCATCAGGACGTTTATTTCATACTTTGTCTAAATATCATCCGGCATTATATATACTGCCTAGGCAAAGTATGTAATACTTCTCATATTTCATACTTTGCCTAAAAACGTCAGGCATTATATATAATGGCGGCATTTCATACTTTGCCGATCACATATACACCAAAAACAAAGTCATAACTAGACTAGATATAGCACAAATTGAACTTGCTGCAAATTAAACTATAAGAAATAAAAACTAATTTAAGATTATTAATGACAAAACAATGAACGGTCCATTCTTCTAATTACACTGTGAAAAATCTGGGTAAATGGTTAACCAGTACTAGGTGCAAAGTTTCTAATTGTACCATAAATTGGATAAATGAAAAATTATTCTATTTAGGTTGCGCCATAAATTGGTAAATATGATCAAGAAATGCGTTTATGGCGCAATCGATTGCACCAAACTTTCGTACTATGACAGGCACGAGATTTAACCGTGACCGATAACTTATTTTGTAGCTGTTGACTAATAGCGGATTTTGTTGTCGAGGCTTGCTATCATCTCACGCAAGTTATCTTTGAAATCGTCTTTTTCTTATGCAAGTAAGTAAACTTTTCTTATTTATTTGCAATAATTACAGTTCATTTCTTTCTTGTCATCTTTAAAAATTTTGTTGCGTGTTCTGAAAGAGTAAGTTTCAAATTTCTTCTAGAAAACTATATTCGCTGTATGAATAATTAGATATTGTAAAATCTATATTAGCTCCTTTTCAATAAATAAGGAGATACATCCATTTTATGCGCACAGGAAGTACAATACCAGTGACAAATAAACGGTAAATACGGCAATCTTAAGCAGCATAACTTCCCGCCAAATTTACTGCTGGTGAAAATGTTCTAGTTCCGGGTTTTGATTGCATTCTACCGAACAAAATAATTTTATGCACTTTCCGTGGAAAAAGGTTGGTTATTTAAGGTAAAATTGGGAATAGCTGCCCTAGAGTACTAGACCCAAGCGCCCCTCTTCTTTTAACCCTTACAATAGACTTGTTAATATACTGTTTTTCTCATATGTTTATTACAAAATTGTTAACATCATGCCCCATCTTGATTTAAATTAATTCCAGGCCTTTTTACAAGATTAAATTTAAGCCCATTAAAGATCCTATCAGGATTTAGAATCGCTGGGGCATTTACTACATACATTATTTGGATACATCAGTCAAACCAGACGCTCTTTAAAATTTAGATTGAGGACGCAAGATAAATAAATCAAGAATTTCATTTTAATGACACAAAAATTCTTTTCACCCGTCACATCAGTTCATCTTGGTTCTCTGGAATCTTGTTAAATTAAATGAATTCCAATTTTCTAGTTCACGACATGAGTTTCTCTTCACGCTTGCATATGCTTTCTGCTCTGATTTGCCTCGTTGCTACCATGGTTTTTCTAGTTTTTTTTCCTCCTTATAAGCTAATTTTCCTTTTTTTTTTTCGTTGGCAACATTATCTGATTTTTTTTTCAAATCTGCAATGTTTTTGTATATTCACGTTGATAATAGACAGCTATTTTTGTGCACTTGAAGCATGTCGAGTATTTCTGTTTTTAAATTTCTGAAGTAAATAAATTCCTTATACTATCAAGTATATCTTTCCGCTTCAACTTCTTGGGATTATTCATTTGACATTGTTTCTACAGTATGTAATCAAACCATATGAATCAAATCTTAACTCTTAAGTCCTAGTCTCTGTTAATTAAACTAAAAGTCTAAATTATGCACATCTACAGAAATTCAATGTAAACAAATTGCAATTTGCATGTGGAATTCAACGTTAAATGTCTTAAAATTTCACTAAAGATGTATCAAAAATGAAAGTTTTTAAAATTATTATTCCTAAAGTTTGCCCTCTAACCACTTGAGATGTACTCGGTTTCAACTTTTGTGTCTAAATCATAAGCAAATCTAGCAATCCAATCCAATCGAAATAATAATGAAATGCCATAACTTAATGACTGCTTAAAATTTAAATTAACAAATTAATCAAAATTTAAACAAATTGATCAAAAATTAATGGTTTTCCTTTTTAATTTTTGTTCATACAGTTTTTAATCAAACCACATCACATCTGCTTGAATATTTACACTCTTGTGTCTAAATCTGTAGCATTCCAATCATTCATGAGAAAGAGTGAATTAGTTTCAAAATACTATAAAAGCTTCTGAACTTTGATTAAGAGTTAATGAATGCAAATCTTCAAATTGGAAATACGAGTATTTTAATCAATTATGATTCAGGATTTCTAGTTACGTCAACAATCCTCTTCAAAATTAATATGTGTTAATCAATTAAGTTCCCTCCATAGCTCTGCTTTGTAATTCTATTTCTAAGGTCAAATTTATTTTAACAGAAGCTTATTCTATGTTCATCTTGTTATACGTAAATTATATTAAATCATTTTACATCATTGATACATTTTAGAAGTAATCGTAAGAATTCCTAAGTCATTAAATAATTAAAATGAAGAAATTCACATTCTTATGTTTATTTCTAGGAATGTATGTTAAATTACTGTAATTATTATTATACTCGAATTATTATTATAATACTAGAATATATTTAAAAAAATTTACATAAAAACTAGTTAATTGTGGATTGATTATATTTTGCTATGCATAGCTGAACTATAAGAAACCAAGAAAAACTATAGTGACCGAAAGGGACACATTAGGGTAAAATGCATTTAGCCGCACTATGAAAAGGTATCGAGGAGCTATTGTCGTTAACAAGGGAATCAGCATTCATATAAATAAAACAAGATTCCAGGGCATCAAGATGAGCTGATGTCACTGGGATGAAAATAGTTTTGGCATTGTCGAAATTGAATTTGTACCCAAGATGTGCATCAATTGTTTTTTTTCCCCGCCTTCTTGATAACGAACCTATCAATTTTGTTCCTAAAGATTAAATTTTGAAGCGCGTCTAGTTCGTCCGATGTATATCCAAGGTCACACTGACAAGGAATGAGATAAATGCCCCCAACGATTATCAAAACTGATAGGGTCATGAAGAGACTTAAAATTTGTTTTGTTAACAGGTTTAAAATTGAGTTTTTGTCACAACGGGAGACGATATTAACAATTTTATGACAAACAGGGGAAAAAGCGGTAAAGTAACAAGTTTTCTTCAATAATTAGAGAAAAATTAACGTCTAGAGAGTTTAGCAAAAGCTGAATCCACTATAGAAGGGTTCAACTGTAGAAAGGCTACCCACGGTCAGAAGAAAGCGAGCGGATTAAGTTCTGGTTAAAAGGAAAAGAGTTCTCCTCTCTTGAACTTGAAACATTTCGACTGTCATCTCCAATGTGTATATTTTTGAAGCGAATGAATTTTTTAATCAAACAGTTTCGTTAATAAAGCTATTACGTTTCTGATTATCTCTGTCTCTACCAAAAATAGTTAACTTATAAATGTCTCGTACAAATCATTTTTAATTATCTCTATAAACAGCAATGCGTGTAAATTTTGGGTAAATTACTATAGGGTCTAAGTTTAAAATAATTCTAAGCTAAAAGATTTTTATTAAAGGTAAAAATATTAAATATAATAACACTAAAGCAAGTAACGACATTTTAAAATTATCATAATATTTTTCTTTACAATATTTTTTCCATCCATAAAACAAATTTATTCTTAAAAATTATTATAATTCATGTATTTTTAAAGAATAAGTTAAATTATTATTGAATCTATATGCTTAGGAGAATTTCTTAGGATGGAAAATATTATAACAACCTTTAGGCCGGGGGATCATAGAGTTTAATTGGGAAATGTGGTCGCACTGCACGCGATGTTTCCTTCACTTCCCAGAAAGCTAGAAAACATTGATCTTAAGCTGGTCGTGCTCCAAGTCACCGCTGAGAATTTAACATCGATTTTTCCCAACTTTTTATCCATCTCAGTTAACTTCTGATCCCACTGAAGGGATTCACATGATAAATATTTAGTACAAGTTTTTGTTTAGTTCTTTCTTAATTATTTTTATCGATAAATGAATAATAAATGTTAAATATTTCTAAGTAAATGATATTTTTAAAAAAAATACAATAATTTCAGAATAAAAAATTTAACATCACTGAACCAAATTCAAACGCTCACAACGACCATCATTTTGTCTTTGTTTTTTCTTGTATCGTAAGTTAAGTAGCTAAACAATAGTTTAAATCTCATTCTTTTCTTAATACGCTAGACTCTACCGTTATATTTTACATGGAAAACGGATCTAGCCGTAAAAGATAAGGAATGTTTTCGTTAAAAAAAATCGTTATAAGTAGTTTTTGTTTATTTTTATTTTCTGACTTAACCACAAGTTACATGAAAAAATGCAGTTTTTGTGCTCAACAAAGGTTGTGAATACAATGATTAATCGCTATTTTTTACTGAGTACGCGGAAGCTTTAGGAGAAGTTTAAATCAGCAAAAAATAATGGAAAAACAATCGTAAAAGTTCAGTGAAGATTTTATTTCCTAAAATAAGATTAATTTATTTAATATTGAAAACAAATAATACGCGATACCAAGTTATAGAAAATGTTGCTTTTCGATTAAACTTTTAACATAAATGAAGTAGTCTTAGAGTTCGCTTAGTTAAATTTAAATACTTTTCACTTTATTATTAGCATTTACTCCGATATATAGTTAAGACTTTGTTTCAAAAATAAAATGATACAACTTAAGAAATCATGTAAGATACTCAACATTACAGAAAACATTTGAATTTACACATATATTAAAAACTAGTGGGCTGCGCCCCTGCTCGATAACGCTCGTCAACCCCCGAAAACTGCTACGCAATCTTATATGGTTTGCTTCGCAAACAAAGCTCGCTTCACTCGCAACTAACTTAAGTACATTGCAAATGCACAAAATTCTAAAAATTCAAAACAATAATTCAAATCCATGAAACAACTTTTTTTTTTTAAAAAATTACATCTTTTTAGTAAATACTAAGTCATTAAAATAAATTTGAATTCAAATAAATTACATGCTATTCGTTAAACCTATTAGAAATGTGCTATAGTATAAAATCTTAAAGCTTAACAGCATGTCTGAGACTCATTTTTCAATGCATAACTAATAACAATAATAAAACAAATTAATTCGTGATATAAATCAAAAATCGCCAAATAAATTCGTAATACATAAATTCGTGAAAAAAGCGCTTTCGACAAAATACTAAAATAGAGATCTATCGACAAAGACTACTCCCTTCTGCCTAGCTTAATAGTATGAGATTGCCGCAGCTGATAGGGTGAATTTCGGAAGAGATCATATTTGATGAGAATGCTCTCTCTGGTTATTTCAGCTTCCTGTTTTAAAAAGCGCTATATGTTGAGCCACCTCAGCTACATTTGGCACGTGACATTTTTAGCGGCAATCATTGATCGATTTTCGAGCGTTGCCATTCGGGGAGTTGTAATGAGGCTTTTTTTTGTCACCGTGTAAGAGAAATATATATATAGATAACGCGCTATGTATTTTTTTAAGGTAGCACTATATTATTGATTCCTTTTTAACTGAAGGTCGGTGAAAGGTCATGCAATGGAGAGCCAAATTTTTACTTCAATCATTTTGCATAGCGGGATATTTTGTTATCCACTTTATTCAAAAGCACATGAGGTAAACTTAATGATGGTATTATTGTTCAGCTAAATTAGTCAAAACTGTAAAAAACAAATTAGAAAAATCCTGTTTGAAATCTTTAGGGAAAATGCCTGCCATTTTATGGGCATGACAATTTTCATGCCATTTTAAGATTATCTTGTTTTAATGTTGCAAAATGACAATTTTCATGCAAAACACTCTGCCCGCCAGAGGACTCACTTTGACTTAGCATGCACAGGCTCTGATGCGCATCTTCTTTTTTTTTAAAGGGTCCCACAACTTATATCCGCATCTTTTTTTTTTTACACGGATTGCATTTCCCTAAGAGCAACTTTAAAAAATTTCTTAGATATTTAGGGTTTGTATTGAGTTGTCAACTACGTTTTATCGGCTTTTTTTTAATTGCAACATTTCGCATGCCATTAAATATTTTTGTCATGATGTTTCAGATCATTCAAAAGAGGATGTTTTGCACCACCAAATCTATCTTTCTATTCCGAGTGAATTTGTAATAATTTTCAGATCATTAAAAAGGAAAGTCAAGTTGAAAAGATGTGCGTTTCTTTTTAAAAAAGGTTCTAAGGCCACAAGAGCTGTTCGTGACATTTGTGCGGCGCAGGGAGAGGGTGCTATTGCTCAAAGAACTGTTGGCATGCCAAGTTGATTAAAACTGCAAATTTTGACTTCAAAGACCCACATTATATTGGCAGTCAAGTTGAGTTCAACGAGGAGCGATTGAACCTATTTTAGCATAAAAATTCGCGTCAAACAACTAGCAGAGAAAGTAAAAAATCTCCTTCGTTAAACTTTTAAAACTAAAATTAAGAAATAGAGGGAACTTACTAACCAAATCAATAGTAAAATATTAAAATAGTTACAATGGTTTGTTTAGGAATTCAAGATCTTGTTCCTAAATTTCTTAAAGCTAGAAAATCATATAAAATAAAGAAAATCTTTCCTGGCGTATGGTTCAGAAAAAAGAAAGCGTTGTTAAAATTTTATTAATTTTCCTCAAATTTGAAAGATTTTTTATTATAGATATAAGAATGAAATAATTGACAAATTTCCTTCACAAACAAAACTAAAAGTATTCTGAAAACTGTCATTCTTAGAAAAAAAGCAATTTTTTAGTTTTTCGAAACTAAAATTCAAGCACTATCTGACATTAATATTGCATTTGGATTTGTCAATTATTTCCTAGTTGTATTCGTTACGTAATAACGATATGTAAAAATATATAGTAAAAATATATGTTTTGGAATTTAATTTTTTTTCTCGTGAATTTCTCAATGCTTTTCTTTTCAAAATCATTAAATGATTCTTATTTTTTTGCACGTGCTTCAATTAAATGCGTTCTTTAGCGAATTTTGAGAATTTTTTAATGAATATTTTCAAATTTAATAAATTTTTCTTATAGAAAAAATACATTTTCATGATAAAATAGCTAAGAGAGCATATTCGAATATTAAAAAAATTTCATTCTTGAAAAAGTACATCTAAATATACTCTATGAAGTCTTTTCAAATGAAAATTAAACTTCCTTTGCAATAATTTTGACATTATCTCTTATTATTTTTTTAGTTTATTTGACAATTTTTTAAAATTTTTTTTTCTAATTTCCAGAAAAAAATGCACTAACAATTATAATAGTTCGGTTTGTCAAACACTTCCTGTCATTCTCTGAAATTAAATTCCTCTTTCTTTGAAGTTGTCAGTTCATTTCAAAAACAGTTTTTCAAAAAAAAAAAAAAAAAGAATCTATATTATTACAAAGTTTTATGTAGAAAAAAAAGTGTTTTCAATCATGAGTTGGTTTTTTTATGGAAAAAAAAATTTAAAAAAATATCTCGGTATGATATCAAAGAATTTCTTTTTTCATTCAATTAAATATTCTTTTTTCTCTCTGCGTATCTTTCTGTAAAAAATTCACTTATAACAAAGGAAAAAGATAATTAAATAAATATCGAAATAGGCATTGAAACTAAGAATAACAAAGAAAACTTTTCAAAGACAGATAAAAAAAAAAGAAAATTCTTTTTTTAATATCTCTAGAGAATTTTAATTCCTTCATTAACTATTTCCGTGAAAAAGAATCAATAACTCGAAATAAGTACTAAACAACACCACAAAACCATGAACAAGACTGCGAGACAAATACCGACACAATTCATAAACCTAAAATAGTTTCAATGTATTTTTTTATTTATTAATATCCGCTGCCCTCTCCAGTGATTTTTCGTTATTAGATTTTGCAAAACACGGTTTTTGGTAGCTCATCCCATCAAAATAAAAATTAACTTAATTATAATAAAAATTAACTTAATTCCTATCATCTGGCATAATGCTGCTTCTCGAGGCCAACTCACGATGTTTTAAATTTCCGACCATCAAGCAATTTTCTCCTGTGATAATACCTTCGATGGGCTATATTAAACTTTTCTTCACAGTATCTAAAATAAAAATGTACAGCATTGGGGCTGTTTTAATATGGGCCAAAGTGACTTATAAAATACTTGTAGCTACATTAGTATATTTGGCACCTATTAAAATTGTACCAATTACCGAAGAGCCATTAGTTCATATCACCAAAAATAATGAAGCTTCGTCAATAATAGTATGGTAGTTTAGTGGTGCGTAGGTTGCTGACAATGTCAGCTGTTATCTATGAAAAGGTACCTTTAAATAAAATAAACTTGTCTTGAATATTATTGAATGGGAATGGAATAATTGTAGTGGTAGTTACGCTTCATTACTCCCCCACCATAATTACCCCTATTTGTTTCATTGCTGTTTTGAGAGAGGCCGAGAGAGCAGTATTAAGATCATTGAGCTTTAAGTGCTGGTTGAGAGAAATGTATTCCTTACTTTTTTCCCAAAACGAATTAGTATTTTCCATTAATTCTGTTCCTTTATCCGCAGATTATTTTTTTTTAAGTATTCCTTATTACCAAAATCAATCAAGCAGAGATGGTGTCAATAATTATAGGGAGATTTTTTACTTTTCTCCTAAATGAATTAGTTCTATTTCTCCTTTAATTTCACATTTCAATATATATTTCTTTTCAATTACCATTGACCTTAAATTACTTATTTTTATAGTGTTTTAAGGGCACGTAAAACATTTCAAAAGCGTAACTATAAGCAAAATTACAGCAGGATAACTATGGAAATAATAATTTGGTAACCTAGTCCTCCTATGTTAGAAAGTCCGTGTTGATCATTGGGTTTATCTGAGATAATGAATAAAAAATAATTTCATGTTAAAGAATGTGCACTAAACTCTTGAGAGTTATCAAACGTCACTAATGTTATATCAAGAAAAAAAGTATTCTGTTTAGTTTTTTTTTTTTCAATGGTGATTCAAAACAATTAATTTCATTTGTCAAATATCTTTCCCGAACGATCCAATTCCAATCTTATGTTCTAAGGTTGACAGGGACTTTTCCTGAGCTTCGAACTGTCAATATACCAAATATCATCTCTCTGGTCGAATGGTTAAGGAGTCTATAATGGACAAACAGACAGTTTTTTTATATGTATAGAGTGGTACATAGATTTATGAGTCAATATTACAACTTTGTAGACATAATACATGTTTGTCGATTAAAATTGAAATGCCGTTTGGACAAATAAGAATAAGCATATTTATGCTTATATATAATATTTATTCAATTTCAGTAATTTAAATTAGATTGCATATTTGTTTCTAGCGTGCTTTACTTCGGCACTTTAACTCTTTAAACTGGGAAAAATATACTTGAGGGTGCCCTTGGCGAAATTGGCGACTTATGTTTGACGCCACACTTGTTTGCCCGGAACGCCGTGGTAACAGGAATAGTGGCTAAAACATAATGATATTTCAATGAAACATTGGAAAATTTAAACAAAACTTTTTAAAATTTCATTGAACACATTAGAATCAAAATTAATGAACCCAATAAAATGCATTTTGAATTGAAACAAAAAATAAAGGAGTAAGCACAGGAAGAAAAAGAAAAAAGTAACTCACTTCTTCATTAAGCCTGAATATATTCAGATTTTGGTGCACAGAATTCTCTATTTGCAGTTAGGTACTGTCCAAACTTATCTTGAATAGAATCGTTGTACCTCCATCGCCACATAAATTCGGCGAAATATGAGTCGAAAATGGCGTCAGTGGTACCGGACTGGCGGCGACATTTTTTTCTGAAGTCTCTTTTAATAACTGCCCGCAGACCTTCAATCTTATTGGTATGGACACCGGTTTCCGGATCCTTAAATGTCTCAGAGTGGTTTATCGATAAGTGCACGAACCTGCTTTCCGAAAGACAGTCGTACGACTTCCAGCAATCGGACATTTTCGTTGTTCCGGGTAGGACATTTTGTTGAATTATACTCAGCAAAGTTTTTTTTCCAGATCTGGAACAGCTTCAAAAAAGCACCTTCTACTCCCGCTTTCAACACCACCAAACACCCACCTTCCATCCACCCGTTTACCCCTATTGTATTTTCGTATCCCAAATTTACTTTCGTCTATTTCTACAATCATGCCAGGTCCCCCAATCATTTGACGCTTTCCTGTACATACATCCACACAGACATCCCTACAAAAATTCTTCCAATCCGTTATAGTTTTGTCATTGTTGATATTGAGTTCCGTTTTAATCATTTCGCTATTAGCTTCATACACCCACATCCAAGTAAAAATTAAAATATCAATCATACTCAAATGACTCTCCTCAAATCACGAACCCTTTCTAATGGATCGTTTTATGTGGTGAGCATTTGAACCTTTCACACGACAAACCCATTCAAAGCCATCTGATAGATCTTTACGTTCAACCAGAGACATATCTTTCCCACAAACAGGACATTTATATCTATTACTAATTAAACCTTCATTCATACACCAGTCAATCACTGTTTTTTTATTGAATAATGCACGTGCATGTGCTTATATTGAATTATGCACGTGCTGAAAACTGTATGTATGCGATTTCATTTTCTTGCTTTAAATGCTTGCAGGTCAAATTATGTAAAATAGAATTATTTTATGTATTTTGTAAACGTTAGGGAAATATTTATTTCATATAATTTCTGTGATTTTGAATAATTGTGAACAGGGATGATGCAGAGCAAGGAGTCCCAAAATAGTAAGTGGGCCAAAAAAATCGATAAAGTGAGCCAAAGGGTGAGTTTGGCGAAGTTCCCTCTTGCTGTAGGGGTTGCATCCTTTTAGAAATCAGTTGAAGCGTTGCCTAGCAGTTGCAAGGTGATGAAAGAAGGATTAGACATGACGCCCTGGAGAGCGATTTTAATTTCTTACCCCTTATTGTGTTACTTAATGTTTATGGAATAAAATTGCAATCAAGAAAATTTTAAATTAACTTTAATATGTGTAATAGATTTTTAACTCTAATTAACATGATGCATACTAAAGCAGTATCAATAGTTGTATCAAAAGTAACGCAATAAATTTTATTTATATCAGTCACATTTTGGAACTTGCGAAGTCATTGACCTCCTGTTGAGATTAAAATTATTGTGCTAATCTGTAAGGTAGTGCTTCCCAAACTTATGACTTTTGTGTAACCTTTCTGAATTCTTTGTATACCTGTTTACCACTAATAAAAAAATAAATGTATTTTTTACTATAAAAAAATTGCAAAGTTAAAAATCACAACTAGCTGTTGACACCACTAATTATTAAGTGTTATCTCTGCAAAAATAGCCAATAGAAAAATACGTAATCGTAAATTTGCATGGCTAGCTTTGTTTTTAAATAAAAATTTTTGAAATTTCCGTATGTTGCATGATATTTCGCATAAGAAAACGTACCCCCGCTAAACTGTTCCCGTACCCCTGAGGGTACGCGTACCACACTTTGGGAAACACTGCTGTAAGGGGTTGAAATATTGTTTGCAGTATTCCATCATTACAAACACAAAAGCCAGTTTATAAAGACAGAGTAAAGCAAAAAATAAGGTAAAAAGTTTATCTACGTGTAAGATCTTTATGAAATAAAATAAATTACTTAAACATAGCTTTTACCTAAATTAATATTGGTATATGTAACCTTCTTACCTAAATAATTTTCTCTTTCATTCTTATTATTTCATATTCGAATGTAACTATATCTAATGAGATTTCTGTCCGCAAATCTCGCTTTTAAAATTCCCACAACCTTCTCCTAATACAGAATTCCCCCTTCTGCAGTCCCAGTCGAGTGATTAGAGGCGGTGATAAGACGCATTTTCTCTGTCGTCTTTTCAAAGAAAATAACGATGAACAAATCCGATTTAAAATAACTTGGAAAATCTCCCAGGAGGCTCTTCAATAATGATCACTTTGTATGAAGTATCATATTTAATTCAAAATGAGCTGCTGTAAAAGAGAAATCTAAAGATTCTAATCGTTAACCGTGTCAGATATAATCATGGGATTTTATAAGGTAATATATTTTAGCTGGAACTAAATATTTAATAAATTAATCATCTGGAAAATTTGATAAACTTGCTCAAAGAATTCTAAATTTTTCCTTCAAGATCTAATATTTACCTGGGAATTGATTTGTTTATCAGGTATTAACAAATTTCGTTTAATTATTTATTATACCATATGTTATTGGCACACTAGCTTTCTATCCTCGCAGTTGTTTGGATACGAAAAAGGCATCAGAATAATTAACTAATCTGTACAGTTTTACAGTTCTGTTAAGTGTAACAGTTGGAAATAGGTGCATGCAGCATATTATTTTGCAAGCAAACGAATCGATGCTGTGCTTTAGATACCACTTTTTAGTATTGTATAAATTATACCGCTTAATTGTCGCTTACGTTATAAAATCCCTTTTTACTCTAATACGAACAATTGAATAGAAATTGCACTGGCCCTTGCCCTATCACTAAGTGTAAAAAATAGGACATAGGAACTTTTATTAAAAATTTATACAACATTTGCATCCTTGCTCCAAAATTAATCACCTAATTATTCACATATTGGATGTCTGCAAGTGACGTCATCGTAATCATGGTATTTGTTGATTCAGAAGACCATCAGTTTCGACACACACACGCATGACGTCACTTACAGGTATCCAATTAATCTGATTTAAATTACATGGTTAGACATAATCCCGTCCCTTCTTCTTGCAAATACCCGATTGGCAACTATTACATAATTTTGTTTCTTAATTTTTATTTCATTATTGGTTGCTTTTTTCCAGACTTTGTATAATTAAATCTATCAATAAACAAGTTTTAAAAGAGCAATTAAAACTTGTTTATTGATAGAATGAATTTAAACTCCCGTGATTATACCAAATTTCATATTTCTAATTCTTAATAATCAAGTCCTTTTATGCAACAATTTGCATGCAACAATGCGTAATATACTTATCCTGTGAAAAAATTCGTTTTCCACGCATGAGCATTTTTTCTCTTTCCTTGTTTTAATTTTAAGTTTCAAAAAGAAAATAGTAACACAACTCTTTGAAAAAAATTAAAAACGTTTCATAAATTGTAGTTTCAATAAACTATAATAATGATTAAACAATGTAAAATATTTCGAGAACTACACCTTCATAAATATTGCTCAACGATATGTAATCCCCATTTCATAACATATTTATGCATTACAATGCTTTAAAATTAATGTATAAAAATCTCATTCTTTTCGTAGCTTTTTAGTTAAATCTCATTTCTAGTATTCTATTTATAAGACAGTGGAATCAATGACGCTAAGAAAAGTCCAAACAAAGGATAAATACTAAGTCCTATTTTCCAAAAAAAGAAAAAAAAACAGAATAGTTCATTTCTACGCGCTTTGCTTAAGATTTGTTTCTAAATTCGTTTTAGAAACAAATCCTAATAATTTTTACAACCATACATGCATCTTTATCATAAAATAATATACTAAATAAGGTATTAAAATAACTACTAAAATAATTTTATAATTTTTGCGATCATGTATATAGTGTACAAATAATATGAGTTTGCTAACACATGCTCCCTAGCAAGCAATTTTGTTAAAGAGAACGAATGCGGATTTGTATAATTGTATAAAGTATGTGACCTTAAGAATAGTATTTAAAACTATTATAGTTACAATGACAGAATTTCAAAATTTTATGATGACAACACTTGCTTTTTGAACGCAGCGTGACTCAAACCGGTAAAAAAAGGGGATTTGAATCGATATTTTCACACTAAGAACGGTCGTGGAGCGCGTCAGTGATTTGGCTGACGAAGTCCAATGATTTTTTTCATCTCAGTTTAGCGACGCCATTTTTCGTATGAAAATTGCAGCTTTAACCCCTTCCTTCTCGCTCCCGTGAAAATGACGGGGTGAGGTTTCGCCCTCTATTTTTCGCTCCCGTGATATTGACGGGCTGGAGTGTTCTGTAGCAACGCGCCAACAAGAATAAACTATTTCCTTTCTTTTGCCCGGAAAACATTTTATTTCTCATTTAACACACCAGATGGCAGTACCAGGATATTTTTATGTTAATTGTAGATAGTTAGTTTATATTAAATTAGATGCCAGCACTAATCAAATACGTAATACAAATACAAAAGCCAAAAAGTAGGCACTTTTATGGCCGTTTTCTTCAAAATTAACCGATCGTTAAGGGGTTGACTTAGTATGATATTTTTAGATGGTATTTTAATTTTTTTTACACTCTTGATCCAGGTATGATACGAAAAAATTGATATTGATATTTAAAACATTTTGAAATTATGCCATTGCCGTAACAATAACAGCTCGATAATTGTTTTAAACACTATTTTCGAGCACACAGCTTATGAAACTGAAGGAAAACTTTATTTCCTTCTCTTGAAAGGTGTGTTCGCCATGGGGTTGGCCAATTTATTTAACAATCGTCCTTTATTTTGCTATTTCTACCTTAATATTAGTTTAAGAACATTATTTTTTTTTAAATAATTATTTAACTGTTTTAGTTACAACTTTGCAGAATTTATCTTAACTTCATTCGATACTTTTAAAAATATAAACAGAATTTCAATCTTATTACCATACTATTTAATGTATGTTTTTAATGACATATATGAGATTTAAATCCACATTCCCATGAGCTCATATTACTTGAAAGAAGGTATTTTAAGTAAGATTTTGAAAATAAAGCTTTCGAAAAGGAATAATTATACCCCGTGTCTTTTCTTTTCCGTTTTATTCGATTGATCATTATCAGATTGTATCATTAATCTCTATCATTGTTGCTTTTAGAAAGACCTTAGAAAATTCAACCCTTCTCTACATACTAAGAAATGTGATGAACAGTTAATTATTTCTGAAAGGTGAGTAATTAATAGAGGGATCTAGAATTAAAAGTTCTGATTATTTTATGAGAAAACTTTTCTTTCGTTTCAAAATACTATTAAATGCTAATCTGCTTCGAGAAAGAAAAATCAATGAGTGTAATTTATTTTATAATTACGGAAGATGAAATCAAAGATGCATTTTATTAGAAAATAAGAAAAAAGAAAATAAATGAATGCAGAAATTTTTCTGCATCAGAATAGCGTATCGCTTTAGATTGCTTTATTTATTCTGATTCTTAAAAAAATTCACGAAAAATAGTATGTTCATTTTTTCTTTTCTTTTACTCTTACTTTAACTGAATTTATGTAACAGAATTCCATCGTATAAATACCATATCCATTCGTATAAAAATGCTAAGATATCTAAAAATAGCGCTGTTGAGCATTATAGAATTCATTAAAAAGGGGTGTTCTTTTCGTTCTAATTATTTTATTTTATTATTTATTTTATTATTTTTCGTATTTGCATTAAGCATTGCATTAAACATTAAACAATGAAACATTAAACAATGAGCAACGTTTTAAAATTATAGAATAGAATTCTTAATTCTTCTTTTCTATATTTTCTTATAAAATAGAACTATACTTTCTTATAACATTACAACTCATTTTAACATGTTTGCAGTAAATTTTAAAATCGTGTTGTAAAAATGTTTAAGTTAAAATTAAAATATAAATCATTTTTAATTTATAAGATTTCATTCAATTTCATAAAAATATTAAATTAATGCACCAATTCTTTTTAAATATATATTTTAATTAAAATGTAAACATGAAATGCTATTTTTTCTTTCTTTTTTTTTACAATTTTCTCTGTCATTGAAACTTTTATAAGCAGTTTTTAACGATTAGCAAAAACTACAACTTGAAAAAAATTGCAAAGTAATTTTGAAAGAATGATTTTTCTTAACAAATAATTAGTTACTAAATTATATAAAGAATAATATTATTGTGTTTAAAATAATAACTGAACTTAAAGAAAAAGAAAACAAATATTATTGATAAAAAAATAATGATCTTTTGAATATAAGTTAGATATATCTTGAATATTCCAAAATCATATAATTTCAATCATGCTGAGAAAATTTGAACCTCTAAGAAAATACAAATGTTAAACTTCCGATACTTATGACACCCTGATGCGTTGGGAAGTAACTATAGCAAAAAAGAAAATAAATGCCTTCTCAATTCTCACGATACCTCATTAACACAAGATATATGAACTTCAAACCTCATTTAACTTTCACGTGATAATTTTAATACATGGCCCTTTTTCGACTAACGATTCAACACTTTTTATGACAGAAGTCATCACAGAGACTTGATTCTTAAAGTTACTTTATGAATTTGCGTTTAGTAGTCTTACATTTTAAATTAATATTCAATCTCTAAATCATTTTCAATAGAGTTAAAACCGATCACAGGGGAATCTTTAAGGATGGAACCATTTTAATTGTTACTAATTATCATTATAATTATTAATTAGTCGCAAATTTTTAAAAAAATTTTATGTAATAAATTTTTCAAGATATCGTAATATTTAAAACTAACTTCTCACTTTTTCTCAATTTAAATTTTAATTTTAAAATTCAGCTAAAAAGTATGTTTGATATACGAATATACTAAGTTTGGAAAACTTAAGTCTTTCGAAAAATCTTTATTTCTAAGAAATTATTATTATTATTATTTAAAATAATAATAAAATTATTTAATTTTTGGCTTCATATTAAATCTTTTAGTTTTAAAAATATATTCAACTATTGCTTCTTTTATTGAAAAAATATAGGACACTATTTACCTAATTTTTGAGATTAATTTTTATTTATTTATTTTATATTTGATTCATGACTTTACTATGAGTTTCCACGGAATGTTTACGACTACGTTATTATGTTTCCTTCTCTCGAACTACTTCTTTTGCTGTAAAAATGAGTGGCTCTTTTTAATTAATTCTACAAATAATTGACTACATAAACTTAATGAAAAAACTTCATTCGTGTAAAAAAAAAATGCAAAGGTGAAAAAAGTCGATGTGCTTCGAATACAAGCGTTTTCAAGACTGACCAGGCATGAATGAGGAAAACAAAGAATGCTTGATACAAAAAACGTAATGTTTTTAACGAAAATAGGGAAAATTAAATCAAATCAAAAAAAAACCATAGTAGCCATAAATGTACACGTTCCAAGCAGTATGATGGTAGTGAGACGCTCCTGTCTTAGCTCGAAAGAATAGGCGTTCATGTGAATTAAAAAAGATTTGAGACCATTCAGATGATCTGATGTAACTACAATGGAAAATATTTTGGCATTATCAAAATTAAATAGATAATTTATCGAATCGTGTTCCTTTAGTCATAATTTCAAAGCGCTCCGGTTTGTTCTAATGTAGCTAACACAGCATTAACAAGATGTATGGAAAAATGAGATGCCCCAGTGATTTTCAGAAATGATAGTGTTTTTTAAAGGGAAGTAATTTAATCATATTTCAGAACATTGACATTAACATTCCTGAAATTGACATACAAATCAAAACTGGATAAGATATTAGTGATTTAGTAAAAAATGGTTAGAGAAAAACGGTAGAGTAACAAATTTACTGTAAAAATTAGAAGAGGAGCAAAGGTGGCACAAGTCTGACAAATTTTTAGAACACACTCCTGTTTTTAAGCGTTAAAAGCATGTCGATTTTTTCCACGTAAATAATTTTTGAAGCTACTATAGCTTTTATATTATGAAGTATATTTTTCGGCTTCAATTTCTTAGGATATTTTATTTAAAACATGCTTAAATATTTCCATTAATGAAATTCAAAATTACATTCTAATAGTGTTTTAAGAAACTATTTATCCAAATATTACCAAAATAAACAATTCTAAAGGGAGTCCGGGCCTTACAAAACTTAAGAATTTTGTGATTTGTAATTTGATAAAACAATAAGTTTTTTTGTTTTTTTTTCTCTTTTTAAAAGTGCGAAAAAATTAAATTTATGCTTTTAATTAAGTTATGAATTGGAGCTCAAAAGATTTAGTTCCACTTTTTCTTCCAATTACTGAATGTTTCTGTTTTCTCTGTGATTATTCTTTACGTTTTTCAATTTTAAAACGACGTTCACAAAAACAAACGAAGTTAAATAAATTAAATTTTAACCAAATACATTTTAGATATTATACTTTAATTTGTTTTCAGAAAATGTAAAATTTTATTTTAAATTTTATTGAAAAAATTTCGTAGAAACTAGTCAACTATTATATTTTATTTTTAAGTAAGATTTTTTTTACTTCCTTAAACAAATAGTTCTGAAACCTAATTAAAATGTGAAAAAAAAATTTAAAAAATAAACAAACTTTTAGAAATTGCACCATATTTTCAATACTAAAAAAGTAATTTTAATATTTCATAAAACCTTTATTAAAGGACTAATGTATGGTGTAACAACAAAAAAAGGAAAGTGTATAAAAAATTTAATCCCTAAATTTTCATAAAAATGCTTTTTCTTCATTAAGATATATTTAATAATTTTAAAAATGTATTTATACACAAAACAAACATCAAATTATAGATTAAGGTTAGAGTTTTTATTCCTGCTTTTTATAACTTTACTGATACCATTCCCATGTTTTTCTTTTAACCGAGTTTAATATCAGCTTGTTGTAAATATTTTTAAATGTTCCAATTTTCAATACTATGACTAAAGACTTGTCCACTAAAAACTCAACTGTACATAAATTAACCAAAATCTTGCCTTACTTGAAGCAACCATACGAGTGCATAGTTAAAGGTCAAAAGGGTAACTATTTAAAATAATAAAACATTAACTACTCTAGAATCTCCGATACACAAAATAACATAAATTTTCGAAATGAAGAAAAATAGTGGCTTAAACACCTGAAACCACTTAGAGAATGATTATTTTTAAGTCAGAGGTCCAACTCCTTTTTTTTTAAAAAACGTATTAGAAGGAAAAAAAATTCTAATGCCTTTCAATTCAACAAAGTTGAACAACAGCCCGGTGTAAATCCCAGATAATATGCTCGGCCTACTTCTCCTTTTCTATTTAATGCTTGACTTCAAAGGATATATAATCCTTTTCTGGGATGTTGATAGCATGTTGGTACTTATGAAAGGGAAAAGAATGGTCGACTTGGAATGGCATTGGCACATAAGGACCACAAAGCCGTTTGCAGTGGCGCGTCTAATTCCTTAAAAGCGTTGTCTTTTTTATGTTTACTCACGAGAAAATAAAAACCCATGACACAGAAATGGTGGCACATAAAAGATCCATTAAACATCTCACGTTTGTTTGTTCAATTGAAGAAGGTATTTATCTGCTAATGCTTCTTGTACTTATTCATAGTTCAGATTCTAGAACACATAAGAAAGGGACATATTATAGAGATTCTGACAATGCTACTAAATGTCTTACTTAATATAAAACATTTAACGTGTCTATTTTAAAAATTTCTTCCAAAATTTTTAAACAAATTATTTGTTTAAAAATGAATTTAATAGATGTGATAAATTTATTTCCACTCGCTGCTGAGGCAGCAAAGACAAGGCCAAGAATCCCCGAAACAATGAATAGTTCGAAAAATAAAATCAAAGAAAACAAAACGATAGAAATGAATGGTTAGCTGCGTTCTACTTACCAAATTTCGAAATTAGTTACAAAGTTCATTATCAAGCGAAGCTACTAACCAAAAACGCATTAAAAAAAATTAGACCATTTCAACTGTATCTACATAAGTCTCAATTTTGTTTTCAGACTACACTACGTTTGAATTGCAGACAGTAATTTATTTGCAAACATTACAGTTTTCCCATAGTGGTACTATAAATATCATAAGTTTTAATTAATAGCCCCCTCTTTTGAGAAATTTTGTAACTAATTTTGAAACTAGGTAAGAAGATTGTTTCGGTTTTCTAAGCAGAGTGCAATCTTCTTGCGGTTATAATTATTATTATTATTTCTATATCGTCTATTATTCGGGGAACAATTCTCAATACAGTTCTTTACACATTTTGCTAGAACATAAATTTTAAATGTTAAATGTATGTTAATTTTTTTAAATCACGCAATATTCGTAACTACCAAGCTAGTTCTGTTTAACTAAATGATTTAAAATTTCAAGCAATTATTTTCCCCAAAAATATTACTTAAAAATATTTATTCAAAAAGTAGTCATATTCATAGATAATTTAATGATAAAACTTATCAAATTACACTATTAAACAATTAAAATACAATGATAGCTTTTCAAATATTAATGTTATATTATTGTACATTATGCCATAGGCTGGATTTTTTTACATGATCTATCATGTTTAATATATATATATANTGTTACCGTTAAAGTATGAAATCCGTTATTTTATAGAATACCTAGTTATTCCATGAAATAACTGATCATGTCTGTTAAAGTGTAAAACTCTCTTGTATTTCATGGTTTAACTAGTTGTTTCATAGAATAACGATCTGCAGCCCGTTAAAGTGTAAAATAATCTATATCATATATCTCGCACGAGTTTCATATCATATATCTCGCACTAAAGTCTAAGAAATGTTTAGAAATTCAAGCGAAAAAGATGAAATTAATGTCGGATGAATCTCATTCTGAAGCCTCTGTGGGGTTTACCGTCCGTATCCCAGTGCCTGAAGTTGACAGAGGTAAAGGTGATATCAAATCTATTTTAGCTATCATAAAATAACCGAAGAAGGATTTTTCCAATTGGGCACAAGAAACGGCAGCATAAAACAATTATATTCCCGATCCCAGTTCAGAGTCTGCGAACAATAATTAATTCATATCGAAGAAGAACAATAATTAATTCCGGATGTAGAAATATCGGTCCGGTCGGTTGCTACAGCTCAAAGTTTAGGTACTGGTCAGGGATTTAAAATATGTCCGTGTAAAACCCAGTGTGTCAACAAAAAATGTTTTTGTTTTAGAAATAATGTTCTTTGTAATTCCAAGTGTCATTTTAGTAATCCTTGTTGTAACAAATGATTTCATGGTACGTTTCCGTAAATACCATTTATACGCTGCATAAATTAGATAAATTGTTTCTTTTTCATTTTAATTGTCTACCATTAGTTTATTTATAGAATGCCTAGTTATTTCATTTTAGATAAATTGTTTATTTTGCACTTTAACTGTCTCTCATTAGTTAATTTATAGAATAACTAGTTAAGGCGTCAAATTAATAACATATTACACACCTTAACCGACACGATTAGTTATTAAGTTAGATTAGTAAAAAAATTAGTAACAAATTTTTAAAAAAGAGGATAAAACCCCTAAAAATTTTCATTCATCATAAAAAAATATTTTTGTTGTTAATAAATGAACAAAAAATAGAACTTTTTTATCTGGTTAATACTAACCAGAGTTATTTCGGTTCGAAATTGGAAACACAGTTTCAAATCTGCAGTAATATATGTCACATTCAATATGCAGTAAATTATATTAAATAAATATAATGTTTTATAACAAAATATATTACAATTTAATATATTACAATTAAATATATTACAAGAAGTAACTACATTAGTTTCTGGCGCATTTCACCATACCTAATATATTTTCTGTAATTTACCTAATATATTTTCTGTAATAACTTACATGGAAAACAAAAATATTAAAAGTAATCAAAATTTCTTTTTTATTTCCAATGTCACATTAAAAGACAATTGAACATCAAAAAGATAGCAATAAATCTATAAATAGGAGCGGGCAATCCAGTAGCGTTCCCAGATAAATTTCCGAGGGAGAGCAGGGCACATAGACAGGTGAGACAAGTCCATTACCTCGTGGAGGTCACACATTGTACAAAAGGGATCATGAGCCACGTTGATGCGATATAGATGTTGGTAATCCGAACTATAAATATAGAAAATGTAATTTTTGTTATTAAATTTAAATATAGTCATGGAATGTTTGATTCTCTTAAAATTTAGTAAAAAATTCATAGTTTGAGAGTTAGGGTCATGATCATTTGAATTTATAACTTTTCTATGACCTGTTTGGGGTTAAAATTAAACAAATGCTAATGGGTGAAATTTCCTAATTTGTATAATTCAACTGACAACTAATAGCTACATTAGGTTATGATTCTGCACCTGACAAATATTCTAACTGAGAGTGAAGCAAAAGCTTATAATCCATCCCATAGAGTATCTATAACAGTTAGGGAGTAACTACAAGCAGCTTCAAAACTGTACTGAAGAAGCGAAAGGGATTTGATTATCACTCTTGGAGAAGTTTCTCCTACAGCGCGCCAAACTAAGTGAAACTGTAACCAAGCCCAGAATTAGGCATCGATTACAGCAATCGATTTCAACTATAACTGACTAGAGAAAATTACAAGTATGTATTCAATTACTCGCAATAATAATTACGGTCAATTGCAATTACACGCAATCATGATCTCTTATTACATATTTTCATGATTACTTATAATCACAACAAGAAATGTTTACACGTAATAGATTGCAGGTAATCAAAATATATGTTTGCATGTAACCATGATTACTATCATCAAAATACATGATTACATACAACAAAAATATACGATTGCACTATGAATTTCAATCATCAGATCTATGCATGATAGGACATGCAATAAAAGGGTATATATAAAGGGCATGTACGTACAATGAACTTATATGCATACAATGTATAGATGTACGAAAGAATGTAGTTATATACAATATGTATATGAACGTGCAATATATATATTAATATATATGAACGCACAATGTATATTTTTACTAAATACATTGCATAATATCCATTCATAAATTGAGTGGAAATACTTTTGTACATATGTACAATATATGTATGTCTTTTCATGTATATGTATGATCAATGTATATTTAATAATATGTATATGTATAATGTATGTATATGTATAATGTATGTAACGTGTAATATGTATAATATATGTATGCTTAATGTCTGCATGTTCAATGTATGCACGTGCATGTGTACAATCGATGTATCTTCAATGTATATAAGTATGTATGCTTATCAAATGAATTTATGTTCAGTATAATGCATCTCTAATGTATTTACATACATATATGCAAGCACGTATGTACATTGTTCAAATAAATAAACGGACCACCTTAAATACCTCTCAATCTTAATGGTTCGGGGTGACCTCAAATATGCTAATTAATTAATGCAGACAATATTTTTTTAAATTACGAAATCAGACTCAAAAAAGCACTTTCTCTGAATTTTTTTATGTATAATTTTATAACATTACACCTTTATATTATACATTTACATTATAACTTTATATATATATATTACATAATATTATAACATTATACCTTTTTTCGACTGATTTTATATTTTTTACCCCCAAAATGCAAGGGGTAGCCTTAATCTGGGAGATATGGTCCCCATAGTTTGACCAGGAGAGCGGACCAAGATTTGGAACCATTAATGTTAAATTTACTTCTTGCATATTTCACCATATCTCGAGAACTTTTTTAATGAACTGAAAACATTTTGCACACAATTATGTAATTCGTCTATCCGAAGATAGTTCCACGCAAAAAAATTAATTTCAGAGAGTATTTAATATTTTTTTTTTTGAAGTGAAACTTTTAATGCGACTTCCAACAAGGTTGCGTTAAACGTTTAACGCTACCATGGCAACGAGCGGCCTGTGATCCTTGCAGGAGATTTTAACGTGAATTTCTCGTTACCTGAAGCTGAAACTCAAACTTACCTTACCTGAAGCTCGTTACTTAAAGACAAATTTGGATTGGAAATGATAAATGGTAGGAATGATCCAACAACCAAAGGGGAAACTACCATTGGTGCAGTTTTTGCAAGAAATATTGAAAAAATAGAACTCAAACATTTCGTATCTTACTTTAGTTATCATAATCCCATTGCAAATGTTATAGATTTGGATATTTCTCCATTCGAAAATGATAATTAAAAGATGCGATCCATTGTGAATTGTAAGCAATGTTAATAAAGTTTGTCTTAAAGAAACAATATGATTTCACTAAAAATCAATTTCTATCCCTTTCTATTTTCATTTCCACATTACGAAGTTTCACTTCTTCCGCGTGGACGGACTCCACGCACTATATTTTATTATTTTATTTCATATTACTCGAAAAAACTTTGAAATGTAAGGTGATTTTTACATTCTTTTAACAAATGTGGTTACATGGCAAAATACAAAACTTGTGTAAAATTGGTCAAATAGTTCATAAGAAGTCGAATTTTGCGAAACATGATTTCTCAAAAATTTCGCTTTTGTATTTTGTCATTCAAAATTACATTCTTTAAAATAATATTAAAAAAATTTATACCTTACAATTCAAGATTTTTGCTACTAGTATAAAATAAAATAATAATAAAAATACTCACTAATGCTTATTTTTTGTATGGAATTATCTGACCAAACTAAGTGGACCCTATTTTCCCTTTTGCGGCTACCCTCTATATTTTGGGGGTCAGAAATCCGAATTCGTCGAAAAAAGGTATGTTCATTCAAAGAAAGTACGTTTTCGCGTCTGATTTCGTAACTTAAAATGTAGTCAACATTGATTAATTAGTATATTTGAGGTTATCCCCCAAACCATTAAGATTGAGTCCTAAAACATGAAAATCCGACCATTAGATAAAAAGTTATTCAGGGTGATCCATTGCTTTTTTTTTTAATTTTACGCACTGCACATATATGTATGTCGAATGCCTGTATGTACATATGCGCAAGTATGTATCTAAAGTACGCAAGCGTAGGGAGTTGCCGAAAATTGGGTTAATAGCGTAACCAAGCGAACGGTCGAAAGATTAGACTCCTTAATGTCAATTTTACATTTTTCTTATTCTAACATATCTGAGAGCTTTCAAGACGCTTCTTAGCTCCACCACCTTACGACTTCACAGGATGGAGGTGTCCGCGAACAGTCTAACAATTATCTAATGCGTTCTTTGCGAATAGAAATTACTTATTTTGCTCCTTTTTTTTTTAAGGAAAAGCGAGACCGTTTCTACGTTTAATTGTTTTCATCAGTGTAATAGTGCATTTCGGAATGAATATTCAATTGAAAATAGTCGGAAACGAGTCTTTTATCACCAAATTAAAATGGTAAGAATGCAATGTCACGGATGCAATTCTAAAAGATTGCTACTATAAGGATTATTGACACAAATTCACTGAAATGGGGGCAGAGATCATTCAGCCACTCAGTGAAATAAGTAAGTAGTTAGGGCACTGTAATACATTTTCGCGTGTAGTGTGACAGATACTTTACACAAAAGAGTTGATCAACTACGCTAAGAATGTTCTATTACACTACTCGGTGTAAGGTAGCCCTCAACCATATTTTGCATTCAGTAGCACTAAAAATATACCTAAGATATGCATAAGAGTCAATAAATGCATTATTACGATACAGTATGAAATAAAAATAGTTTAATTTACATTTCATGTCCACAAAATTTTCAAAATAAAACTAGGTTGCAAATCAAGCACACGAGAGGCACAGAGTTAATATCGATCAAGGCTTAACAGAACAGAAGCTGATGGAAATTATACATGCCAAAATCACTTATTACAGTTCTCAGAAATTTGAGGAATAAAATATAATTTGTTTATGACACAATTAGAAACATATATACCTCTTTTGTCGACGAACGAAAAATAATTGTTTAATCACAACAAATCACCAACAACAGCAAAGTCTCACCGAGCAGTTTCTGATTATAAATGTTAACTTCTGGTGAAAGGTTAACAAAGCAAAGAAAAATTTTGTTTATTGCGGTTAAGACAATAAATTTTCTTAAATTTAATTAGCGATCGCTTTTACCTCAGAATATTTTTCAAATGAAATTAATATTAAAAAAAGCGATTTTGAGTTTCAAATTCAAGAACAACCACATTTACATTTTTGTTCTATGTTAAGAGTTTGTATCGTTTGTGCTATGTTAAAATTTTTGCTTCGTTTTCTTTTTGGCTAATTTTTAGCTTTCAACCATTCCACAGGATGTTACTTATCTGACGGAACTCTCTAATTATGGTAGATAAAGGGGATACATACACAAGGAAAGAAAAGTTAAATCAAAATAGAAAAGAAACAAAGGGGAGAAAAGGCGAGAAACAAATAATATTCAAAAAAAGAAATATCATTCGGATATAATGGAATCATGGAAACAATTTTTAATTTAAGATAATAATACTCGCTGTTCAATAATGTTGGAAAAACTGTTGTTGGATGTTGGAATAACCAACGACGCAAAAGCGTGATTTTCAAGCTGTTGCAAATTGCATACCATATTAGGTAGTCAAGTATGACGTATAAAGTGTAAGAAGGGTATAAAGCAAAGACGGTGATCGGGCAGAAAATTTTCACGCTTCACTAAAAAAATTAGGAAAAAAATTTTTTACATACTGTTTGAAAAGACTTAAGAAATGTACTTATATTTTAATGTACTTAAATTATATAAAAATACTATTTACCATCCCTTGTTTAAAAAATTCGTTAAACAGCAACACATCATTATTTAAAAGCATGATTTTTAACGTATTATATTTTAGAAAACTTCAAAGGAAAAATATATTTTAAATTAATATAAATTAATTTTTTTAATATCTCGCCAATCAATAAATACTAATAGTTATTGTTTTGCTTAAGTTATAAATAATTCACTATCGAAACAAAAATAAACCATATGAAATGCGTATAAAAAGGTCTTAATAAAACCATTTAACAAAACTGTGCAACGAGGTAGTATAAAACGTCAACTAGTATTTTTATTTTTTGTTTTATATTTTAAGAAACCATCAATATTTAAGAAGCATGAAAGTCATTTAATTCATTTTTCTAGATTTAATGAAATACTTTAATTCAATGAAATTTCATTCAAATGAATTCTTTATTTCCTAAGTTATTTTAGATAATGTTTGTGCTTTTTTTTTTACCTTAAACTCAAAGGAATTAAACTAGTTAAGTTAAAAAAAACTCAGTTCATTTCCTACAATACTAGAAGATTTTCTGCTTCCTATTTAATTAAAGAAAAATAAAAGCCATTATCATAACCATGGGGACCATTACGGTTGATAAGCTGTTCAAACCTAATCCTCTAGTATTTTTTACTCTCTTTTTTTCTCCTAATGTACTCCTTTCGATTGAGATTCATTACTTGTCATCAAAATTATTTTTAAAAAAATCTTTGATAAATGAATAAAATATTTCATAAAAAGTTTGGAGTTTAATTTTATTTTTGAGGACTGAAATAAGTTTCAAAATAATAACCTACAAAGTAGGTGCAAGCTTAATATGTGATAATTATTTACATTTCTACTGAAGTTTACAGTTTCTTGTGAAGTTGGAAGTAAACTTCTGAGAATGCAACACGTATGATTCACTGACATATATTTTTTTTCTAATTATACTTTTATAAGCTTAATATATAGTTTAACAGTGAAAATATAATTCTCTTAATGCATTCCGTTTAAATATTTTTAAAACAAAATTATACTTTTTATTGGTTTTCATTTTGGACATAATACATATTACATTTATTGGATTAAGAGGTAGAGTTTCAAAAAGAAGTATATGTTATTATCATTTCACTAAAAAAAATTTTGACCTTTAATAAAAATGAATTTTTCAAATAAAAATTTATTCAAGCATTGATTGAATAATTTAAAAGATGAAAAAATACGACGGAACCACCCCTAGATTCGAACTCGACCAGTGGGACTGACAGTATGTGCGCTTTATGAAATACGACGAAACCGTGGTTATCGGACTGATTAAGAGTAATCAAGCGTTTAAGTCGTTTCCGCGGATTTGCATAGAGCGCATAATAGGACAAAATTATACCCTATTGTGCTGCCCCTAATTCACCAATAATTCTGTTGCTTGGTGAGGTATTGTGCTTTATTCTACCTTTTATCTGTCCATGTTTCAAAATTATAGATGGATATTGAAAGAAGATATGTACCATTTAGAACATTAATTATATTCTTCAAATTCCTGCACACTTATTATAAAGAAAATATTGACAATAAAATTAGGTCGCCAAATGCACCAACTATATTGTCAATAATTTTGCAGCTTGGCCTAGTGGTTAGGTATATTATTATCATAAAAAAAATTTGAAAATTATATCTTTAAAAGAAACAAAATATTGGCCTTTAGGAATATGCAGAGAAAACAAGAAATATTCAGAAACTTTTCCAAGTATCAAACACTTTCCTTTAAAAAGAAATAAAAATGGGTTTTTTAATAGAATCAAATAATTCTGTAATAAAGGAAAAAATAATTATCTAAAATTAAGACCAAGATATTCACATAGACTAAAACAGACAACCACGGGATTTGAACTCGCTGCCTTAAGAATATCAATTTCGTGTTTCGTAATAAACCACAGGGCTATCATCTATCTGAATCAAGCGTCAAAATCATATCCCGAATTCACATAGAAACACAATTAATCCCCTATGTGCGGTCCCTTATTCGTCTGTAAGTTTGTGGCTTGGTGTGGTAGCGTACAACGTAATAACAATTTATTTGACCAAGTTTCAAAATTATATGTTAGTATTAAGAGCAGATATAGGACATTATGCATATTTAGAGCAAGATTTTACTATTTTTTAAGCTCCGCCGCACTTATTATAAAAGGAATATTGGCATTTCAATTAGGACTCATAGTACAATAACTCATTCGTCTATAACATAGCAAATTGGTGGCGTGTTAGGTATATTAAAATCATAAATCATTTTAGGAGAACAAGAAATACAATCAGAAATTTTTTTAAATGTGTCAAAACGCTTTATTTTCATAGGGGAATGTTGAAAACAATAATTAAAAATATTTTATTAAAATTAGCATAAAGAAAAAAAGGTTTATAGTAAAATGGAATAATTCTGCAATAAAATGAAAAATAAGTAGCTAGTAATAAGACAAACTATTTCTCCAAATAGAGTAATTATTACTAATCATGTTATAGTGACATTGATACATTATTAATGCTCAAAAATTAGTTTAATGACATTACCCTCATCAAATATTTATAAATCAAGTTCATAAATATGCTATTAATTGGCTTAAAAACATAAAAAAATTTAATTTATTGAAATTTTAAAGATTTTATGTGCTTAACTATTATATGAGTTAAAATAGATTAGTAATAGTAATTTTGAAAGCATAGAAAGAAATTTTAAAACAATGTACACTTATATAAAAATTAACTTTTTAAGTTACTCAAAAACTTAACAGTTTAGCAATTTGTATCACAAATTTGACATTGCACATCTACTTTAACTTAAATATTTTTTGAAAAATATTTATCACTAACAATTTTAAGTAGCCAAACTAAAAATATCTAAGATATCAACGTGCGTTTAATATTACAATCCCAAAATATCTTCCATGCAAAAGATTTACAGAGAAATTTCAATGTATGAAAAAGTTAGGCTGAAATTTAAAACAATCCAGGCTGTAACAGAAATATCCTTTTTTAATAGAAAATCTACGTAAGCTTATTGAAATGAGCTTCCTCTTTATCTCTGTTCTTTCAAAATGCCTTTCAATACAGACACAAAGTTACGTAGAGGAAAACTTTCAGCTGAAAATATCTTTCGAGAAATCCTTAAAGATCGTATCAGAAGAAAGAATACTTTGCGAACGCTTCGACGGTTCTTTCAAAGCGCTTTCATTTTGTCGTGGCGTTTCTGTTGTAGTCTGTCGCACAGAAACACCTGGGGTTCATTTTAATGGCTCAACGAGTAAAAGAGATTTCAAAAGCCCTACGTCAAAAGCTAACTGTTATAAGTTCAGAGCGATACAATTTGTCGAAGTTTTCCTCCAACTTGCTGATTGTTTTGTTATCTGCGCTGTTTGGGAATTTCAGTCAAACTGAAAAAGGAAATGTTGGTACAAAGTTTTACTATGATATGTATATGCTCTCTTAAGCTCTTTAATTAATTATAATGTGGTAAAGCAAGGTAAAAATTTAGTGATTAAGTCTAATTAAAAAATATTGTTAAGCGTAAGCATTATAGGGATTACATTGTTATTAAAACATTTTACAAAGATAATTTGAGGCTCACTAGTTTTTAGCAATATTCATCATTAAATAAAATGTTGCAAATTTTCTATTTCTCTTCAGCTCTTTGTTCAAAACATTCAGCAAGAATTTTTTAAACAATTCTAGATTCCTTTACGCATATAAAATTGCGCAAAAAATTAATGAAGTTAAATGCAAATGATAACCGTATGATTTGTGATACTAGTGTACACAAATCATATGGTTATGGTTGTGATACTAATATACAGGAAAGGCGTACTTGCACAAAATGTCAGAAATTTTGTGTTGAAAGACATTCCTATTTAATCTTCATTCAGAAACTAGGTTACTAGTTTACTATTAAATAACTTATATTTGAGTTTTAATATTCCAAATTATGAACGTTGCAGTCTTAAATTTTGAGTATTATGCTAATTGGAAAAAAACTCCGAATTCAAAACATTATTCTATTCATTCAAATCAGAAAATAATCAAAAACATAATAAAAACAAAAAATTATTGTTTTTACTCAAATAATGTACTAAATCGTTTTGCCTTACATATTTTCAAGAATAATTCCTAAAAAAGCTTTAAAATTATTTAATAAAATATAAACAAAACGTACATTTTAACTAAGACCTTAAACATTTAACCATCAATTTCTAATACAGACTTCATTAGTGTATGTATTTTCCAAAATTTTTATTCTTTGAAAGTTGAACAATATGTATTACTGTATAGCAAAATCTTCTACCAATTTCAAAATCTTTAAAACCCAACGTAGAAAATGTGAGAAACGAAATTCCTCTTATATTTAAATCTACGTATCCGAACAATTTTAACTGTAACAAATAACAGAAGTAATTTGTAATTTCTTTCTTTTTTGTTAACTTTTTAAAACGAACTTCTTTGAACTCCTTTTTTTTGGTTTTTCAAAATACCTTTCAATATTGATACAGACACAAGCAAAGTTATCTGAAGAAAACTTTTAACTCTTTTCGGGAATATCTTTCGAGAAATCCTTAAGGATAATATCGGAAAAAAATAATACTTTACGAACGCTTCAACAACGGTTCTTTTAAAGTGAGTCTTCATTTTGCAGCGTCGTTTTTGTTGTAGTTTGTCGTACAGAAAGACCTGGGGTTCATTTTAATGACTCAATGAGTAAAAGAAATTTCAAAAGGAAAAGTCTTACGTCAAATATAACTGTTTTAAGTTTAGAATAATAAAATTTGTCAAATTTTTCCTCAACTTGTAGATCACTTTATTTTCTTCGTCGAAAGATTATTTGTGAGTTTCAATCAAAATGAAAATAGTGTTAATAATAATAAAGCGTGCATCAAATTTTGCGCAATTACAAGTGATTAAAGTTTCATTAAATTATTTTAACAGATGGCACTAAGAAATGGTAAACTTAAAACTGTTCTTATTCTCTAAAAATATTATATTTAAAAATAAATTTAAAGTTTACTAAGTAAATCTTTTTTTAGAAGAAATCATAATAAATTTTAAAAATAATTATAAAAAGTAAGCCGTTTATTGTAAATATTTTTTCGTTCATCATTATAGTCTTTATTGATATTTTAGGTCGATTCGGGTTTTATCCCTGATTTGTCAAGAGAATATTGCAGCCTCCTCGTTCTCATTAGTGGAGAGTTTGGCAATATTAACATAATGAGTTGTATGCTAAAAATAATGTAACTGAAATCATCGGAATAGTCTATTAATACTAAATTAACGAAATTTTTTTAAATCATACTTACAAACTATTAACTATTAACTTAAAATGTTTTTCTTTTATTTATGTGACAACTCCTAACAACATTTTCCCGGAGAAATAAAATTATTTAGAATAAAAAATATTACCATCATTCCAAAATTTGATTGTCTCAGATTTTGAATAATTACAAATCTTTAATTCAACAAAAATATCGATAGAAATTAAGATTAATTATCTAAAATCTCTCATATCTTTTAAAGCATAAATTAAATCCGATTATTCCTCATTAAAATGATATTTAGATTTCTTCTATTTTCAAAAAACTTCTTTTTTAATTCAACCCTTATAACTGAAATTGGAAAAGTAAATCTTATTTAATCAAATTTTAATTAACATTTTCTTGCAATTCAATCGAATGTCTGAAAGAATCGTTTTTCACAAAACTAAATTAGAATATGATTCTCGAATGTAAAAATATTAATGTAGTGATAAAAATCTAGATTTGATTAAACCATTGAAACAATAACTGTGTAGAAGTTTTTTTCTATTAGTTCTTTAGATTACTATTTCAAATTAATGACATTAAATATAAAAGTTTTTAGTTTCAAAACTTTGAGCTGTGAAGTAAGTTTGACATTCTTTAAAACTTCGTAATGATTATGAAAACTTATTAAAATAAAAGTAGAAATTCTAGTTCTTTTTTAACTGAGTCAGTGAGATTCTATGTGATTAAACCCAATATAGTTTATAGGTATCATAAATACAATATTAAATTACTTTTCAATTTTCAATATGCAGGTAGCGTTTTTTTTACTTTCATATTATACATAAAGTATACAAAAACACTTTCAATTATTCTATAAGACATTTGAAAAAAAACAATGCTTTAAAAGAATTGCAGTTTTTATATTTTGATAAATATTAAAAGGAAATGTTTAGGGACATAGATACATATGCAGTCTGACCACGTAAGACAACTTTTCGTATTAATCAATTTAGCAGATAAATGTATATTAATTGTCAAAAAAGTACTAACAAATATTTTGGTGATTTGTTTTTTTAAATATGTCATCTCAAAACATCAGATGAAACCTTTTACTTAGTTTCCCAAATAAGAAGATTTTTTTACTCATATTCACAACTTCAACTCTAATGCAGCTAAAGTCAAGAACGCGCTAGCAATCAAATTAAACGCATAAAAAAAATTTCGACATCTGAAGAGAACAGTGCTATTTTTACCTCTGCCCCACCACCTAAATCGGTGCCATTCTCATCATCGTCAACCGCCGAAAACCTACTCACTCTTTATACACATAAATACTTTTTAGATAATGCTCAGAATTGTTTCTGATTATTTAAAATAGCTCCAGCCATTAGAAAGACATTTAAAAAGTGAGATTAGCAAGAAGGGAGATAAATTTTCGACATTTCTCTTAACTAAACAATAGTAACCATATAATTGAGCTATCCTCCATATTTTGAGAGTAAGAATCCAAATATAACGAGAAAAAATTTACTTTTATTTTAGGAAAATGCTTTTTTGTTTCTGATTTTGAAACGTAATACAGTCGGAATATGAATTTTGTGGTTAGCATTTATGGTTTCAAGATTGGATCTTAGTACATGGTAATCCTAAAATTCGTTTATAAGTTATTACGATACTCTGTTTTTATTTTGTGTATTGTACTCATTTTTATCAAAAGCTTTTTCAAAAGAATTTTTTTTTCTGAAATAAATTTTATTAGAAATATTTTTAAATACACAAATACCATTTTTTTTTCTAAAAATTTCCACTTTCAACTTACCTTATTCAGAATTTTGAATTTCAAGAAAACATTTTTAAATTTGAAAAGAAATTATTTTAAATTTACTACTATGTTATTATGTTACTATTATGTTAAGACATTGAAAATGACTGAAAATGGAGTTGATTTAAAAATAACTGATAAATACTTTCAAAAATTTGCATGTATTACCAAAATAAACATAAGAGTTTAAAAAAGTCAAAACTTTTAAATAGAGTTGCAGTTTGTAATGCATATCTAAATAATTCTTTTCACATATTTTTACACTAAAAGCTTCTAAAAATGAAAATGAATAAAAACTAATTTGCATAATTTTTGCATTCTTCTTTTAAATTAAACAGTAATGTCTTAAGAATTTTTTTTTTTTAATTTTAATCTTTATTTTTCTATTGTAAATTTCCTTTATAGCGTTAAAAATTAAAAAATAATAATGATTTATCCTTTATAGAAAATGCACATAATGAGCCTACCTAGTGCTCCATCTGCTTTTGTTGCATTAACTTAATTTTTAGAATCTGTTTTTTCTTTCTCTTTTTACTTTATTTGCATAATACTTCCATTAGTTCTAGGCAATGCATTTAAAAGAAACTCTGACAATAAGTGTGTAATAAATTATATTGCCAAAGAAGAAATGCTTATTTAATATCATTTTATTCAAATATTTAGTTTTTAAAATTAAGATAGCTATAGAATGAAAACAAATATTTTAAATAAATCCTCGAGAAGATTTATGGTTTGCTTCTTAAAAAATAAATACAAATGAAATCATGAAACGTGAACTATTTCAAGCAAATATTTACAGATTAAACTAAATAAAATATTTCATCTTTGAAATTGCACAAATAAGGGAAAATGAGATAAAAGGAAAATGAGATAAAAGGAAAATTTTACCCCCAAAAGAAAAGACTTGAATCGTGATTTTATTCTTATTATTTCGAGTGGTATGCAGAGTTAATTAGCTCTCTAAATAATAAAGTTTACATGTAAAGAAAATTACATGTCTAAATTAAAAGTTGGAAATGTAATTGAGAAATTGCGTTTCACTTTTTAAAAAAATCTTTTTCAATTTAACAAAAATTGTCAGCATTTTTTTTAAATATTAACCAAATCTCAAAATAGGAAATTATTTTTAAAATAACACTTTGTAACGTTTCTTGAATGTTTTACCAAACATCAACTTTTTACATGACCAACAATTATCTCAGCCTATTGAAATAATTGCTTGTCATCTATATTCTTTAGATTTTTAGAACATTTTTCATTTATTTACTTTCTAAAAGCATGGAGAAACAATTTTCACCAGCTTTTATTAACTTAATATTAACTGATATTGTTAACAGTTTCACGTAATTTGCCACTGATTAAAGTTTAAAACTACACATTTCTTAAAATGTCTTTTACATTAACCAGCTTAGAGCATGAACGAAGGGTACTTTAATGAAAATCTCATTTTTTAAAGTTTCTTTCCTCCCTATTCACTGTAGAGCCTTCCAGGCCCGCTAAGAAGACACGTGGAATATGACTGTGGACTTGAGGGATAGACACTCCAGAATATTGGTTCCACAAATTGTGTTCCACAGAACAATCGGGTTCCGCGGGTAAATCACAGGAGTTCCGATAATTATGACTTTTTTTAAAAAAAAGAAATCAGTAGTAAAATTTGATACCTGTTATTATATTTTTATCAAACCATTATTTATTATTTATTTATTATTACGGTTATTTTTATGAAATAATTAAAAAGAAAAATTTATTATTTGAAAACCCAAAACAATGATTACGCTATATATCCCATCAAACTTTTCCATTAAAAAAAATAAACAATTTAAAAAATAAAAATAAAATCCTGGGGACCATTTTTTTCGTTTTTATTTCAGCGAAAACCCTAAATCGTCTAATTTATTTTCGTTCAGTAAATAAACTGATTTATGGTCTTCATTGAAGGACCGAAATAAAACTTAGAACTGGATTAGATGCCAGATCTGTGAATTAAACTGTCACTTAATTTTAGGAGTAACATTGATAAAACGTGGAAAAAATTCCTTAAATTTAGCATATTAAAAATTTTCATAATGATTCGCAGTTTTTTTGGTAAAAAAAAGTTTAAAATTGTTAATGAACTTTATTTATTAACTCGGGGCTCCGAAAGAAGGTTATTCAATTAGGGCTCCAAAGTAGGAAAGAATAGGGAACCGCTGCCCTAGAACTTAAAATTTAGCACCACTGTCATTTTTTTTTCTTTTAATGCTGAGGTAATACTTAACAATTCTTAAATTTAGCTTTATTATTTTTTTCAATTTTTTAAGTTTTTTTGCATCAATTCAATAAAATTGTTAAATCATGATAGGTATGTGCGAACTAAGAAATTAGTTTGCGTTTTTTTTTTCCTTCTGCGATATATAAACAAATCTTCACCGATCAGGTACTGCATATTACTGCTACAATACAGCAAAAGCCAAGAAACAATAAAAGGCTTTTTTGATACTACGTGTAATTTTCTTAAAAAGCACTCTGCCAAACCATTTTCATTTCAAAATGACGAAACCGCAAGTTCGCTATAAAGAAACAAAAATATAAAATCCTAAATTTTTCAAAAGTCGAAAAAAATTTAAAATTCTAATATTTTTAATGAATGATACAAAAAGTCAATTATCTCTAAATTGATAAAAAATATAGGTTTTTATCTGACGCTAAGTTTTACTTAGTCCCCCCCCCCCCATGTTGAACTTTAAGTAAGTTTGAAAACTTTTATCACGACCATCCATTTCATATTTTTCACTTTCAAAACCATTTATCTCAAAACCAATAAAAATAACAGCATGATATTTGATACATGCATATTTTTAGCTATTTTACTCCAGTTTATTTCCAGGAAATTCATACATAAGTTTTAGATTTTAAATAAGAAATTTTTTTTAAAAATTGAAATTTTGTTTCCTTATTTTGTTATATTATGTTGTTTTGATTTTTTTAATTTTTATAAGCACTAATAACGAGAAAACTTTGAAATCAAATTAAAATATGTATATTCTTATTTTAAATGAACAAAAAAAAATTTATTAAAGCGTAACATTTTCAGTTTCTTCAAAAATTAGAAACACCATTTAAAAATAAAATAAATAAATAAAAAATATATAATTAATTTTTGTTTTTAAAAAAAAACTGAGTCAGTAAAGATCTATGAATATTTTCGTATAAACTCTTTGCATGGTACAACAGCATAAATAAGTCAGAGTAAGACATGCCTTTTTTTTAGATAAGAACAAAATATTTCTTGCGAAACTTTTTAGTTTACATCCTAAGCATTAAAATATCGTTTCGATTCTACCAAACATTTCAATGAAACAATGAAAGAAAACTTATTAATGCATCTGGATGAATTATTTCGTTCTTTTAAAATGTTCGCCTGATTTAAAGATGGAAAAAAAATTCAGAAATGAATGTAAAGACAATTTCCTTTTAACCGAAAACTTAAAGTAATTTCCTGGCATAATCAATAAGGATGGTGTATCGGTAAAATAGAAACTTTGGTGTAAAGGCTCGTCAGTATTTTTTTTTCTCTATTTCTTTACTAGCAAACAAAATGAACTCTGAACAAAATTGAAATATATTTTAGATTAAATTACGGTTAGGTTTAACTTAAATTTGATTCTATTATTGATTTTCACTCTACAGCACGATACTACACCTATACTTTCTCAACATATTCGTAGGTTATATTTTAATCGAAACATTTAAGTAGTTATGTTAGAACTTTTAGAAACAATGTTTTTATTTAAATAAACAAAACGTTTTTACCTTATAATAAATTACGATATAAAATATTGCATTTTGGGTATAAAATATTGCACCATGCATCCGTATAATCCATTTTTATCGTAAAATTGAATACCGTAATATTTATTTAATTAGAGTGATTCAGTGTTTTCAAGGTAAATATTACTGTAAAAATTACGGTTCATCAGATTTTTGTTTCGTATCATGCTCCGGTAAAAAAATGGATTTTACGGAAAAAGCGCAGGCACCCTGAGTTTTGGTATTTTTTTACCATAATCTGATACGAAATTTTTTTCTGCTTCGGGGGCATCTAATGAATGAATCTATTACTGTTATTTTATTACCTTTTTAACAGATTTATTCTTTTATTCAGTAATTAATTTTTTTTATTTATTCTTTTACTTTATTTCTTTGAATAATCTTTTTGCAGTAAACTATTATACCATAATTTTTACAGCAATATTTATTTAATTAGAGAAATTCAGTGATTTTACGATAATTACTACTGTACAAATTACGGTGTATCAGATTTTTTGTTCCGCAACATGATCCGGTAAAAATAGGTCTGACAGTTCATTCATCCAAGAAAAGTTTGTGAAAGTTATGAAAGTTTACACGCAGAAAGTCAAAGTGAAAACCGGCTAAGTAGCAAAGAATGTACGATCATTTCATATTCCCTCTGGAAAAATAAGTCTAATTTTGAACCATAATTTCAGTACCTTACGGAGATAAATTTAATAAGACGGGGATAAATTTGGAGCAACATTATTAGGGTCTTAAATTGAGAAATGTTGCCGTTCAAGAAACACGATAATGATGCTGAATGTAGCAGCTTATTAAGGTTACAGCAAATATGAATGTTGTGGTAACATATTGTAATTTAAACAGTCTAATAAAGGTATAAGTAACTTTAAAAATGTCTTCAACAGTTTTTAAAATTCTCGTAACATTTCGCATATTTTAAATCACCAGTCTTCTCTTTCAAGCAAATATTATCCTTCCAATATTCGCGTATCCCGTTTTCCCGACTATCACGAGTGCGATTTATTACGCATGACTTTTTTTTTCAATTTCCAGGAAATGACATGGATTTTATAGTTAAAAGCAAATGATACTAAATTCTCGCATCTTAACCAGATACATATTAGAGCTTGAAGGGTATTACAGTTATTACTTTCACTTGATCATAACACACAACGGTTGAGGAAAAATTGCTTCGGGCGACTCTCTTTTAAGTCAAGATATGTTAGAGCTGTTAGCTGGAAAATAATGAATTTTCCATTACTGGAAAAGTTTTACTCCCTGTAACGTGTCTCTCGGAAAAATATGTTGTTTTTCGCCGACGCTGTGAAATATGCATAGTTGAATGTGAATTTACAAATATTCAGTTCATTATATTTGCTTCACAGTTTGGTTGGTATAGAAATTCTTAAAATTGCTTTAGATATAATTCTTATGTAAACAGACTTATTTGGAAACATTTAATGCATAAGTGACTTAAAGATAAAACTTTTAAAAAATGAATACCGGATCTTACATTAGTCGCATACTCTTTTATATGTAAGCCCCTTGAGTCTGTATTTACGTTAAACACATACAATCATTTTCCTAGAAACCTCCATCACAATGATTTATCTAAGTTATTATTTAGCAGACAAAAGCTCCAATTTTTAGTAAAAAAAATAAATAAATTATTCGATGTTTTCTTTTGTGAAATATTTTTGGTGGGGCTGTTTTAGGTAGAAAGAGCATTAAGCAACCGCAACCTAACTCCGATTTCCATTACTTAGCAGAAAACCCAACATAACCGAACTCCAAGGTCCAGTTAATTTTCATTTTTTTCTGTTTTAAAGCCATGCTTGTTGTAAATGGTTACAAAATTTTATTGTTTTTCATTCACGATATTTCTTAAACTAAACCGGTTGTAAACGGTTACGTTAATGTAAAGAGATGACCCCTATCGTAAAGTCAGAGGCATATAGCATTATTCAAATAATCATCTGCGTCATACCTGAGAAAATGATGACGTGTATTTACAAATTTCAGCCAGATTTACCCAAATGGTTATTGAAATATTGGCAATAATGCGGTTTTGCGCATACGGCAGCAAAAACCGCGGGGAGTATTTACCCGCATTTTATTCACGCATAACATTATATTTTATGCTTTATTGATCGATAAAAAAACATCCTAAATAAAAAAAGCACAGTTTTTTTTTTTCCTCAAGATTACTATTTTCGAAAATTTTAAAGCCTCCTCTATAAACTTTCATACATTTTACTGATTTTAAAGTTGTTGTCAAGAAATATATTATACATGAAACAATATGCTTTATCTGAAATAAATGAAAAATAAATATGTTTCAAATAAAAAAAAATAATAGTTATAAATGCGCGTTATCAGAAGTAAATTGTTTACTTGATTCATGATGAATTATTTATAAACTGCATTAAATAAACCAGACAAAACCACCCTGACTCCTTACGAACTTTAACAAAAGCAACAGCGTTTCTAACTTGAGTCTCACTTCCACTAAGATAAATATTTTCACATTAGACTTGTTCTTTTCTTACTTATCAGAGAATGTTTGTGTGTTCCATTATATCAAACTAAAAAGACTGGTTTCCCCCATGATTGATAAGAAATGTTTTTATTAGAAAGCCTTTTTATTTATCTGTGAGAGCTTTTATATCCTTACGTAGTTTGCAATCTTTCTTAAGTCTCAGTTTGGTAAATAAATGTTAGTTTAACGATCAGCGGAAGCTGTTAAAATGATGATTGATGTCACTATGCCTATATTACATGAGTGTTGCGTAAATTGGTCCGGCTGCAGTACGAAAAGATTTTTTCTTGAAGTTGTGCTAAATTAATTTAACTGATGTCTTTAAGGTTTAAAAAAATTTTAAGAAGTACTTAAAGGGTAATCTTTTAAAATAAAAGTCTAGCAGATCATACCATCTTTTAAATACTTCCAAACAATGTAGCAAGAATTACTTACTGCTACTACCAAGTTGTTGTTGTGTTTAACATACCGTTTCTCTCCAACATAAAGGGTCTTATTTCGTGCTTTCACTCAGAGGATTTAAATATGAAAGCTTAAAAACATATTCAATAATATTTTATAATATTTTGTTAAGATGCCATTTAGATATTATACTATCTGAACAAAAAATGGAAAGGATCGCGACTTAAATCCAGGTATACAATATTTTCAAACAAAAATTAACGCTTACATGTTACAAAAAATTACATAAATCAGACTCCTTGTTTTTTGTATCATTAACCCATGATTTTTTAACTCAAAAAAGTTACGGTATAAACGTTATTCGTGGACGCAGAGCAAATATTTTAAGAAAAAAAAAATTTAAGAATTGCTAGTGGTTTACAGAGTTTTCTATATGAACCACGCAAATGGTTTTGAAAATCGATGGAAATAAATCACCTGATTTCTTAAGCAGAAAGTAGCATATCGAACATTTTTATCGCCTTCTGTTTCCATTTTCATCTGCTTTGGGACACTCAGTAGTTGGGGTTTATTTTGAAAATTATAATAATTATAAAATTTATAACTATTATATCACAATAAATACTATGCTTTTCATTTTTTTCTAAATTGTATAATTGAAGCTCCATAAGTTGTTCAGAGATGCAGAAGAGACGTTATGCCAGAGCACAATTGCTCACGTAATTGCCTTGCCAAATATCAGCATAGTTTTTACTTTTTAACAAAATTGTCTCCCTTAACCAGATGGACTTGCCATTTTTCAGATTTTTTTCCCAAGCAACTTTAACTTCTTTTTCAATTCATCGTATACCAACGATGGCTCAAGTTATGTCAACCAGTATTAAACGTCATGAAAGTTGCTCACATTTTTGATTCAGAACTAAAGTGAGCTTAATATTGAAGACAACTTTGTATTCAAAAATGTTCAAGAATAACTGATGCTAAAGCTCGAGCGATGCTAAAACTCTCTATGTAATGTAAAAGAATGCTCAAAACTGGGCTCATTCCGACAATTTCCGTTCTGTATTTAAAGCAGACAAGTTTTTTATAAACCTGTGGACAATTTATGAATAACGTTACATAGTTGTTCGCAGGAAACTTGATAAAATTCTCGGGAAATACTCATGCTCCCGTCTTAACCATATCAAAAGCGAAATAAATTTCGAACTGCAACTACTGATAGTATAACTCCAGGTAGGTTGTAGGTAGATAGGTAGGCTTCCGTGTGAAAAAATGGGTCAGCCAAAACACATATACCCACCAAACCTGTATCCACTCTAACTCAAGCTACTACTCATCAAACTCGAGACCGATCATTTTATTCTCCACCTCCCGCACAAAGTAGACCAAACTTATCGCTGAGACGTCTACAAAATCAGAGCGGGAACGAATCTAATTACCTGTTACCATAAACTATTTGCCGAACGTCATCCGGAGGCATAGTCAGTCATTAGACTGGAGACATTATGGTTTTCAGTCTCTGAATTGTTAGTCTGTACCTTTAAGGACAGTAAATGTTTTTCCTTTCATCTTCAGTATTATCTTTTGTCCCATCTGATATGTTCGTTGCGAATTTCTTCATGACTGTTATATGTGGGGGTTTTATATATGCGTTAAATAAATTCACTAAGAGCTAGTCGAAATCTTCAATCATAGCACTAAAGGCTATAAAGAAGTCTTATTTTTATATACAGGATACACTACTTACAATAAACATAAACAAGAATTAAAATATTTTTGACAAAGATAAAAGACCCATCAAAAAACGAATCGCGAAAAAACAACTTCTTACTCAATAACAAAAATAAAAGTATTTTTCAAAAAAAAGTCGAAAAATAGTTGAAAACAGTTTTTTTTAACAAAGATCAATGATAATTTCATGCAAAATAAATATTTTATTTCAAAAACTACGTGAATGAACTTGATTGATTTTGAGTATGTAGGAAAAATGATTTTGAAATTCTGAAATAAAATGATTTAAATTATCATCGATTTAAAGCTTTTGAAAATATAAAAGTATTTTCCTTTATACATATCAAAAATGTGTCAGCACTATAACATAAACAGAAATAATACAAAATGCTTTTTTTCATATGAACAGCAAACTTTTGTACAAGAAGACTTTTAATCTTTTTACTGAGCAGAAAAATCATTTATCTTTATAAAATATACAATAATAAAATGTGGCTCATGTATAAGAAAATTTATAAACGAAAAAACCAATATTTAAATTTACAAAAAAAACGATTCATTTTTATAGGAAATAGTCTTCAATCAAACTTAATCAAATATTTGAATGCTTCCAAATTCAAATAAATTTCCCCATCGTTATAAATTAGGTCCTTATATTCTCGACATTATGAATTAATTATTCTTGCAGAGAAGAGAAGAATCAAGTAAATTAAATCTTGCATGATTGAAACCACCTTTCGTTGACATAAGGGTTAATTGATTTCGATTTTTCAGAAAAGAAAGATAGAGTTATTCCTCAATAGTTATCCAGAAGCTAAGAAAGTTAAATTATCAAATAAAGTCAATAATTTCATATTTCATTCATTAATTTCATTTTTAATTAACTTTTCAGATGGTATTATCTTCCAAGTAATATTATACTTATTTGTTGACTTTTATTTATGAGTTATACCCAAAATTAAAGTAATTAATAGTTGTGTACCCATTATTTTATATTATATTTCTTAAAAGTATCAATAATACTAATTAATAAACAATTGAAATTACCTTAATTTAAGGAAAAATACACGATGTTACATAATGAGTACTTTTTATGCATATTTTAGAATATTTGTTCTTTAAAAAAAAGGTACACGCATTTAGAAACGCAAAGTAATCGAAATAAAATCAAAATACTCTCGAAATCTATCAGATTACTATTCAGAAATAGAGAATGAAAACATCAATATGTCTTACTTGGTAGAATAGAGGGCTTTCAATGAGATAACCCAGGTTCGAATCCTGGTAATGGCTGATCGATTCGAATTCTGCTCCAATTATAGCTCTGATGTAAAATATCCACTGGAGTTAGAATCCCTTTGCCACTGGGATGACCATCAGAGGATTTTATTGGTTTCCTCTTCAGGTTACACAAATGCGTTCCATTGAAAAGTCATTCATGAAAAATAATTTGTCTTAAGATTTGTATTCAAAAATGCAAGACTTGAATTAAATAATACAAGGTATTCAAAATACAAAGTTTGAAATTTTTAGTCGTAGACGTAAAAACAATTATTATATAATCGATTACAAAAATAAAATAAAATAAATCCCTATTAGATTGACAGAGGAATGTTTATTATTAAAAACACATTCAAGTTTCATTTGGCAATCAAACTTGGTTTAATATTTTATATTCCACCGTGTTCACTCATGGTTTGACTAGTTTTTATAGCATTTTATTGCGTCCTCACTTAAATATTCATTAGCAATCTAATGTGTATACTTTTTGACTTCTTCTTAAAAAAAAATACTTTAAAAGTATACTCCCTTACACAAAAAATCATTACATTTTTATAATAAACATTTATTTTATTTGACACAATACAAAATTTCAACACAAAGATCTTGCATATTAACAAAACACTCTTAATTAGTATACGTTATTTAAATTTAATTAAACTAATTAGAAATTTCTTTTCGTTGAAGCATTATAAGTATCAACTTACTGTTGTTTACTCTTAATATTTCATTTAAAATAAACATGCGTGATTTATGCGTAGTTCTTTTACAACAGATAATTAAAAGGAAATGAAAAGAAGCGACTAATTAAACTATTTTTTAAACGGTTTTTATCTCATTAGTTAACAACTAGACATATCTTTTTATTAATGTAACAATTAATGTTTATTAATGTTAATTAATGTAATTAATGTAACAACTAGACATTATATCTTTTTATTTAACTATTTTTTGCAAAGCCTTCGCCGTAAACTTCACTCCCGAATTAGTTTTTGATTTCATTCTATTTAGTCGGATTATTATCAGAAACAAAATTTACAAAACGACAAAATACTATTGAAACCTTCTTTTTTTCTTGTTGCTTTTTGCTTATTTCTATTTTGTTAAATTATTATGTAATTAAAGCAGGAAAGCTGCTCACTATTTAATTTTGAAACTTTTCTATGTAAATTCTATGTTTACAAATGCAGATTATTTGAAAGGCTAAAAAATGAAGCTCATAAATCTGAACTTTGCTTATTACTAGATTGTTTTCATTTCCTTTATTTCATAACTTAAGATTACACAAGAGTCGTTCAGTAAGTGCTTAGATTATCCAAAGAATAACACACAGTATGGAAAAAGGTTTATTTTTATAAACCATCTTTCTTCACCTGATTGTTGCTAAAGATACTACCTTATCCGTCTCGTCGACTAATTTCAATACGCATTTAAAGTTTTTTTTACTCTTAATAAGCTTAGTTTAAAAGCTAATATAGAAAAATATGCTTTGAAAGGAAAAAGCATGTTTTCCTTCATTTGTTTTATATATCTCAATACACTATTTTATTCTGATTTAAAGCATATACTAATACAACATTTTATAAAATTTTCATGCAAAAAGTTTACAAATGTAACTGTAACAACAACATTTCTGTGTAAGTGTATCATCGCTGTGGACATGATTTCTGAAAAATTAAACGACATATTGGCCCTTTTTCAAGATAAAATTGGTTGCATATTGAACTATGGGTCCTTGAAATTCTAAGTAGCCAGCTGATTACCAGTTCTTTGCAAGGGGTGAATAAAAAAAAGGAAATAATCAATAAATCAGTAATTAACAACAGTACGAAATGATGCACAGAACTGAAAAGCATATACCAACACTGTTAATAAGACTAAAATAATTTCAACTTTCTTTTTTGTTTACTATTATTTGTTGTCCTTATCTGTGGGTCTTTTTCTTGTTCATCTCATCAAAATAAGGATTAGTTGTATACAGCATTATTCTTCATGATGTGAGCATTAATACTCGCGGCCAACTCATAATAGTCAAAATTTACCGCTTATAAGTACTTTTCTCCATTACATACGCATATCCCTTTCGAGGGTACTTATTTCCGCTGTTTCGATATTACAAATTGCTCAGAATACGTTCAGGTTTAATAATTGCCTAATATGTCAATATAATACTTTATACCTATATTTATATTTGATACCTATTACATAGCCCTTCAGCATTTGAGTTTTGTACTAAATACATTTATCAGCGGCGGCAAACTAAATTCAAAATTTTCAAAATAAATAGAATTCTTATAAGACCTTGATAAGAACTTTAGAATATGACCATTTATCCATCTGACTTTAATATACTGCTTAAAATATAAGTATTGGCTAGAAAAATTTCTCTTAATTCGAATTCATTAAAATGTTAATGCACTATTTTTACTACCACTGAAACTACAGAAAATCCATTGTACAATTCTTATTAAAACTGCACCAATTACCATAATACCAGTGGTGCATACAACCAAATTTAATTAAGCTTCATCGGCGTATAGCAATTATCTAGGGCTCTCCTGAACGAATAAGTACCTTTTCTCCATTAATTATGCTTTTAATTAGCTATTTCATTTCATTTTACAAATACAGATTACCAATATTAGTTAATTGATGGTATTAATAATATGGGAATTTTTTTCCGCTTCCCAAAACAAATAATTGTCTTTCATTCATTAACATCAGTTTAGTTAATTAATTTTTCATATAATAATCATATAATAATTCATATAATTTTCATTAATAATAATCAGTTAGTTAATTTTTAATTTCAATTAATGCATATTACCAGCATTAAGCATAATTGTCATCAATAATAGTATGACGCGTTTTTACGGTTTCTCTAAATAAATAAGTACCTTTATTCTATAAACTTTACTCTTCCCGCAGCTTTTTTTCTTTTGTTTCAATCTTAAACTAATTAAGCATCATTGACGTCAAGAATAATATGGCTATTTTTGCATTTCTTCAACAACAAAAAAATTCGTACCACTTTTCAGTTAATTTGACATTCAATACATAACTAATTTTTTTATTTCAATTACCATTGATTTTAAATTATTAAATTTTGCAAAAACACGTTTTAAAAGAACAACTATAAACAATATAAACACGTTATTCCAGATAACTTTAGTCCTACTAATTTGGAGACGTAGTCCTCCCATACCACAACGTTAACGTTGTTTATTGAATTTATCTGACATAGCGAAAAAAATAGCTAAACATTAAAACACGGGCAATAAACACTTTTTTTTGATCAAATAAGGCTATAATCTAGCTCCATCATTATCTCATGTTATTTGAAAAAATATAATTGTTTATAGTTTAAATATAAAACAAAGACTTACACTTAACCATTCAGAATATTCCATTTCGTTCCCCGCTCATCCTGCTGTAATGATTCGTAGTAGAATGTTCGGATGTCAATAGTGACCTTTCCAGCACTTTTGAATTTTCAGTATGCCGAATTTCGTTGCTCTCCGTCGTATGGTTTAGTAATCTATGAAGGACAAACAAACTGACGTTCCTTTTTATGTATATAGATATATTTATATCATCATTGGTTAGTGCTAACAAGTATGGTTTTTGTAAAAATTTAGACAATGTCTGGTCTTTTAAATTCGATTGCGTTCAAAGAGAAAAAAACCTTCGTTCAATCACCAGCATATTCTACCAAGAAATAGTGTGCAGAATTTCAATAAGATCCACGTATTAGTTTTTGAAAAGTCATGCCCGCCTACTTCAAATATAATTGTTAGAAAAATCCATTTTTCTGTGTTGATTCCTGACCTGTCGAGTCCATTAGTGAAAACTTCCAAATGCTCTATAACCTTGAGTTTTATTCCGATAAATTTAAAGCTATATTTTTGAGATGCTGTGCTACTAAATACTTTTTCTAAACTTTTTAAAACCCTTGTAACTCCATAAAGTTTATTTGTTCTTTGTCTCACCTTAAAAAATATTTTATAACAGAAAAGAATGCATTATAGATAAATTTGTACATCAATTAATTTAATGTATGATTAATTGAATTAATAATCCAAAAATTGGACGGCTTTTACAAGGAGGCAATTTTATTCAACCAATCCTAAAATTCATTTAATTTTTTTTTCCTTTCGGTGGGTCGAGTAAAAAGCGGATTTTTCTCATTTAAACTGCAGACAATTTTTAAGACGATTAGTGATGTTTGATAATTCGCGATCGCAACGCTCGAGTACGCCGTCTATCGGGAGCCTGTAAATATCGGACATTAATTTATCACGTTTTCATTTAGTTCCATCAAAGTCATTGACTGAAATAATTTGAAAAATGCATCAGCAAATAAGAAACAAAATTTCCTTAAGGAAAAGGCCGAAGAACTTGAAAAAAATCTCCAGAATATTAGTAAATCTTTCAGGAACAGAACACGCCAAACATTTGAAGAAAAATTCCTCAATAATTTTTAATTTCTATTATCAACAAACTTGCAACTGATGACTTCCGATTTCGGATACTGTTACAGATGTGTGTATTAAGGTAAAATGCATTTCTTNAAAAGATTTTTTTTTCTCTGTACACATAGCCAATTTCTCAAAACTTACTTCAATATTTTTTTGGAATATCAATAAGAATAAGACATTAAACTATATAAAGATTGATTTAACCGCAATTTCTTAGAAATTGATCTAATCAGGGCTCTAAAAACCGCCCGTCCGCCCATTCTCGGCGATCAAAAATTCCCCGCGGAAAACGAATTTCTCGAATCCGACGTCCGCGCTGACGGCCATTTTCCCGTTAATGTTCGTGATACTTTTTCAATTTTTGTTATTAGAATTGATGTTTTCTCTGTCTGGGAGTACTGCAGTGGTTGAAGGGGCTTTTAAGCAATGAACTTACAAAAAAACACATTGTGCAATGGTCTTAAACAAGAAGCGTTAAACGCAATTATGAACAAAAACATAAATGGAAAACCCCTTTCAGATTTCTGTGCAGAAACCTCTGTAAATCATTGGCTCGATTGTGGAACTGGCAAACGTCATATTTGATTCATTTAAGAAACGCAGTACCCTCGGATAAATTGACTTTCCAGATAACTTGACCTTTGTCATTTAAATTATTTCATAAAAGAAATAAGCTATTTCATAAAAGAAATACTAGGTTACTATTAGTAACCTAGTATTTCCTTTATTACTGTATAATATAATCCTAGTACTTGCAATCCTAGTAACTACTAATTCATTGTGCAATTTATATAAATGTTTTCAATAAATAAGAGAAAATTATATTTTTATTTATTTCGAAGCTACGGGTTAGTTTCAAAGGAGGAGGGTACATTGTTGAACAAGCCGTCATCGGGGACGGGTAAAATTTCTGAGTTTCTTCGAGCCTTGGTTCCAATAAAATTGTATCGATTAAAAAGTTTTTGAACACGAAGAATTCAAAAAATCGCAATTAAAAAAGAACGAACGTAAAGGCAATTTTCCATAAAAATCATTTGTCATCTTTTAATAAACTTTAGTATTTTAAATTTTTAATCAAATTTAAATTAATTTAGGCTTTGTTCATTAATCTTGAAATTAAAATAATGATGTGTAATATAATCTTGACAAAATTTGCAGGTAAGCGTCTCATACAACAACGCCCCCTATAGTTCGTTGCGATCGCGAATATACATTTCTATTTAATGATAAACAAGTTTCAGTGGAAGTTTATTGCACGTTCTTAAATTATTTATATTCATGATTCCTTATTTCAGGTATGCACAAGTAAAATCAACTTGCATGGTACGTAGGGTAATGTCAAGACAGAAGTATTTATGCTTCAGAAACATATTCCTCTAAACAAATAACTTAAAATCAAAGGTAATTTGTAGTAAAAAATTGAGTTTTAAAAAATACCAATTCATTGATAAAATTGATTGATTAGTGCTAAAGCTTGACGATAATGGATTGTTCGTAATCAATAGCATCAGGGTAGACTGTATTTGAGGGTGCCCCTTGATTCTCGCCAAGCTGGGCGATGTTGAAACCCAATCGTGATTCTGATTGGTTTAGATTTTAGCGTTATTTTTAAATGTTCAACGATATACGTAATTTCAGAGGTCCGTTAGTTCTAAGTCGGATACAGGCTGGTAAGGTTACTTTTGCTTCTGGTCAATAAGATCGAAGGTTGGTGGGCAATCATAAAAAAGACGGTGACTTTAGAAAAAAATGTCACCGCCAGTCCGGTACCACAGACGCCATTTTCGATTCGTATTTCGCCGAATTTATGTGGCGATAAAGGTAGACAGATTCTATTCATGATAATTTTAGACAGTATCTCTACTCATGATAAATTTAGACAGTATCTAACTGCTATTAGAGAATTCTGTGCACCTAAATCTGAGGATATTCAAGCTTAATGAAGAAGTGAGTTGTTGTTTTTTTTTTGTTTTTTTTTCCTTTTCTTTCTGTGCTTACTCCGTTAATTTTTGTTTCGATTCAAAATGCATTTTATTAGGTTTATTAATTCTACTTACATTGTGTTCATTGCAATTTTATAAAGTATAAAGTTTTGGCCGATGTTTTGTTGAAATTTTCCAATGTTTTATTGAAATATTATTATGTTTCGGCCGCTATTCCTGTCACCACGGTGTTCCGCGCAAACAGGAATGACGCCAAGCATAAGTCGCCAATTTCGCCAAGGGACACCCTCAAGTATGTTTTCACCATAGCATCATTTTCGATACCTACGGATTTAATCTTTTATATTAGTTCCGGTTTGGGTTATTCTTTATTTTCATGAGTATTAAGAATAACTGTTGCCTCAAAATATACTGATGCTAATATTTGTATGTATTTTTCTAAAAAAAAATAATCTTGCGTTTCTTTTACTTTCTTCAGAACATATACTTTTAAAGAGAAATAATTTTTTATTTTTTTAATGTTTTGTGGACAAAGCATAATATTGACTTTTAGTCGTTAGAGCAAAATATCTTAACAAATTTTAATGCAGTGTTAGATAATATTTCCCAAAGCGAATTTCTGTATTATTTCCTCGTTTTACTTTTTATACTTATCGGGAAATGTTTGCCATTGCATTCAATTAAAAAGATTATGTAAGGAATTCTTTTTTCAGACTCTTTAAGAGTTTTGTCATAGAACTCTGTAAATGTTTTATTATTTGTTAATCGATCTGGAAAACAAACGTTATTTTTAAGGATAACAATAGTCGCTGAAAAGATTAGTGTCTTTTTGATGCAAAAAAAAATATAAGAAACATTTTGCAGGGACATGGAAAGCAAAATTATTCTTAGTAAAACAAAATAAATAGCAAAGTATTTTAATTGACTTAAAAAAACAATTTAATAATGAACAATAGCATTCATTTAATGATTATTTTTTAATTATGTTTTGTTTTCGTTTTCTAGTCATCGCATTGTGGAGAGCATTTCGAATCATTGATAGTGCAAATCATTTCACATTTGTCTGCACTGAGACGACCTTCTGTTGTTTTTTTTTTGTGATATATTTGATACTAGGTTTACTTGTTTAATAAATTTATTTTACGTGCTTTACGCCATATTCCTTAATATTATTTGAGAGAATATGATAACAGATATATTATATAGAACTCTATTACAGTTTCACACCGCTTAGTTAACAAAAAGAATGAATGGTTTTTGATTTGGCGAGAGAATAAGAATTGATAAAATGCGGGAAGAAAAAAACATAGCAAATTAATCGACTATTTGGTGAATTTCTTGATCATGGAATTGGTTAAAAAATAGATGGGTAAAAGGAGAAAACTAATCAGTGCTTATAGAATATGATTCATAATTACATAAATAGGTTGTGAATAATTGTAGAGGTGAAGAATAAATGGAATAAAAAAAGAACGATGGAGGAGAAAAAGCGAATCAATGAATCAGAAAATCGTTTAATTAGTAAATCACCATTTTAGTCGAGCTCAGAAGTGCAAAATAAAAACCTTACTACCCTAAATGACTTTTGATGTAATAATTTCACTTTTTAGAACTCAATCCTAATGGTTTGGGGTATAACCTCAAATATGCTAAATAATTCATGCATACGATATTTTAAGTTACGAAATCAGACAAAACGCACTTTCTCGAAATAAACATACCTTTTTTGTCGACGGATTCGAATTTCTGCAACCCAAAATATAGGGGGTAGCCGCAATCTGGGAAATATGATCCCCTCAGTTAGGTCAGGAGAGTGGTTCAATATCGGGATCCCGTTATGTTAATTTTACTTTTTTTGTATTTCACCGTATTCCAAGAAATGCTTAAGCAAATTGAAAATTTTCTGTACACAATTATAAAATTTGCTTGTCCATATATAATTCTATAAAATAGCATTAAAAAATATTTATTATTTTTTTATTATTTTATTTAATAATTGTCGAAAAATTTTAAATTATAAGGTGTACAATTTTTCACATCATTTTAAAAAATGTAATTTTATACGGCAAAATGCGACATTTGTGCGAAACCGGTCAAATAGTTCCTGCGAAATGAAATTTTAAGGAAGCCGTATTTTTAAAATTTAACAGAAACTATTCGACCGATTTCCTTCAAATTTTATATTTTGCAGTGTAAAATTACATTCTTTAAAAAGATATAAAAATTGTGTGCAATACAACTTTAAATTTTTTTTCGGCCATTGTTAAAAATATAATTATAAATAATAAATCATTACTATAAGTAATATTTTGCATAGAATTATCTTCGGATAAAACAATTTTAAAGTTATATGTAAAAAACATTTTATTTGCTTAAAATATTTTCGAGATATGACGAAATACACAAAAAGTAAAATTAACGGTTAGGAGTCAAAACTTTGGACCACTCTTCTGACCAAACTTTAAAGGCCATTTGTACCCGCTATATGTTGATGTCAGATATCTGAATCCATCAAAAATGTTTATTTAGAGAAAGTATGTTTTTGAATCTCATTTCGTAACTTAAAATATTGCCAGAACTAATTATTTAGCATATTTAAGATCCCCCCCCTTGAACCATTGAGTCTCAAAACGTGAAGATCCGCTCATTAGATCAAAAGTTATTCAGGGTGGTCCGTTATCTATTTAGCGCTCTGTACTTCTAATTTAATCGTTTTAGTGAATCTGCGAATCAGTCAACTGGTGAATTATTTAATGGGCAAGTTTATTAATCATTGTATTAGTGAATGAGCAAAAAGGCAAATCAGTGAATTGGAGTATTTAAAAAGAGACAAATTAGTGATTCGACGAACCAGTAATATTTTAATTAAAGTGTGCTAATATGTATTCTACAATAAGGCCTAGATTGAAATTGATTTTATTTTGTATTCATTTTGGATTTTCCCACTAGCCTCCTAGTTTATCCACGGCGTGCAGTAACGCTAATGTAGGCAAAAACAGCCTTTTAAAGAAAGAACATTATGGAAAAACTAAATAACTTTGTTATGCCAAATCAAAATCCGAATGCAGATAATCATTCAAATTATTTCTAAAAAAATTTCATGAGTTAACATTTAAAAACTACATTACACATGGTTTTCTGGTAAATTTTTAAGAAAATATTCACATTAGCATTCTTTCTCTCATATGTTTAATTTTTCAGAAAATCTGTCAATGATATATATACTTATATTACATCGCTCTTGAAAAAAAATCACAACTAACTCAGCAGTAAATTGTACGGATTTTGCTCTAAAAAGCGCAAAAAAGAGTTTAGCACACGATTCGAATAAGAGTTTTTAAAAAACTGAAAACGTTAAAAATACTTATATTGCAATAAAGCACTTTCTTGAGAGAAATTGAAAGTTATTCTTATTCGATAAAATTGCAAATTAACCCCTATTAAAATATTAAATTCAGAAATAAATGTTAGGCTTACGGAGTTTTCTTTTACCTTCGAACTGCTGCGAAACGACTGGGTTAATATTTTTTAGCTCCACGTGAAAAACTATAAAAGTGAAATGTTCCTTCAAAGTTTTCAGTTCCTTTAATTTCGTCATAAAAGAACTTTGTGAGCCGTTTACGTCGCCTTTTAGTATCTGAGAATCTAAAACAAGTGAGTGAAATTAAAAAAGGATAAGTTTTAATATCTTTAAAAAAGAACTTTGAAGAAGAAAATAGAATAGCCGTAAAGCTTGAAAGAAGAAAATAGAATAAATTTATTTAATATATCACTTCATTTTATTTTTTTTTCTAAATTAAAAATGGATTATAGTAATTGAATTGGGAAATAAATTTTACAGTGCATAGTAATGTTAGATTCTATTTTTTTTATATGTTTCAAACGGAACTCTTGGGTAAAAAATTGCTTCCCTCAAAAAGCAATTTTTATAATGAAAAAAATTGGAGGAAAACTGTAAAACTAAGCAAATTTTTAAAAATACAAAAGTATCTTTAGAAAGTACAGTCCGCAAAAAAAAAAAGATATCACCCTAAATAACTTTCGTTCTAATGATCCGATTTTCACGAACTAAGTGTCAATCTTAATGGTTCCTGGGGGTGACCTCAAATATGCTAATTAATTAGTGCTAACTATTAATTAAGTTACGAAATCAGACACAAAAACGTACTTTCTCTGAATAAACATATATTTTTTTTTACATATTTGGAATCTAGACACTTGAATTAGGGGGGGTAGACAAAATTTTAAAACAATTGGGTCGTAAATTGGGTTGCAATAAAGGTTTATATATTTGGCGATAGTCCAGAAAACCGCCAAAAAAAGTCGCCTGCGCAAATAAATATTTTAAGATAACCCTTGACTGATTCAAAAGAGAAACGCTTAATTTTACTAGGTTGCTAGGCAACCAATTTCTGACTGTAAAAAAATTGAAATAATGTTTTGTGATTGCTCTGAGAGGTTTAATTAATAGTTAATAGAAAACACCTCGAAGTTTCTAGGCAATAGACAATTTTTAAGTTCATTTATGTCCAAAAAGCAAAAAAAATAAATAAATAAATAAAATAAAAAATTATTTTAATCTCTTTTGAAAAGAAAATTTGAATCGATTTATAAGTTTTCAGAATTTAAATACATGAACTTTTTATCTGATATTATTTAGATTATGCTATTTTTGCTATGTTTATTCGAGGATTTCATACTAAAATCAAATTAACATAACTTATAATAGCTATATACAAAATTTTAGGGATAATGATTTTTACAGCTTTAATCGAGTCTTCTAGGCATGAAAGTTTGAAGGAAAAAAAAGTGCATGAAAAATAAAATGTAGATTGTATAGTAATTCTAATGCACATTCACAAGGTTTTCTGTAATTTACGATTTCTTTTTTCTATAACTCAATGAATTGCTGAATGTTTAGTGGCATTTTAAAAACATTGAAATATGTTATGTTTAAGAATAAGATATAGAAATAATATGTTGCATATTGTATGATTCATTGTTTAAAAAATTGCTTCATTTTGCTAGATATTTACGTTACATGGTTTTCTTTGGATAAAGATGATTAGCAAATAGCATCCACATGTTTCGATACATTCTGAAACTTACGTTCGCAAATTCACCATAAAATGTCGCACAGCATATTCTTCAATTACGATAAGCTACATTTACCACCAAATACTGCTACTATGATTATTTTTGTTTTATATATATCAGATATATATATATATATCTGATATGATACTCTCTTTTTAAACAGAGCTCGTAAGGCCCTTAAGATACTGAAATGGGGGCACGAAAACTTAAAAGATTTTTTTTTCCTAATGCCCGCCTGTGTTAACATCCGTCAATTCAGGCATCTACAGGGCGACAGATATCTGTGTGGCCTAAGGATTCCTAACGAGCATCAAACATTCTCAAAATTAAGTGTTCATTCACTGGAAAATTTAGTGTTTATTCAATTTAAGAACTGTTCCTTCACTTGGTTATCTTACTACTTATTATTTAAACCACCAAAAGCTTAAAACAATATTATGTAAGTTATCTAAATTTTTTTTACATAATTTGCATTTAATAACAAATATGTCGACATGCATTTAATAACAAATACGTCATTTAGCTAAAATTACAAATTTTGAAATTTTTATGATTTTTTTTTAAAGACAAGCTAAGCTTAAGTATTCCTTCACTGGTTAGTTTACCCTATAAGATTTTGAGAAATTTGCGATGTTGTGAGAGATGCTTAAAAATGTTGACTACGTATTTTTATTAATATTTATAAAATATATATTCAAGAAATTGATGAATATTTTATTCCAAATTTATTCATTCGTATGTATATTATTGAAATTTTATCAGTTATTGAGAAAAAAAAAATAAAAAAAAATCACATTAAAGAAGCACAATCTGTTGTATAATCATATTCTATCAGAAGCATGCTTTTATAAAACTCCACATTCTCTGAATAAAATGTATTTTATTCAATAAAATGTTTTATTCAAATTTCTTTACTAAATTGCAAATAGAATTTTAGACGACTAAAGAAGAAACATCGTATTTTATAGCTTAAAAAAATAAAAATGAAAAGATAAGCAAACGATTATTAGCGAAAAAAATATGAATGAAATTTTATGCTAAGCGCGCGAAGTCAAGTTCCTCGCAAGTTTATCACATTTTAATATTAATCGCTCCATTTAATCATTTCTTCATTGTCGCCAAATTATTTTTTTAAAAATAATTAATTTTAATTTTTCTCAGCTTCTAATAAATAAAAACAGTTGAAACTTTAGATTTTTCAATTGAAAAATATGTAGATTAATATGGTATAAAAAAATTCATACCTTATAATTCAAAAATTTTTCATCCTTAATTTAATTAAATAATAAAAAATAATTAACAATTATTAAAAATTATTTTTTTCGTGAAATTATCTTTGGGTAAATGAGTTTTATGACTGGGTGAAATTTTCTTCGAATTGCTTTATTAGTTTTTAAAATATGACTAAAAACGTAAAAAGTGAAATTAACATTAAGGGGTACGAACTTTGGATCGCTCTCCTGACCAAACTATGGGGACCATATTTCCCAGATTGCGGCTACCCCCTATATTTTGAAGGTTAAGAATCCAAATATGTAAGAAAAAATATATGTTTATTCAGAGAAAGTACGTTTTTGTGTCTGATTTCGTAACTTAATTAATAGTTAGCACTAATTAATTAGCATATTTGAGGTCACCCCCAGGAACCATTAAGATTAACACTTAGTTCGTGAAAATCCGATCATTAGAACGAAAGTTATTCAGGGTGATATCTTTTTTTTTTTTGCCGACTGTACATTAACAAAATATATTTATTTATTAAAAATCTCGTTATATAATTAATTTGTCACAATAACTTTTTGCTTTGAAATCTCGAAATTAAATTTTTTTTAATAGCATCATTTATTACTGACAAAAAGTTTAAAAACTTCACTGTCATTACTGCAACCAAGTCTTAAGTTTTGGAGACTTAAAACTTGTTTCTTAAGTAAATCGCGATTAAGAAAAGCAATCAAACTTAGTGCTCAATATTATCAAATAATTATTGAATTTCTCAATATTGTAATAATTGAATTGTTTTCAAAAATTAATAAATAGTAATAAATTTTGCGTATTATATAAAAAATTAAGGTAAATGGGTTTAATAATCAATATTATTTGCATTTATTTTTAGTATCGATGCTAAAACTGAAGTAGGAAAAATATGTATATTGGGGTTCACAACTTAATATTTAAGCAAGAAAACACGGAACAGTTTTTAAACTTTGACAAATTAATAACAAAGAAAGTTATATTAAAAGCATCAAAGCATGTTTGGTTGCCGGTAGAAACTATGACTTAATTTTCTAAAACACTGTCAAGTGTCGACTGGCAATTAAACTTATCAATTCCACAGATTCTGTTAATTTATCAATTCCTCAGATTCTGTTAACGCCTTCTTTTATCAGGCTAACATTTTAGTGAGAAGCTCAAAAAAATTTATACTTTCTTGATTTTATTTTTGACAAAGGGTCTAAGGTCTTTTAAACTAGTCTTATAGCACGAATTAGAAATCTAAATATCACTACTTGCTTGAAATTACTATTATTTACTTATTATCAAAATTTCTTAAAATAAAATGTAAAAAAGGATAATTCTTTTTATATTTTTATTTTTCCTAATTAGGGCCTTGAACAGTATATGTGCATTTATTTTAGTCTTTTGCAACCCTGTTAAAAAAAAGATAAGCCAAGTTTTGTATTTTGCTTATACTGAATATGTTGACACCTGAAAATCATTTATTTAAGCTCCTGTCATGTTGCATCTCTTAATAAATTGCGCCTGCGGCATTAAGTTTTTGACGAAATCCTTACCTAAAAATTATAAAGAGAATCAGTTCATCAATTTCACAACATGTTCAATTGAAGCATTTCCCTGGGAGCGGTAACTTATTTTATTTAATAACAGTAGTTAATCAGCCGACCCAGTGCTGATACCATTGAAAAACAGTTTACTCTTAATACCGAGCCGTCGAACCCCTCTAATGATATTCAGATCATTTCTAAATATAATGATTACTTAAACTATAATAACAATAGTTCTAATACTCCCTTAGATGAATTAAAACATAATATTAAGAAATTAAATAATAGAAAAGCACCGAGCCAGGGCAACATTAATAACAAAATGGTTAAGAATCTTCCTGTTAATAAAATTAATGACATCATTAATATTTTCAATGCTTGTTTAATTAACTCATACTTTCCCACTGCATGGAAAAATGCAGTAGCTATTTTATTTGCAAAACCTAATAAAGATTCTAGGAACCCAGAGAACTTCAGACCAATAAGTCTCCTCTCCACCCTTGGAAAAATCTTAGAAAGGATTATTCTAACTAGATTAGAACCTCTATTAACTTTCATACCGAAAGAACAATACGGGTTTCGCAAACAACTCTCAACTACAAAACAGCTAATCAGGCTAATAGATTTTGCTAGTGATGGTATTTTTAAAAATGAATCCACTGTCCTGCTCATGCTAGACGTGGCCAAAGCATTTGACCGCGTCTGGCATGAAGCATTAATTGTTAAATTAATTAATCAAAATATACCTTTTGATATTATTAAAATTCTGAACTCATATTTAACCAAAAGAACCTTTCAGATTAAACTCAATGGTGAGCTATCAAATAAGAGGTTAATACTTGCCGACGTACCGCATGGAAGTATCCTTGGACCCGTATTGTATTTAATCTTCACTAGCGATTTACCTATTAACTATAGTAGCCATAACTATTCTATCGCTTTCTATGCTGGTGACACAGCAATTGCCATGAGATCACCAAGACCAGATCAAGCTGTTGAAAATCTTAACGAACAAGTGCCACCCATTGAACAATGGTGTCGCAACAATAAAATAGCGATTAATACTGATAAATCTCAACTAATGATTATTAGGAGGAAGAAAAAAAAACACAAAAAAATAAACAGTGACGTTATCCTCTTTAATGATAAAATTCCGATCACTAATAAGGCTACCTACCTGGGTGTTGCCTTTAATGATAAACTCAAGTGGAACCTCCTCGTGCAAAATATTATAAATAAAACCCATGCATCATACAACTGCCTCAAACCTATTCTTAATGCTAATTCATCCCTCCCGATAGACCTAAAACGTTTGCTATACCTCCAATGTCTAAGGCCCATCTTTACTTATGCATGCCCCACTTGGGGTAATATAATTAACAATACCCAGATAAATAAACTCGAAATAGTCCAAAACAAAACATTGAGACGCATCACTGGTGCGCCTCGCTATCTACCAAATATTAACATTAAAAGCGAATTAAAAATAGACCCAATCATGAATTTTATAAACAGATTAAATGTCAGCTTTTATAGCAAGTCAAAGAACAATGACCCAGGTGGATTTAACACCCTGCTAAATAAAGAACTAGTTGTGGATATGAAGAACCACAACCCCATAACTGCATTCCTGCTTTCAGATTGCATACTATCAAAGTACTATAAATAGTGATCCCCCTTTTTACATATATGGATGCTCGCAGAGAGAGGAAATGACCAGAATGGTGATCCTCGACTCGCAACCCAAGCTTTTTACCTAACTTTTATATTGCCACTTATTTCGCATCGTAACTTTATTTCTTCCACATTTATCATATCTGCATATAACTCCCTTGATGGAATTGTATACATCCCCATTATATTTTAGGTCTTTTCACTATTAGTATAAACTGATTTGTGACTTCCGCCTCTGAGCTTTCGCTCGCCACTCTACCCATCTTTCCTTTGTCAACATAACAGGCGCCCACGGGCTCAAGCTCGTATGAAAGAGTCAATTGTCCGCTTCGCGGACAGGCACTCTGTAAGAAACACCAGTGCAGTTCAGTCGACCCAGTTTTGGTTTACGACTACTAATATTCAACTACGTAGCCTTGTAATTTTGAACCTAATCCAGAAAACAAGGGAACTCCAAGATCATGTAATGGGAGAAATTTGCCCTCCTGGAGGACATTTTGGTGGTACAAACCCACATTTGCGTTACATGAAGAGGAAAACCATGAAAACCTCCCACAGTTAGCCTGACCACAAGGAAACTCTAGCCCATTATCCATCTACCACTGAGAATATTTTACGTCAGCACTGTGGTCGGTGTGAACCAGGTGCGGAACTCGTATCGATCAGCCATTGCTGGTATTCGAACTCGGTTCACCTCATTGGAATGCGAACGCACTATCACCTGAGCCACCACGGTTCTGGGAAGCGGTATCATCAAAAACGAAGAAAATTTCATGAATTTCGAGTATTCATTTCTTATACTGATTTCAAGAAATTATAACGTTATCTAAGTTCTACGCGGAGCAATAATTTTGCTACTGATAAAAAAAAAACAGCCCGTTATTGAATGAAATTTTTTTCCGATGTCAAAAAATCAGTAAATTCTAATGAGCTTTTTAATTTATTCGGTACTTTTCAGTTGCACTTCTGTTGCCAATGTCACTGTTTCTAATAATATTTAGAGACTCTAAAATTAAAAAATTAATGTCGAAAATAATAGATAAATAGCAAAAACAATGACATTTATCTGATGATTACAAATAATAGTTTTATATAATAATTGTTAACAAACCGTTAATGATATGAATAAATACTTATATATTACTGCAAAAAAACTGTGCTTTTTTATAACTTCTTAAAGAATCGGGAATAATATTAATCACGATATATTATTCCATTATTTCGCAAGAATCTGCGATTTTCTTGCTGAAATAAGCAAAACGAGGCTTGCTTTTAGAGTTTTTTAAAGGTAAATAAATCTGAAAAATTTTAGAAATTCTCCAATAAATAAATTGTAAAGGCCTACATTTTTTTCCTCTTTTAAAACTGCAATCACTCTTCAAATAGAGCCAAAGAAAGTAATAAAATTGGATATCCTCAGATTTTGATCAGGAAAAGGTTGTTTCAAACAATAAACTTTGTTGATACTAGTCGTGAGCTCTTTTATACGAGTATCTCGGATTTCCTGCATACATGTATGTAATAAGTAAAATGTCTGAGGAATTGAAAGTATATAAAAGGAAGGTGAAAAATTGTTTCTTGCAGGATTGCTTTTTGTATTCAAATAAAGCATTTTTTAAGTGAAACTTTTAAGAGCTACGTAGCTATTAAATTACACATTGAATCGAATAGTGCGTTTTTCGCTTGAAAAGTTCTAGACATGTGGCGAAATACTAAGAAAAATAAAATTAACATTAAGAGGTTCAAATTTTGGTGCACTCTCCTGACCAAACTACGGAGATCCTATTTCCCAGATTGAGACAACCTCTTACATTTTGGGGGTCAGAAATATGAATCCGCCGAAAATAATATTCAGAGAAAGTATGTTTTTGTATCTGATTTCGTAATTTAAAATATCGACTGCACTAATTAATTAGCATGTTTGAGGTTACCCCCTCGAACCATTAAGATTGAGTCTTAGAACGTAAAGATCCAATCATTATTTCATAAGTTATTCAGTATGGTCTGTTTTTGTTGGAGCACGGTACATATGTATTAGGTAAATACATGCGTACCTATAATTTTGTTGCATTCATATTTGCATACGTCGTATATAAATTAAAACAAAATTTAGCATTGCACAATAGGTTATACAATCATGTAATTATACTATATTTTGATTGCTTGCAATCTTGATTACCAGTATTTGATTACTATAAATGATTATTGTAATCACGCTTACAGTTGTAATTGAAATTATAAATGTTATAATTATAATCACGAGTAGTTAATTACTGTTATGGAAAAAATTTATCGATTACAAATTCGGCCAACTCGGGACCCGCCATTTTCGGTAGTGATTATAAAATAGCACAATTTTTAGACTATATTTACGTATGTATGTACAATGATGTTTAGGTGTTAGATAATTTTTTTTACGATCCTTGTTAGCATATATTTTTTTTCTGGCTGCATTTTTTAAATATTCTAAAAATTTTTATTAGAGGTGGTCATTAGGGAACACGCTCTTCATCATGTTGCATACTATTCATTTAATACATTTCATTTAATTTTTCTTATGGTATAAGTGTTTGTTTGCCCAGAAGCCCACCATAGAGCTACAGCATATTTTAAAATTAAAGCATCGTTCAAATCAACATAATAATTACTTCTCTTAGTGGAACTTAATTTCCAATTCAAATGAAAAACTTTCTGAAGCGTTGTTGCACTTGTTCACGCATGAAGTATCCACGTGTCTGAAGTGCTGTAATCAACACGTAAACATTTTTTATTTTTAATCTGTTGATAGTGTATATAGCAAATTAAGAGAACTGGATTTTATAACGAAACATGAAGGACGTGGGGTAAATATGCTATACTTATACGATAAGAGCAGCAACAAATCTGTCTAAATAAAATTTAACGAGCTGCCAAAGTTATTAAAATAAGGAAATACGAATATGTTCAAGTTACTCTTTACATTTAATTGTTAAAAATAAAATGTTGTGAAATTTTTGTGCTTTTAATTTACAACGTTTTATAGGACAGTTCTATTTAAATTAAATATAATTTTAGGAAGAGTTTTTAAATTTTACAAAAACACCAACGGGTATGATAAAATGAGTATAATGTAAATTTTTATAAGCTGTCGAGTTTCAACTTTACCAATTGCTTTATTTCAAATAATACGTGAAAAATGCTTATAGTTTTTCCGAACTTTAAACGAAAGCATTTATGCTTTTTAATAAAAATTTATCAGTAAATCACTGTATATTAAAGTCTGTACAATTAGAAAACAGATAAGTGGGTCTTAAACCTAGTAAATATCTAAGTAACGTAACTTCATTTTAAGTTCTTAAAATTTGTAGGAGATGATTTATCAAGCAAAAAATGCAGTCAAAACAACATTTCCCATTTATTACATTTTCTTAGACTTCGTATCGTTTGTAAATGTGTTTTTCGCGAAACTTAATTTCTGGAATTCCGTTAATCTTTCGAACACTGAAAATTAATCATTTCTAATCATAACACTACCGGCTTGTTTACGTGTTATTGCCCTCATGTTCACAAATTAAACGTTACAGAAAATAAGTATTTAGTTTAAGTTTATGTGTCATGTGTGGTAAACAGATATTAAGTTATTGCAGTAATAAAGCTCGTTTGCTGTTTGATTCATTGTATACAGTCCAATAAGTTCTCATGTTGCTTCAAGCAAAAATTCTGAGGTGTGGTTAAAATCAGTACCTTTTATTTATTGTGCAAGAAATATCACTATTTACAAAATTTAATAGCAAATCATAGGCATGATTTCCCCTTTTTTTACAAAGCTAGAGCAAAACGAAAAATTTCTTCCCAAACTCACTCTGAAATGCTTCGAAATTCATGTACTTTGCATCACTCATTTTTCATAGCCTAAAAAGTCGCATTTTTAAAATTTGATTTCTCATGAACTACTTGACCGATTCCACACAAATTTTGTATTTTGCCATGTAAAAGATAATTCTTTGAACCAATGTAAGAAATTTCATACCTTACAATTCAAACTTTTTTCGACTATTTATAAATAAAAAATTGTAAATCTTTACTAAAAGTTTTTTTTGCATGAAATTATCTTTGGATAAGCGAATTTTACAATTGCGTGCAAAAAATTTTTAATTCGCTTAAAAAGTTCTCGAGATATGGCAAAATACACAGAAAGTAAGGCTCCAAATAGGCTGCACACACATTAAGGCTCCAAACTTTGGACTGCTTTCCTGACGAAACTATTAGAACATATTTCCGAGATTGCAGCCTAACCCTTATATTTTGGAAATCAAAAAATGCAAATCATAAGAAGGTATTCAGAGAAATGCGTTTCTGTGTCTGATTTCGTAGCCTAAAACATTGTCGGTATTAAATAATTGGCATGTTTGAGGTCACCCTCTTGAACCATAAAGATTGAGTCCTAAAACGTGAAGATCCGATCATTTGGTCTAAAATTATTCAAGGTGGGCAGTATTTGTTTTATTTTCCGTGCTGCGTCACACGAAAAATAATCCTATACCTTAGGATGCTGAGAACCTAGGGACTAGTCATCTTTTGACTAGGCAGAATTCTTTTTCTTCTTCTTTTTTGCAATGCCGGAAAAGTGCCATCTTGGTGGTAGCAATAACTTTAGTCACACTACAAAGTTTTGAGTTTAAAAATAAGAAATTTCTCCAAAATTTCACTTTTTATACAGACTTTATTTCCTTTATAGATGGAAATCATTGGAAATTCTTCCCTATTTGAGAAAGCTCCCTAAATTTTTGTTACAGATGGGTTTTCAAATCAAATCACCAATTTTTTTATCATGTGATATGCCTTTGGCCTACTGACCACAATCGATCATCTGGAATTTTATGGGGTTGATCCAAAACTCAAATGCGGTTTTCCGTCTTTCCGACCTCTTTATTTATCGCAAGCAAATATTCCATGCATTTTTTTGCAATTTAAAGCATTTGCATTCACTTGCACGAGTTTCTAATGCTGTTTAAAATTCTATGTTACACTTCATTAAGCACTAAAGTCTTTGCTTCATGCATACCTATATTATCTATACACTATATGAGAACGTGCTACATATATTTAGTATTAGCATATCACACATTAAAAATAAGAAATTTTCAATAATTTCTAATTCTTTCACTTAGAAAACATACTATATTTTTTTTAATTAAACCTTTCTATTTTTGATTTCTCTTAACTAACAGTTATTTATTTGTTTTATTTCTAAAATAAAAGATAGACAGAATGTTCAGTATTGGCTACTCTTAATCTGAATTCTTTGAATCTTAATCAAAAATAAATTTAAGAAAGTGTACGATTAAAAGATCTCAAGTTAATATTTAAGCGAAGGAAAAACCAAAACGCAATTAAATTTCAAAAAATTCAAGCTAGTTTGAGCGGGATCAAAAACAACAAAATGTTTCGTATCAAAATAGTTTTATATTTCGCATACCGCATACTTTGTGCAGGATTTCGCAGTTTTTGAACTTTGACACGTAAAAAAACCATGTTAATTCAAACTTTAGTAAAATTTATCGATAGTATTATATTCATAACTGTACTCAGACGAGTGACTTTGATCAATATTGGCATTGTTTGTATGTAATATTTACTAATAATAAGTCAAAACATACCTTGCACAAAGTAGCCCCCAAATGGGGCTACTTTGTGCAGCGATAGGAATTCAGTTTAATAATCATGTTTTTAGTAAAATATTGGTATAAAGTTGATAAAAAAGTTAATTGTTGACATTTTTAAAGACAAAAACATCAAGATATGTAAAGATATTAGTTTGAAAATAATTTTCAGCGTTGAAAAACATTTTTTTTTTGAAGAATTTTTTCTTAAAAAGAATGTTTATTTCAAAACATTTGAGTTTAAACAAAAGGAAACCATATACATTTTTAAACATTGAAATGGATGAAATTTTGAAAATAATAATTATTACATATTCATTAACATTTATAATATTGTTAAATTTGAACATAACATCCTTGAATGAACATGACAGAACTTGCTCTTCAGTTTCTGTCAAAATCCCCTGATGTCCTATAAAATATATTTTTATGTGTTAAATCGTTTGATTAATTTATTAGAAAAATCTTTGTAGAAGAAAAATAATAGTTTAACAGGAAGTTTCACGTGTTTCTTGTGAATTTTATTAGAGATTGTATTTATGTAGATTTTGTACTTCCGAGAAGCTTCTGCAATCGACATACCACCAGCAACTGCTTGCAAACATTGTTGCAGGTTTTCTAAAGTGTAATCACGGTAGTTTCTCGTTCCAGGTATTTTTTTATAACGTCTGACCATTTTTCTGTCGGAAAAAAAAACGAATGAAACTGTGCACAAAGTAGCCCCAAAGTGCTTTTTTTTTCATTTTCCATTTATTCGTTATTAATTTTCAAATTTTTTTAACGCTAACATGATATAATTGTTTATTAATGTATAAATAAAAAATTTTGCACTTACGACAATTGTTTTATCAACGTCTTTGCATTTCACAGCTAAAGTTTCCACGCAAACTTTTCGACATCCGACGTCCTCGGAAAATTGTTGACATTGGATGAACGAAACACACTCTGAGATTGTTTTAAAATTCGAAAAAAAATTTTTAGTAATAGAAGAGACTTCTATCTTCAAATTCCACACATTTTCAACGTGAAATAAACATAATACTGAATAGCAGCACTTGAAAAATGCCAAATTCGAATTCGCACAAAGTAGCCCCCGCTGCACAAAGTAGCCCCAATGACGGTACTAAAACTACAGTGTTTAATATTTATTTAAATTTATACTACATTATTTTTATATTATATTATTTTATATTATATTTAATTATTTAACTATATTTAACTATAACTATATAATATATAATAATAATAACTATATTTAACTATATATGGAAAGAAATTTTACATTTTATGAAAGAAAAAGTAAACATTTTATTTTTGCATTTACTTTTAATCTGAAATTTAAAAAATGGAACTTTCAATAATTATTTTACTGTACGTTATTTTGGAAGTTATAAATATTACAAAAAAAAACTAGAAAACACCGTATAATAATGATTTGCATTTAAAATGCTACAGTTTTAACTTTAAAATGCTATGTTTTTAATTTTAAAATAAGTAACGCAATTAATATGATTTAAATTCTAGAGACAGCTAAATTAACCTTGATATAAATGAAAGCTATAATCCTAACAAAATTGTAAAATAATGTAAAGTACTTAAATTTCGAAAAGCTTTCATCATTCCGTGTTCGATTCTTAAGTTTTGGCATTAACTCTCGAGTCAATGAATAGTGAATTAGTTAATTAAATATTGAAATTTTTCAGATGATTTTTACGTCTGACAAATATTATTTTTCAAAAAGTTATTTTAAAAAATCAGATGTTAAAGTTAGTAAGGTAATTGATATTACGTGAAATTGCTAATTAAATATATGATGATTTAATGGAGTTTAAGTCCATTGATCTGATTAGTTTAATTAAGCTTGATCTGTTTATTTTACCGATGATCAATTTTAATCAAGACAAATCAATGATTTTTATAATTATCCAGCATTTATTTACTTGCTTTATAACTTATTTACCAGTTTTAATTTACTTATTTTTCGATTATCGTTCAAATCAATTTATTTGAGTTCATGGTTCGAAGCAGTTCAAAATTATAATATAATTAACGCAAAAGTGTCAATTTGAACCCATGTCTGAATATTTGTTATAATTATTTCAAACAATGCGACATTGCCTCGAGTTAACATTAAAATCCTTTTTCAAATGAATGAATAGTAATTTTAATGTATTGAAATGAAAATAGTACATCTCTTATTTTTGGTTTCTTGATTTTTAAAGTTGTCGTTCATTTTGCAGTGAAAGCGCATCAAGTACAAAACAATCCACTAAAATAAGTATTCACTAGAAGAGCCTCTTTTGTCTATTCAGAATCAAATTAAACGAGATCTAAAGAACAATCTTTTAATAATAAAATATCTTACACATTTAAGAAACAATGAAATATTAAAAAAATTGATAAATATGACAACCAAAGCTGACGTCTTCAGGGGGTACCAGCTCCAGAAGTCATACACGCAAAACCTTTTCTATCGAGAGAACACGACAAACGTCTAAAATTGCTCTCTCTATACCCCAAAGATTTTTCCAAAGTCCAGGAAAAGAGTATAATACATAATAGGCAAAATTAAACTCAAAACCTAGACCAAGAACAAAACCCCTATGACGTTTATAGAATAAACCTTTAAAAAAACATTTAAAAAAACTAAATACAATTAAAAAAACATTTAATTAAACAAAATAAAATGTATGAATAAATTTTTTTCAAAACAGAAAAAGGGAAAAAATGCAGCTAAAACCAGATTTGAAAATTACAAATTATGTTTCAATTTCTTTCGGATTCACTGCTGCTTTGAGCGTTTTTCCATTGGAAGAAATATGCCTTTAAAATTTTGAATTCTTTTCCTAATATCTTACACATATTTTTATTGTTTTCTTAAAATATATGTATTAAAACATGTATTTCCGTAAAATTCCATCGAAATAAGTTTTTCTCAAAACATTGAGCTTTAATAGATTAAAAAAATATTACAAAAACAGAGTATCAGATATTTGGCTCATTAGATATTTAAATTACAATTTTAATGCCTCAAAAAAAATTTTATCTAATCTGAACTACCACATATCAACTAATATCACGCATCATTCTAAATTACATACTTTTTCTGATGACTTTTTGAATATCATTTAATTTAATGAAACTTATGACATTGCATTTCTAAGAATATATATGAGAGTTATCTTAAATATCTTCAAATTTTCATTGACTGTCGTCATTCATATTAGAAAAGTGTAGAAAACGTTTTTTTCTAAATCTTCATTAAGAATTTGAGAGATTAAAAAATTCATTTTTGCTATCATTTAGAGGTGTATAACCAAGAAATATTTTCAGATTATTGAAGTATCAGCCATAAAAAGTAAATTACATGGCATTACTTACATAATTTAGAAGCGAAGTTAATCTTTTTATTCGAATCTGGTTAATGGGTTTAAATATTCACAAATCTTTAGCAAATGTTTCTTTTCACATTCAGTACATCAAAATAGTTTTTTCCTCATAATTTGAAGTTTTTATTTTTAGCTTTTTCTTAATATTTCTATTTCAAATACACGGAGAATAAATATAGAAAGTAAGTTCGCAATTTATTTTAATTTTGTTATAGAGAAGCTTTGTAGAGAGAAGATGTTTTTGCACTCTCAAAAAATTGAATTAAAAGCTTTGAATCAAAGCATCTGTATCTTGAATCATAATATGCACATTTTATGAATTTATAATGCGTGAGAATTTATAGAAACCTTAATAAAGTGTTAAATTCAAATGCATGTTTATTCAAGTTTAACCAAATATAGTGTATTCAATAGTTAATTTTAAACGTGACTGAAAGTTTTAATTAGCACTAAAATATGGTTCAGTTCGGCAAAGCATTAAGATTACACCAAATTTTCATGATATTATGGTTCAATGATTTAACAATATTGTGTTTCCAAGTCTTATTTACAAGTGTTATTAGAATTTGTAAATATCACTCCAGAATTGAAAATTTTATTTAAAATTCCCCATACACAGCTCATTAAATATTCTGCATGCAAATTAAGAACTTCATTGGGCATCATACAATTTTACACATTTTGCATGGTTTTATGACTACATAATTTATTAAAATATCTTGATCATTATTAATTTAAATAACAAATAATTATAAATATTAAAAAAATAATTTCGTGCAAAATTATTTTCAGATAAGCAAATTTTATGTAAGCGTGCAGAAAAATATATAATGTCATTAAAAAAAATCAGAAATATAGGGGATTAAGAGAAAAGTGAAATTAACATAAAGAGGGTCCTAACCCTATCTGTCAACCGCTCTCATGTCTCAACTATAGAGCCATATATTCCAGATCTCGTTTAGCCCACATAATTTGAGGATCAAGAGCAGAAATCAGACGTAAAAAGGGATTATTATTAAAAATAGTATGATTTGAGTTTGTTTCATAATATAAATATATAGTCTGTAGAAATAAATAAGAATATTCAAAGTTAGACACTTTGAACCATTAAGATCGCATCTTAAAAATTCAAAATCCCATCATTAGTTCAAAAATGTATGTGATCTGACTTTTCGATATTATTTATTTATTTTCTGCACTGCTCTTTGCTCCTGGTCGATGCATCAGTTATTTAAGCAGCTAGTTCAGATCCCGCCTGAGCCCTGAAACAGGAGAATTTCATCGCTCTTGGTTAGCATCCGGTTCTTCGCAAATGTTCCCGGTATTTATCGATTTACCAGACAAATTAGAAATGTTTTCAGCATTTACTAACCTGCCTGATATATTTTAAACTTAATACAATCAACCTTTGTCTAAGTTAAGCAGAAATTCTACTAAGGATTATCAGACTGAATTCGCTAAAGATTATTGCAATAAACGTTTAATAAGTATATTTATAATAAACGTTCTCTACTCTTAGATTATTGCAAACTAATTTCATTTTTTATTTTATAACCATAGTTGAACGATCAATCCAATTTTGAGTTTATGACTGCCAATTATCAACTCCATAGACTTATAATTTTGAGCCCAATCCAGAAGGCAAGAGAACTTCTGGGTCAATTATATGAAGAAATTTATCTTCGTGGTGGACTTTTTGATAAAACTAAACCGCATTTGAGTTACACGGAGAAGAAAACCGGGAAAACCTCCCATGGTTAACAAACGGCAAAGAGGTTTTTAACCCATGATACGTCTACCACTGAGGATAATTTACGCCAGCACTGTGGTCGGTATTACAAACTGATTGAAATAAATCAGATAACTGATAAATGAATGATATATTTTTAACCAGCCCAAAGGTATATAGTCTCACTGTCATGAGGCAAAAAATAATCAGTGTGATTAAAAATACGGGGGAATGTTTGCAGAAGGCTAGATAATTCAATTAGGTTAAGACATATTCATAACTATAAATGCTGTTTAATAATAGAATTGATTGAAAGCAATATTAAAAAAATGCTCCGCAGCACTACTCAAGAATACTGCTTACAGTCAATTTCAATTCCTTTTATATCCTCTCTTACGCATTTTTTATTAAATTAGTAATATTGTGTCAATAGAAGCATTACAGAACTAAACTACTTTCTTTTTATAAGTCTCACTTCATTTTATCTCAATTTATTTTCCCTTGTTTTACATTTAAACTAAGTTTTAACTTTAAAAAAAATTTAAACTTTTAAATAAAGCAAATAATTACTTTGAAGAGTATAAAGTAATTTCGTTTGAAATTATTTTATTTTTTCAATTTGTAAATAAAGCCGTTTGATGATAGACTGAATTCTTCATTATTTAAATAAATTATAAGGAAATACGCTTTAAGCTGTGACAAATTATCTAAAAGAAAACTGATTGTTCTAAACAAACTACAATGAGAAATGTTAGTTTTAGCTAAACTTTTTTCTCTCATCCCCTTAAAATGTTTTGCAATTTAAACTCTTTACATTGTCTGTGTTTTTCTTTGAATTTCAAATAATTTTAATTAATATTCTAACAAAGCTAAAGCTGAATAAAAAGTAATAGAAGCCTGAAGCATAATGAATCTTGTATAAATCGAAATTTAAATTGTATCTTGCAACTAAATACTTTTAAAAAAAGTAAATTTGTAGTTAAAACTCATTAGTTCTTAATATAATAAGTAATCTCGTCAAAGCATATCCTAATGGTGAAACTATTTACTATCAAAATTATTTAAAAAAAAGTGAATATCTATGAATAATTTTAAAGATATCCAATACCTTTTTATATTCAAATTAAACCAATTAAATATAATTTTAAAAAACAGACGGATAATTAACACAAAGTTTTTTGCATTAATCTTCAGAAATGCTAATTTTTTAATATATTCTAGTTTTTTAAGGAAATAGTAATTAAAGTTCGCTATATTTATAAGCTATTAAAAAACTTATTCTTTTAGCTGAAAAACGTGTTTCCAATTATATTTGTATTAAACTTTTTATAGCATCAAAAGTTAAATAATTAAATTATTATTTTAAGAAGGAAAGTTTTACTTTTTACGCATTGAAAGAAGTATTCAATTGAGCTAATAAACTTGAAAAAATACTTTTATTTATGAATTTCAATTGCAAAAAAGATAAGACTAGCAATTTAAAAACATTTCTTCACCAAAAAGGATTAAGACATAAAAATTAAACATGTTATACTACAATTTAAAATTCGAAACTGTGAACAAAATTTTATTTACCTCCAAAACAAGTTAGAACTTAAAAAAATAACTTTAACAGCAGCTCGCATTAAATTCAATAAATGTATACAATAAAAATATTTATTTCATGAGGGTTAAAGTATTAAAAAATTTTGCTTCACAGTTTTAATTTTATCATTCTTTTATCTAAATAAAAAAAATTCCCTGCTTCCAAAAATAGATGAAAAGCACACAACAACAATCTTGACATTTTTTACATTTTATCGTCTGTAATATAAAGTGGTGGTAAACATAAAAATCTTGATTGTTTTACACATTGAGAAAAAAAAGCATTGTCAAAGCTACCAGATTATGATAAAATTTACCATGCTTCTGGCCCTAAGGAAACACCAAAAGGAAATAATTTTTGCGAAATAACAATGAAATATTGTTTTATAATATGCGATAAAATTTGGTAAATGTGATAAAATTTAGTAATTTTATCATGGTAGCTTAGAGCATGACATAAAAGCCTTTTATTTGGTTAAATTTATTTTTCAGTTTTGTAATTTTTTTAATGTATATGTGGTAATGAAAACTATAATTTTTAAAAAAAAAACTAAATTTTCAGTTAATAGGTGCTATATGAACGGAAACATTATCAAATAAAATATTTAAACATGGTATATTTTGGTTTTATTAACCAGAATTATGTTGTTGTTTTTATCACAAAAGGTCATTATCATACCCAACGGTAATTTTTCCAATTTTTCTTTCTCCGTGTGATTTTGTGGCAATCGTTCTTATTTCAAACTCAAATTGCAACTCGCAGTACTTTTTTGACTGATCGTAATGGACAAAAAGGTTAGACTGGAAACAATGTGCATTAACTGATTTTTCAATGACTGATTTATATAAAATACTGACAGTGCCCAAAAGAAGCGAACAACCTGAAAAACTTTTCATCTAATCGGGTTATCTCGTACTAAGACTCAATTTTAATAGTTTGAGGGCCTAACCCTAAATATGCTGATTAATTAGACTGCACGATGTTTTAAACTGTACATTCGCCTAATTTCGAAAAGAATCCAAATCCAATGAAGAATGACATGCTTATTCAAAGACAGTGCGTTTTGTGCCTGATTTCGCTACTCAAAATGTCTTCTGTACAAATTAAACAGCATATTTATGGTTATGATCTTGAAACCATTATGTGAGTTCTACTTGAAAATAAGATCATTAAAACAAAAATTATTTAGAGTGTCTTTCTTTATTTATCGCTCTGTACTACAAAAAATACCAAGAAAATGATTACCAAAAATGTTCCTTATTTAGTTCCAAAAATAATCCATTTTTTTAAAATTATCAATGATCACAAAACATAATATTTATATTTAATTGTATTTATAATATTAATTTTTATTATAATATTTCAAATGCTATTCAAAATACTTACTATATTAATAATTTATTTCAATTATAATTTTTTTAAAAAAGCAATTCCTTGAAAAACAACTTTATTTTTATCTTTGTGTTTGAAATATTTTCTTTTGGTATGCAAAAGAAAAAGAAATACCGAAGAAAAGAATTTAAGGACTTTCTTATGGATTGCAATTTTTCATTATCTTGATTGCAACAACTTTTCTTTGGAGACAGTTTGAGAGAAAAATAATTTTGATAATGCATTACAATTTGTCTTGTGTAATCAGCAAATACCATGAATCCGTGATTCATTGCCTTGATGAAGATTAGCAAATTTAAACTGTATGTGTATTATTGTCAGCTAATTTATCACAAATGTTGAATATACTTGATAGTAATGTTTCTTCTATAAGAGTGAAATAAAAACAAAATTGAATATATTAATCATCTTATATCAAATCAATTTAAATTATTGTTAATACGATGAAAAATGAATTTAATACTCATTGTTTTGGAAATTTGTTAATAGTTGTTATTTATCAACGTAAAGGTATCTAATGTATGTATAGTGCAAAATTAAACTAAAAACAGAGCACCTACATATTTATCGGATTTTCAAATGCAAAGATACAATCATGAATGGCTCAAGAATTTGAATTTGAATATACTAAAAAAGCTAAAGTATACACGAGAAAAAAAGTCTAACAAAATTATCGGCGGTAATGACATTTTTGGTAAAAAATTAAAAAAACATAATTACAGTTAATAAAACCAAAATGTGCAGTGCATTAACTATTGATTTGGCGATTTTTCTGTTCATATGGTAACGATTTACCGGTAATTCTGATTTTCAAAATTATAGTTTATATTTTCAAACATTAAGAGAAAAATGCAAACCTGAAAAGTAAATTTAACAATGGAAACGGTTTATGCCATGCTCTAAGGCATCATGATAATATTAGTAAATTTTATCTCATTTAACAGATTTTTCACATATTTTATTGATAATTTTACCAAATTCATTACCAAAGTACTTCGGGAAAAATTACCGACATTTAGGTGTTCCCATAGAGCCCAATAGTTTGAGAAAAAATAATATCTAAAAAAAAAAAATAAAAAAAATTTCGATGAACTAATTAATCTTAAGTAGGCTTCTCCATATAATATTTGCGAATTCAAACACAAAAGCGAGATTTCTCGGACTAAGCCTGCAATTGTTTTGTGTCTGACTAAGATTCTTTACCCTCAAAATATGGGTAATAGCAGTAATTTGAAAAATATGACCCAAAAAGATTAGAAGAGGGAACAAAAAGGTAGAATCCTTTATACATAGAGCCATGTCTTATACATAGAGCCATTTCAGAGAAACATAAATTTTCTGTGCACATTTACAAAACTCATTTGATCCAAATGTAATTCCAAGCATAAAATTAATTTTTATAATTATTTGTTTCTGTAATTAATAAGCTTAATAAGTTGAACTTTTTTCTGAATAATAAGGTATACAAATTTATAGTTTTCTCAATAATAAGGTATACAAATTTACAGTTTTCTCAATAATAAGGTATACAAATTTATAGTTTTCTCAATAATAAGGTATACAAATTTATAGTTTTCTCAATACGGGGAAATTTTAAATAACGAAATCTAAATATCCATCGAATAGATTCTGAGTAAAAGCAAGTCACCTATTTAAATATTTTTTTTAAGAACTATTGAACAGATTTTAGATATTGTCATTTACAATCATGCAGTTAAAAGTGAAGAAAAAGCTTATTTTCCTTACATTGAAGAAATTCTTTTGAATCATTAATAAATCTAATAATAGAAAAGTATAAATAAATTAAAAATAAAGGAATAGGATAAAGGAATTTACAACTGTGCACTGAAATTCTCAGATCTTTTTAAATAGCTTTAAATAAATTTTGAAATGCGCAAAAAATAACATTAATATAAAATTAGATTATACCTCCGAACACTCTTTTGAATAAACTTTACGAATTATATTTCCCATATTCTTATATCCGCCGTGGAGGCTGAAAGAGATAAAAAGCTTGCCTTTTAAAGAGCCTTTGAACCCCAACTATGGCTGGTCCATGAGAATTCCGCACCCCCCCCCCCGCTCCTACCAACAACAATGCTGATGTAAAATATACTCAGTAGTAAATGGATCATAGGTTAGAATCCTCTTGCCGTCAGGTTAACCGTGGGAGGATTTCGAGGTTTTCCTTTCCATGTAACGTAAGGTCGGGTTAGTTCCATCAAAACGTCCACCACAAGGGCAAATTTCTCCCAATACTTGATGCAGAAGTTCCCTTGTCTTATGGATTGGGCTCAAAATTTCAAGGCTACAGAGCTGAACATTGGTAGTTGTAAACGCAAAAATTGGGTCGGCTGTTCGCCCGAGAGGACGGTTATAAAATAAAATATTGTCATATCTAAAATTTTTAGGGAATATTTTAATCCCTTGACACCCACTCAATTGGCATATAATTTTCAAACTTGGCATGTTATATACATACGTTATTACATCATATACTAGCCAAATTTCAAAATTATAGGTAAATTTTCAAGGAAAATACAGATTGTTATGCATTGTCATATAAGTAACATTAAAATTTGAAAGATTTATTGACATTAGCTAGTTCCATAGTTCGAGTCATGATTGTTCAGATTTCCCATAAATCCGAGCTGGAAAAAAAATAATTCAGTCTTGTTCCCAATTAATGACCTACGTACACACAACAATTGGAACGATTACTACGACTGAGTGTTGAAAAACGATATTGCATGTAAAACACTGAAAAATGTAAATAGTGTATATAAACAAAAAACACTAAAATTATTTTTTAAAGTGCAATTTTAAATTAAATTTTTTTAAATATAATATATTTTTCAATTAAATACTAAAATTTTAAAAATTGCTTTGCTTCCATTTACTTAAATATAGATTAAATTCTAAATTTTCGATAATTCGAGTTATCGGAAGTTTGAGGTAGACTCGGCCCCGTCCCCCCTCGAATTAATCGAGACTTTACAGTATGTACACGTAAATTTCAAAGTTATTGTTGTTATTTAAGGCTTTATATACATTGACTATTAAATATTTAAGGCTATTAATATCTTGCCATGAAAGTAATATCACAATATTATAGGATTAAATGACATTAGGCAGCTTGTTCATCTCCGAATTTGTCTATAATTCTACAATTTGGTATAGTAGATTTCAAATTAGGTATGACAGACATTGTTACAATATGTTTGGTCAAATTTCAAAATTATTGCTATTATTTGCGGAAATATAAACTATTAAAGAAGAATTTTAAGTTGTATGAAGGCAGAATTAGTAGAATATTTGTTCAGTAGATTTTGATTACCCTTTATCGAAGAAAAAAGATTGTTCAGAGGAAATAGTGCTTGATAAAGTGTGTGACCTCAAATATGTTAATTAGTTATCGCAGACAATATTTTGAATTACAAAATCAGACCCAAGAAGATATTTTCTTTGAATAAAGATATCTTTATTTCAACTTATTCGGATTTCTGACCCTTAAAATAGAGGGTGTATAGGACCACCGTTAGTCGAAAAAATGCTAAGCAAAAAATATTTATTAATTATAAATTATTTTTTATAATTTTATTTAATAATAGTCAAAAAAATTTTGAATTTTAAGCTAAAACATTTTGAATTTAAGCTTTAAAATTGTTTTATTGCTTTAAAAAATTTTATTTTATATGGTATAAGAACAGTTCCCCAAAAATCGAACTCTAAGTATATCAACTTTTTTAAAATTTGATTTCTCAGAAACTAATAGACTGATTTCGCTCAAATTTTGTATTTCGTTTATAGCATCCCATTCTTTAAAATGATGTAAACAATTTTTACAATTCACATATTTTTCGATTATTATTAAATAAAATAATACAAAATAATAAAATTAAAATAGATAAATAAATACTTATTAAAAATTATTTTTGCAGAGAATTATCTTTGGCTAAACAAATTCCATAATTGTGTGCAAATATTTTCAGAATTCACTTAAAAAGTTCTCAAAATATAACGAGGTACGCAAAAAGTAAAAATAACATCAAGAGCTCCTAACTTTGGACCATTCTATCGACCAAACTATAGGCACCATATTTTCCTTATTGCAGGCTACCCCCTATATTTTCAGAGTAAGAAATGCAAATTCGCTGGGCTACCATCTTTTGCACACTGTACATTAATCTTTTTAATTGAATACAAAAATCAGTTACAACAATACCGTAAATACACCATTTCTTTAAATGAATGTTTACAAATCATGTTTAAATATAACTGAGGTAAACTTTCAACACGTTAATTATTTAACAAAATGTTGGACAAAATATGAATTTTGATTTCAACGTACGTAATTAGTATTGCATAAAAAAAATTAGAAACTACTCAAATTTAAAAAAAAATAAAGAAAAGCTCGTTGTTTTGCCTCATTCCGAGTATTGTTTAAAACCGTGATAGAAATCGCAATCCATTTCCCAATCAAAAAGATAATTAACATGACGAGTGCCATGTTAGACTATAGAAATATGAGCTGTATTTTGTTAAATAGCATAATGTTAAAGTTTGATACACCTTTCTCTATTTAAATTAATTTTTGTTTCTGTTTTCAAATATATTAGTGTGGTGTCTAATACAAGTATATAAACAGCGGCACAATAACTCCATTTGTGAGAATTAAAAACCTTTTCGTAATTTTATAACTCTTACAGATATCGGACATCTTTAAGTATTTATTCACGTTTCAAAATAAATTTATATTTTTCTACATTTTGAGATTATTTATGCTTTATTCACTCTTAATTTATCTCAGGTTTTTTATCGAAAAAAATTTAGATGGTGGCAACTTTTTCATATTCTACACTGAGAAAAAAAATACGGTAAAATTTGCCAAAATATGGTAAAATGTATCTTGTTTCTAATACCAAAAAGATCGGTAATTTTTACTTAAGTATTCTGATATAAAATATTGCTGTATAATCTGTAATAAAATTTGCCAACTGTGGTAAAATTTGGGGATTAAATGCTAATTTATAGTATAGCCTAAAAATCATTTGTTCAGTTAAATTTACTTTTCACTTTTGTATTTTTAGTAAATGCGTGGTATTATGAACGATAATTATGAAAAGCAGAATTTTCGGTAAACGGTTACCATATAAGCGGAAAAAGGACCTAGTGAATGATTTAAATACCGTATATTTTGGTTTTATTAACCATAATAATGTGTTTTTTTTACCAGGAATGTCATATAGTAGTGTAATTTTAGTAGAATTCTTTTTTCCCCGTGCATATTAATCAAATACGCATTTTGATTTAGCAATTTTATAAAACTGCTAAATCATAAAAGAAACTTTAAAACAATTTACAAAATCACCGACTAAATTTCATAAAACAGTAAAATTCCAATAAGTTCAAATGGTTATTTTAGAAATAAATCGTAAGTTTTATTCGTTTTGAGCCTTTTTTTTATTTTTTGCTTAAAAATACGTTTAAACTTTTTTTAATTTTTTTTCTTTAGAATGGAAAGCTTTGAAGAAATGCATCGTACAAATTTGTTTTCCATTGCGGTAACGATTATAAATTTAAAACTAGATCTGAAATCAATCAATTCTCCATTAGAAGATAGCATTTTCTTCTAAGGTAACGTTGAAATATCTTTCATCATTTTATTTATCCACATTAGTTTTGGAAGAAGTTGAAAGCTTTTAGCAATCGAGAATATTTAAGTCACTTATCGAAGTGCTCCTAATTCTGAGATTGAAGATACTCCAATATTTCCAACTTGTTTTTTTGTTTTTTTAACAAAAATTGATTGAAAATATAAACAAAAATTAAATAAAATAGAAGTAAACTTAGTCTCTTTAAGTGCAATTTTTTTCTAAACAAAAATTTTGTAATTTCTAAAAACATTCCCATTACTCTTTCCTTCAAATATATCTATAGTTTGTGGTTGTTTTTAAGTAACATATTGCAGATGTTGTATAAAAAAACACCATTTGCAAATAATTGTTTTAAAATAACACTTAGTTACTTGTTTTTAGCCTTTAACGTGTTCGCTTATTTTATTTATTTTGCAGTTGTAAAAAAATTCTTCACTCGTTCTCTTTTCTTTCTTAGAAAAAAATAGGGGAAAATAACTGTATTTTGATTTAATATTTGTTCAGAAAATATATACTTAAAAACTTATTCTTTGGTACAATCTAAAACTAATTTAAGGTATCCGACTAATTTCGACAGCATTTTTTTTTAATATTTTAATAATTTTAAAAAGCTAGTTTATTTGTTTTATTATGTGTAAAAAATTATGAATTTATCAAAAAAAAATTTTTAATGGTCATTTTTAGGTAAAAATAAGGCATTTTTCTCATATATGCTAAACTCTGTTAAAAGAATTTCTAAAACCTAGAATCAAAATTCCTATAAGAAATTTATTTAGAAGGCTATCAACTATGTTTTGAATTATTATTTCAAAAGCAAGTGCATATACTACTGAATGAGGGATCAATGTAATTAAAAAAGGGAATGTTTAAAAATTTCCACACTTGTCTTTGCGAAAAAAACATAAAAAGGAAATTTTACTTTCTTCCCTCAGTCTTTAATTCAAAACATCTGTGCTATAATCATAAACACTCGTGAAAAATTGTGGACAATTATTTTAAAAATATGGGATATCGTGTTTAAAATAGTGCCAAATGTGGGGGGGAAAAGTCTGATTTTAAGATAAACGCATTTAAACTCCTAAATCCGTCTATCCACAACTATTTTCTCCTTCTTCCTTGTCAGCGCAACAGCCCCGTGCAGGCCTTGGCTGCCTCAATATCCTGCCTGACAAAAGCCAACGCTTCCTATCCATGGCAACTCCCCTCCAATTTTCTTAGGGTTTTCAGGTCATTTTCGATTGCGTTGAGACATCTAGTAGGGGGTCTACCTCTGGGACGCGACCCCTCGGGGTTCTTTAAAGGTGACAATTCTCATGGCGCTATTTTCAGGGCTTCTCCATAGATGGCCCAGCCATCTCAGCATATTACTGTGGATTATTTGCGTAGCTTGGGGCTGCTTATAGCGACGGTAAAACTCGAAATTATATCTAGTTCGCCAGCATACCCTTTCTTGAACTGCGCCAAAAATGGGTCTGAGGATCTTTCTTTCAAAGATGTCCAGTGATAGCTGTATATCTGAATTTAGGGTCCAAGTTTTGCTTCCATTAAGCAGTACAGAAAGTATGAGTGTCTTATAGAGTTTTAGCTTTGTTTTTCGGCTAAGAAGGTTCGATCTTAATTGTCTCCTCAGTCCAAAAAAGCACTTATTTGCCATTTTGACTCTGTTGCTGATATCTGCTCTAAGCATGTTTTGATCGTTAAAAACAGAATCAAGGTATTTGAATTCGGTAACCCTTACAAAGATATAACCATTAATATATAAAGGAGCACTGTAGTTTACAGTTGAGGACGAAAATTCCATCCACTATTATACCTTGCTCAAAAATTACTATAACTTTGTAAATAATTGGATGATAAACAAAAATAAAGTATTTTTAGAACGCTAAGAGTATTTAAATTTGTAATAAACTCAATTTCGAATATTTTGGCCAAAATCATGTTTGTGCACTTGTCTTACATTTTATGACAGAAAGAAATTCAAATATAGGGTAAATCTAAGATAGGTGGTCAGAGTTTTTTTCAAATCAAAATAACACAACTACTAAAATAGATGCAAGAAATGTTTAAGCATTCTCAAGCATGTATTCTATATATTTCGAGGAAAAAATAATAGAATATTCAGAACAAAATAGGAAAAAAATTGTTTGACATTTAACTGACAACTGGCCATCTCTTCTTAATGTTAAGGTGAGATAGGCATCTAAGGAAAAGGGAGGTTGTAATACGGAAAATAACACATTTCATACAACCATGAAAACTTAAATATATTCCCAATATTTTGGTCAGGTAAGCTGTAAGGAATGAGTTTTATCATGAAAGTAACGAAATCTAATATACAAAATCTAATGCACTGATTCTGGGGCATCTCATCCAGATATCGTTTTCATTTGTATTGTATTCTTCACACTGATATTCATCATATTTTGAGTTTGTATGTTCGGAATAATGTATCGAGTTCAACGCGGTTAAGACTTTTGGTGCATAGTTGCCCCTCTTTTTGATCGTGAAGTAAACTAAATATATTTTTAAGAACAGAACTGCAGTTATCCTAGAAAAAATTATAGAAAACGACAAAATAGCAACTGTTTAAAGAAATTAGTGAGAATATAAAACTAAAAAAGTGCTTATTTTTTAAACGAAGTAAATAAAAAAATGAGACTGCTTGCACTGTAAAAAATTTTAGTATACCCTGAAAGTAAACTAAATAGGTAAACTGGGGGTAATTGGTGTTGAACACCAAAAATGGTAACAACTATAAACCAAAATTTTTTACAGTGCATCGAGTATATTGTAGGGTTTCATCGAATAAAATGTCAAGTCTACAGAATTGGAACGTTTTGTTTGTTGGTCCGTAAAGTACTCAAAAATTTGAAAAAGTATTCTCAATATTGTAATAAAAAAAGCTAAGGATTCTCTTAATAATATCTGTCAGTCTAAAATTAGAAAACGGAACCAAACCAAACAAAAGCCATTAACGAACCCAAAGATTTCGTAACTAGATTTTGTTGTTTGAAGATATTAAAAGTGATGGTGAAGACTAATTTACTGAAATACATTTTATTTTCCTACTTTTGCTGCTTATTTTAAATTTTTTTGGGACCCTGCGATCCTAGATATGTCAATCCGAATTCATGAAAAGTGGCCATCTCTCCTAAAGTTGATGATAAGGTGGCCATCAAAATAATAGCATCACTTCACTATAATATTCTCTTTCTTTTTACTCATGAACAAAGAGTGGACTATGTATGTGCTTTAACGGTCCAGCTAGTTGAAAAACAAATATAATCCATGCATTGAAAAACAACAGAATACTTATTCACGAATAATATCTGACCCCTTAATATTTTACTTACTATTTGGGGTCACGAAAATCAATCCTTTTTCCAAATTGATAAACACTTTGCTTCATGCGAAACTGCAACTGCTGCAACATATTAAAACATAACGAAGATATTTAAACTGGTCATCTCTCCTCTATTGACATCTAATTTAAACTCACCCTATATAAAGCATTTCTGTCATCTGAAGCGTTTTCTTTCAAATTCAAAAACATTTACGCGAAAAATTCATTTTAAACAACGTTATTTAAATTGTATTTACCTTTGATTTGGCCAAGAGCATGGTTACTTAACGTAACTGATGTGAATTTTAATCTATTTCTTAAAACAATTCATGCCTAAAACAGCCATCCTAAAATTCAGAGTGAAACATCACGTAGCTGGTAAAAAACTCACGTGACACATGCTTCCTAAGAAAACCTATGGTAAACTGCCTACTTTACACAGAGTATCCAAAAGAAATATGGAAACTGCCAAAAAATGTGGAAACTGTCATTTTGATAACTACGCATCGGATCAAAAATCCAAAGATTAAGAAGCTGCACTAAAATATGCAACAAATAATGCTGTTGTATATTAGATGCCATGAATGTGTAGGATGGTGATATTAGGGTATTTATCCGTTTTGGAGGAAGGTATATAAAATCTATTACCACAGTAACTATTTTTTGCACCTTGGTATAACAGACTCTTATTTACACATCACTTAGAATGACAACACCAGAAGTAATTAACACCTCAATTAATTGAGCGTTACTGGCGTCAAGAATGAATAGTTTGACCAATTTCTCACGCATCTGAAATAAGTACCAATATTATTTCTTTTGCCAAAAACGACTATAAAAATCTTTGCGTCGTTTCTAATTATTTTTGATAATTACAATTAATTAATTTTTGTAATAGGTATAAATTGAAATAAAAAAGTTTGCATTAAGTAATAAGTAATAAATAAGTATAAAAGTAATGAAGAAAAGAAACTTATCCGTATCTATATATAAGCCTCAAACGAATACCACATTGTTATTGACGCCAATGATGCCTAATTAATTTTGATTACAGGTATTGCTGCTATTATGTTAATTGGTATTTTTACTACCTATACATGCTAAATATACTACGATTAGTTTCAAGATACATTTGTGGAAGTAGGTTTCTATGACTCATGGAAAGGAATATGTACAGGAGAAAGTCGCCGATTATGGAGGGTTTTTTTTTTTATTATCAGGAGTTGATATCGAGCAATACCATAAAGTCAAACGATACTGAACATAATTATTCTCTACTTTGAAGGGATGATTTTGCTTGTTTTGCTTTATCATATTATAACATAAAACTACCGGGAAGAGCAACAAATAATAATAAAAAATAATTGGAATTGCTTTAGATTAATTAACTGAGTCTGCAATATGTTTTTCAGTTTTGTGCACCATTTCGTATCGTTTGATTTGTTGCTCATTTACATTTTTTTCTCCCCGTGCTAAGAGCAGTTATTCAGCTAGTCAGAAATACAGTCAGGATGATAAATGTTTCCCACTCTTCGTTCTTTTGATTACAATTCTATGAAGAATTTTTCTTTGTTCAGTAAAATTATGCATGGCTCGTAGCCATGTACGATTTGCTATTTCCCCTTTCTATATCTGTCACGAAATGTACTTTTTGTTGTCTTAATGATTCTGGTTTTCACTGTCAACGCTGTCACCAATTCATGTGCCTTTTCTATTCTTAAAAATTTCTGTATCTATGGTTTCTTAATGACACTTGTTCCAGGTCTTCACTGCAGAGCAAAATAGATGAATTTTTTCTTAATAAATTTCACGTTCCTACTGCTATGCTTATCAAACCTATTAGTATGTCTCAGATTAAAAAACAAATTTTATTTATTAATGAATCATTATAATGATTTATTGATGAAAGAGCAAATGTAAAGTTACAATATTAATAAACCGTAAATAATGACTTCTGAAATAATTCTACAATGAAACAAGGCAATAAATACAATATAATAATATAATATAATAATAAATAAATAAATATAATATACAATTCGATTTAGTTTGCTATATTTAATACTAGAGCTGTGAAATCGGTAATTGAAATTATATATTTCTTTTTTTACTTATTTTCTTTTATTTATTTACTTTTATTTATTTTCTTTTATTTATTTTCTTTTATTAATTTTTTGATTTACTTTCAATCATTTTCTCTTTTCAATCTAAGGTCCTTTTTAAGGGAGATTTTAGTCTAGTTTTAGTCGAAATGTACTAATATAAAAACGTTGCATGTAACAGAGGGACGCATAAATGTACAAACTTCTAGGAGAGTCAGGGCACATCATCAGTATTGAAACTGCATAGAAACCCATGTCCGGAAATATCGCTAGAGGCGTTTTCCTAATCTGAACTGTTTCTTCATGTGCTTCTCTACAGGTCATTATAGGGACTGTATTCAGTATCATTTAGCATGATGCTATTGCTACGATGCTATTGACAACTCATAATATTCAATGATTTACTAAATGAAATCAATGATACTCAATGATTTATCAAAATGTTTACTTTTAGTTACCGGAAAAAAGCTCAACTGTTGAGATACAAGTAAATAAATTCAATTATTGTAAATTTGAATTGAGTACTTTATTAATAGACTTTCATTTCATGATGAATTTTTGTGTACAGTGCATAACACCTTGAATATAATTTTTGATCTAATGATCGTAGCCTGAATTATGCTCATTAATTACAGCAGGCGACATTTTAATTACGAAATCGGGTGCAAAAAAATACCTTCTAGAAACATGCATACCTTCTTTATAGGTATTTGGCTGCATGACTTTGAAAACATGCAAAAATCTTAAAAGTATAGTCTGAATAGTTTAGACAAGACAGTGGTTAAAAGTTTGAGCTAATTTCACTTTTTAGACATTTCACCATCTCAAGGAAGTCAGAATTTTTTTTAATTTTTTTTTCCAAAGAACTATGCAAATGACTTCCTTCAAATTTCGGATTTTACCATTTCAAATTATATTAAATAAGTTTACCTAAAAATACGTATATCTTACATTTCAAAACTTCTTTTACCATTTTTAAATAAATTAATAAAAAATAGATATAATTTTTTTTACCTGAATGAAGAAATGCTTTGATTCGTTTTCTTTTTATTGGATAATGCGAAAATATGCTAAAAGTGAACTTAACATTATAGAGTCGAAACATTCTATATCTGAATTTTCCTATTTGGATCATATTTTCTAGATTGCGGCTGCCCCCTCCCCCTTCTTTTTTTTAGGGACAAGAACCCAAATCCACTGAAAAAAATGGATGTTTATTCAGAGAGAATATACCGTTTTCGTTAGGTTTCGTAATTTAAAATATAGTCTCCCCCTTCTCTCTTATTAAGTAGCATATTTAAGGTAAGGCCCTTTAGTCACACACTAATTTTAAGTCCTAATACGTGAAAATCTAATCATTTGATCAAAAGATATTCAGGGTGTTTACTTTTTTATTTTGATCACTGCATGTTTTAGAAAATTTTGAACTCTATTTAAATTTAGCTAGTTATAATTCTTTTGAGAAGTTGAAAAAATTTATTCGTTCACATAAGTAAGAGCAATGAAATATAAGCAAAGAGACATCAGTGATGATATAAATAAGAAGTATAGAAATTTTAATCTGTTTTAATAGACTTCAAAAGTTTTGAGAGCTTCAAATTAAAAAAATCAGCACACTATCAATAAAAATAATTTTAAATCTGTTGTTCGCACCTTACTTTTCTATGGTGCTGAATATTAGAACCTCCGCAAAAGTAAAATTGTAAATTTGAAAACATTTCAAAAAAATTGCTCAAAAATTTTTTTTTTTTTTAATTTCTGAACTAACACCATTTTGAGCAAAAATCTATTAAGAATGGCAAAATTATCACCCATTCATGAGAAAATTTTCAAAAAAATGGACTGATTATACCTATAGTTTAAGACGTCCTGCTAACATCGCACTGACTAGGTCACCAAGCATAAAAGAGAAAGGCAATTAGACAAAGGCTTAATTGGAAAAGATGCCTGCACCAAGATCTGTGCAAAGTAAAAGTAAATGGATGCTGGGACAGAAGGGGGGGGGAGCTGGATCAAAACAGGGATGTTTGGAAAAGAAAGAGAGAGAGAGAGAGAAGAAGAAGAAGAAGAAGTTCGAAACCTTCTGTGCCGGATGACATGAAAAAGGAAAGGTCGGTAAATTATTTTTTTAAGTTGTTGAAACATTATCTCATAAATGTATTTTGTAAAATTTTCATTTCTAATGTATTTAAAGTTCTAAATTTAGAAAAATATTCAGCGTTATTTCTAGTGCTTTGAATTACAATTTCAGAATTTTTTTTCAGAGCCTTGTTAGATTAGGAATAATATGAAAAAAATTTATTGCTTTGAGACTTTGTACATGAGATTAAATCTTGTAACAGTCCACCATGTATGTCTCGTGCATTATGTACCTACGTCTATATTTTGGAGTTAGACAAAAAAACTATACTAATTTTTTACATATTTCTCAAAAAATACGTAGTGAATTATTTTAAAATTTGTGAAAGTCAGGCGATTTCCCATTCATATCAATGTTTTTGAACAACCTATGCCAAACCATTTAGCGATAAGTTTGAAACTTATGTCAGTTACGTTGATTTTAATATGAAATAACTGTACGAAGCTTCGTATACCCTGCTTAAATATTTATGAAGATATGGATATTTTTATTTAAAAAAAAGCGTTTTATAATTTTTTTGACTTCCGTTTTCTTATTATAACTGCAGAAATATTTAATACATTTTTAGTGTTTGGAAGTATTTTGGAAGATACCAGACATTTTATAACTATAACTTGGTTTATTTCCTTCATAAACAACTAAAATACTAAAAAAAGGTTTTACAAAATAAAGTCTATCATCAGAGTAAGTAGGAAGACATCAGTAATTCGGGACAAGGTGGCTTAGGTCCAGCGCACATCTCCGGGTGAGAGCTGAAGTCGANTTACATCCATTCTTAACCTAGGTGTACAATTTTTTAAGTAACTCTTACTGAATATTAATAATTTAAAATGTAAAGACTATTGAAATAAAAATTCAGACTCCACATGAAAGTTGAGTGTTGAGGATACTCTTTTATGAACATTTTATGCAAGTTAAACATACTGTCATCCAAATAACGTTTTCGTTTTTTCTCTTTTCTTCTTGCTATTGTTTCTATTTTCTTCTTGCTATTGTTTCTATTTTCCCTGGGCACAAACGACTTGCTCTATCAATTTCTAGAAATTTAAGTACATTTAATCACGATTTTTCTGTTAAATCTTTTTCTGATACAGATTTTGCAGTTTCTTGCACTTTTTTTTTTTAACTTTCTTCAAACAATATAGGGTTTTCTGTTAATTTCTGTCTAACTTGCCTCATGCTAAGTTTTTTCTGTTCCCTTCTCTTTTGCATTTGAACATTTGATTGCTTTCTTTTTTTGCATTTTGGTGTTGCAATTTTTTTCCTAAAATTTGAAGAGAAAAAAAAATGTTAAACATCACAGAAATTATTTAGAAAAATTGCCAATATTTACTTCTCCGATAAGAAAAAGTTGAACTTAATTGATTTTCTTTAAAAATACAAACAAATTAACGCATTTGTTCCATTTTAAACAATATTAAATAAAAAAAATAGTTTTTTAATTATTAACATTGCATTATGGTTATCTCATACATTGTCTCTTCCATTGACTGTGTCTTCTCCTCCGTGGACCTGGTATGTCCACGGAGGGGACGTCCAGGGAGGAGACAAAAACTAGTTCTTGAATTTTTCTGATTTTTAATTTTAAAGTTACAAAAATGGGGCAGTTCTTTTTATTAAATATACTATTTTTGCAATCTAAAATTCATCTATCAAAAATAAAATAATTTTCTCTTACCTTTTTTATGATGTCCACGGAGTATACGGTGAGAACTTTGCCAAACCCCAGTTGAACACAACAATCCAAAACTGACACCAAAGAAAACAAAAACAACTGACATTTAACATTAGAAAATGGAATGGTTACCCATTCCAGCAGCTGTCTTATAGGGATTTCGCATTTGCTGCCCTTTATTGCATATTTACCGAACTATATTAATTGTCCATGGAGGGAGATTTCATTTTTGATGGACAAAGTTTACTAGTCATTTACTTTATGAAAATAATTTTTTTTAAAGAAATATTAAATAAAAAGTTACTATAAACATTTAACTAGGCAAAACTACAAAAGTCATTAAAATAACATTTAAATTGTTTAACAGCCATTAAAAATTATATTGTGTCACAGACGTAGGGACGTCCACGGAGGGGATTTTGAAGTTATGTTTATTAAAAAATAAGAATGAAATATTAAATACATTTAGAAGAAATGCATATGAATTGTTAGTTAGAACTTTACGAAAAATGATGAAGAAAAATATTAAGAAATCTGCTGTATTTCCTAATATTTATTACTGAGAGTGTACCTAATATTTATTGTGAGAATGACTCATAGTAATGACCCATAGTAGAATGATCCATACTTAAAATTAGTATTGGTAAAAATTGTTTATATTGATAATACTTAACGTCGCATAGTTTAGACTGAACAAATATTTCTTAAAATTTTTGGGTATTTATTTCTTCAGATCTATGCCTATTTTAATATTTTTAAAAAATCTAATGCTTATTTTGTAATTTGAAACAAGTTTTAAATAAATTCCTCATTTCCAAAAATTCTTAAAATTTTGCAAAAGTGTCCTTCAATGTGTTAACTATAATTATGCTCTTAACGTAGTGTTTTTTGGAGTAAATAAATCCTTCTTAAAAATATTGACTGCTTATTTCTTCACAACTTTGGATATTTTTTTAAAAATTGGACACTTACTTTTTATCTGAAACAAGTTTCAAATGAATTTCTCATTAAAAAAAATTATAAAAAAATTCGCAAATTGTCCTCCATTTTATTATCGATTAGTATACTCATACCGTGAGTAAACAAATCCTTCTTAAAAATTTTGAAATTTCGAATACTTATTTCTTCTTTAAACATATTGGTATTTTTGAAAAAAGTGTCGTTCACTTTGAAATCTCAAACAAGTTTCAAATGAATTACTCATTGCAAAAATTATAAAAAATTCACAAAGTGTCCTCTATTTTAACCATATATATGCTCTTAACGTGGCATGATTTAGATGGTTGTAAAGTGGTATGATTAAGAAAGCATATAATATTAAAAAATACCCATAGTTGTGAAAAATAAATCCTCAAAATTCTAAGAAGCATTTGTATAGTCCAAAACATGCTACGTATAGTACATATAGTTTCAAAAAAATTGAGATTTTGCTAATTTCTTATGATTTTTTTGTACATGTTTTTTTTGTTTTTTGTATGATTTTTTTGTATCTCATACATTATGGAGGACACTTTATGAATTTTGCTTAGTTTTTCGCAATGAGTAATTCATTAGAACTTGTTTCAGATTTCAAAGTGAGTGTTCTTTTTTTTAAAAAATATCAATATGTTTCAAAAAATAAGTACTCAAAATTTTTAAGAAGGATTTGTTTACTAAAAGTATGAGCATATTTATCTATAACATAATGGAGGGCACTTGGTGAATTTTTTATAATTTTTTGGAATGAGAAATTCATTTGAAACTTGTTTTAGATAAAAAGTAAGTGATAAAGTTTTCAAAAATATCATTAGTTGTGCAGAAATAAATACTCGAAATTTTCAAGAAGCATTAGAATCATCCAAACCATGCTATGTAAAGAGCATATATATAATTAACATAATGGTGTTTATTTTGCTAATTCTTTAAAATTTTTGCAATGAGAAAATCATTTGAAACTTTTTTCAGATTACAAAGTGTGCTAAAATTCTTTTAAAAAAACATATCTGTCAAGAAATAAATACTCAAAATTTTTAAGAAACAATTTTTCGTCCAAACAATGCTACATTATGATTATATACATAAAAAATAAAGAAGGACATTTTGCGACTTTTTTATGATTTTTTACAACGAGGATTTTATTTGAAACTTATTTCAGATTACAAAGTGTCAAAATTTTCAAAAATACCCATACATGTGAAGAAATGAATTCTCAATATTTTTAATAAGCGTATATTTAGTCAATACCATGCCTAAGTTAAGAACATTAATATAGTTAACATAACGAAATATATATTGCTGGGGGGGTTTTTATAATTTTTTTCAGTGAGGAAATCATTTGAAACTTATTCCAGATTACAAAATGAGCGTCAATTTTTCCAAAATTCCATATTTGTCAAGAAATCATGAATCAAAATTTTTAAGAAGGATTTGTTTACTCCAAACAATGACGTGTTAAGAGCATGAGTATAATTGACGAAAAGGAGGACAATTAGCGAATTTTTTATAATTTTTTGCAACGAGGAACTCATTTGAAATTTGATTAAGATTAAAAAATTAGCGCCATTTCTTTCAAAAATAACAGCATATGTCAAAAAATATGAACTAAAAATTTTTATGAAGCTGTTTTTAGTCCAAACAATGCTACGTTAAGAGCATGCATATAAAAATAAAGGAGGACACTGCGATTTTTTTTCCATGAGAAATGCATTTGAAACTTGTTTCAGATTACAAAGTAAGCATCAAATGTCTCAAAAATACCCAGAGATGTAAAGAAATAAATACTAAAGAAATTTTAAGAAGCATTTTTTTAGTAAAAACCAGGCGACGTTAAGAGCACAACATAATGACGTTAACATAATGGATGACACTTTTCGAATTTTTTAAAATTATTTGCAAAGAGTAATTCTTTTGAAACTTGTATCAAATTAAAAAGTTAGCTTCAAATTTCTCAAATATACCTATAGTTGTGAAGAAATAAATACTGAAATTTTTTACGAAGCATTGGTTTAGGCCAAGCCATACTACGCAAGAGGCCGTGTTACGTCATCCCTACTAACGTCTTACGTCATCCCAACTTGTTGAAAACTGGAAAGTAGAAGACGAGTTTCCTAATTCAGACCATAATATGATTACCTTCAGAATTATTGCTGAAGGAATTCGTAAAACCACATACCCAAATAACATAAAGTTCCAAAATCTAAACTTGGTTGCATTCAGAATAGCTTAGAAATCCACTACGAAAGATAAATATAAAGATTGCTTAAAGTAAAGATAAGCTAGATCTACACATAAAAAATAAAGTAAAGATAAGCTAGATCTACACATAAAAAATAAATCACAAGAAGTATTTAAAGCTTTTAAAAACAATACTCAGAAAAAAGCATGTCAAACTACTTTTCCATTTATTCCTAATATAATTAACAACTTTCGATTTTTTTCAGATTTAAACACTGCTAATATAGTTTAAAATTTGCTAGTTACTTTCCATTTGCTCCAAAAGCAATAATCAAAAGTGGGTAAGGAACTAAGGAATTTAATAAAATGACGCGCAGAAAATATACTCTGTTCATAACTTAGATTGTTTTTTTTTCTTATGTTCATGGGTCATCAATTTCTTCTGTCATTTAAATAAACAGTATATATCTTTTTTTTCCAAATAATTGAGGAATACAAATGCATTTCACAAAATTCATCTTTGCAAAATAAATGAATTAATACGAAATAAAGAAAAAATTTTAATTTTTTCTCATTTTATTATTTTTTAAAAAAAAATTTTTTTTCACTATTAAAATCTTCTTTTTTTCTTTAACTAAAAATGAACTGGGAGAAAAATTCCAGAATGGAAAGCATTATTATTTTAACTGCTTTCGTATTTTCAAAATTTCTTTATTGAATTTCCATTTAAACCAAAAAATAATCTCTTTCCATTTGTCTCAAAGTGTAACTACTTTCCGTTCTTTTCTTTTTTTTTCTTTCAAACGAAACTGTAATGGATTGTGAAAGAGCTGATGAACATAACGGACATAACAGAATTTCATCCTTTATTATTAAGATTTTTTTTAATGTTAATGTGACAACAAAATTCCTTTGACATTCGAAGAGGAACTGCATTTAATTTTTTCGATTTATTCAAAAATAAACTCACTTAAAAAAAATTCATTTTTGTAGAAAAAACGAACAATTTTTTATCGTTTTGATATTTTCAAAAAAAAAAGTAATAAAATTATATGTTTCCTTTTACTATTACAACATACGTATTTTTGTTCTCTGAAATAGCATAAAGAACGGAACGGAAAATATCATGAATGTAATGCGGTATAAAATTTAACATTAAAGTAACATCTGGCGCAGATTCAAGAAACTCCCTTTCTCCACTCAGTAATAGATTTTCCTTTCGGTATAATAAAATCTTGAGATACTTTTCTGCCTCTAATGCTAGGAAATTTCCACTATCGATATTACCTAAATTTCCTCCAGTAAACGCGTGCTTCAAAAATGTTGGTAATTCAGGAGCGAAAAAAACCTTAAATAAAACATCTCTGAAGTTTTGAAAATATGTCTTATTTCTCTAGTGTCTTAAGATATAGGAAAGAATAAAATTTGGTGTTGCAAATAATAATGAAAAATTTATATTTTAATTTTAAATTTATTTTTTGTACATAATATTTCCAGAAACACTTAAGTTATATTATGTATTTTAACTCAGTAATACCTAGTTCACAATATTTTTACATCACCAACACCATGCTAAACTATGCATAACATATTTAGTGCTATTGCTAAAATTAAATTGATATTTTATTTTATCTTCTTCTCATTAAAAATTATTAACTTTTTCGCAGCAATCTTGGGAAGCGAGCTCAACAATTCTATTTGTTGAGATTCTTTCCATAACTCTTCCGACAACATTTATTTAAAATTCGAAAACCGTTGCATGGTTGCTGAAATGTTAGTTTTGATGAAATAGTTGTTCCCATAACTTCATGTCATTATTACATTTTAAATATCTAAGGCTTCAAAAGAAAACCTTGGTAATAATTTATAGCTATTACTAGCCAAATCATGGGATCCTTTCTTATCTTGTCATCTAAAAAAAATCACAATACTTTTTAATTTTACGATGACGGACTGATGCACTTCGTAAGGAATCCCACGAATTGTGCATTGTTGGTAAAAAAAATATATTTTATTTTTAACCGAAGAAATAATAAATCTGTAGCTCCATTAATAATAATGAAAATATGATCTCAAGTATATTACAACTTTCTTATTTCTTCAATTATTTTATGATTTATGCATCATTTTCGTATTTTTAAAGTTTCATCAGTAGGAAATATGAAAAACTCGCCTAAATCTTTATTTTTTGCAACGAAAATAATCTACTATCCTACTGATTCTCTGGATAATCACATAACTTGTAAAGAAGACAAATCATAATGATAATGCAACATTATATAATTTCTACAGGCGACGAGTCACAATATTTATGTATCACTATACATAGTTTTTTCAGAGAAAAAGTTAAAATATTTTATACAAGAGAATTCCATGTCTTGGAATAAACTGGAAAATGACCAGATGACTGGAAATGACTGCCTGGAAATGTTTTGTTTTATTTGAAAAAATTTGTAAACTTCTAAGCTCCTATTGCAAATATCAAAAAATATTAAAATTTATAATTATTTATAATTGGAAGAATTATATTTACAGGAACATTTGATAAATACAAATTAACTACAAATTAAACGAACTTGAATTCTATTTATATTTATTGATTTATTTTATTTAATGAACTCTCCCCACTCTAATTTGATTGAAACATTAAAAAAAAGTAAAATTCCCATTAACAAAACTTATTGCTTTTTTGATCACTCTCTGGTGTAGGCCAAAAATACGATCTGTGGATGAAGGTATGAATGGGTTCATCCTATAAATGGGTGTAACAGAAAACGGCCATATAGAGCACCACTGAAAAACAAGAACAATCGCACCCCTTGCCTTAATGGCCTACGATAACAAAAACAAGGAAAAGAATATACTATTTACGTTACAATATTGTAAAATAAATAAAAAAACATTTATTTATTTTTTAAGAAAGGGAATATATCATTTACGTTACAATGTGGTGAAATAAGTAAAAGATCTTTTTTTTATTAAACATAATTTTTACATTATAACCATGACCTGGTCTCGAACACCGCACCCTCGGGACTAGCACTTTGTTGCTTCCCATCACTTAATCCTAACGGCCACGCCACACCTGGTTGTCCGCCTTATAACAACTTTTAAGTACATTCCCGCTCTGTTTCAATGGAACCATATTGTGCAACATTGTTATATGTACGTTATTTTTTTATGTTAATTTTCGAGCATGCGCGATGAAGTTCAATTAGCGCTATCGTTAACGGAAAACCGTAACTCTTTCTTTGGTTTCATTATGATTATAATTCGGTTTAAGGGTTATAGAAAAGCATTAATAGCTTACGAGCGAATGGGCGGTCTCTATTTTAATAATTTATTCACACTGTTGTACTTCTGACTCAAAATAATTAACTTTTCGCTCAAATTATTCAAATGTTAAGTATATGTTATTAAGGAGTCATTCTTAATATTTCTTCTCAAGCTTTTCTTTTTTTTCTTTTTGATCCTCGGTTGTTTTCTTCACATTATCCTCGAAGAAATTATTTTATTATTCGTTCTTATTGCAATCATTTATTATTGTTAAATTATCATAAAGTTCTTTGGAAACCTTCTTTAATCACACCTTAATTCTTATATTTTTCGCCTACATTTGATACTTTTCCCATTCAAAAATAGCATAGATTAATGCACTAAACTATTTATATATTCATCTGTTTTTTTGTTTTTTTTCGTTTCTCAATTGAATAAAATCATAGTAAATACAGATATTGTGAAATATAAGAATAAATAAATTTGAATTACCTTTGTACTACAATAGATTAAAATCGAAACACCGTTAGCATTATTATAGATTACAGGCAATTGTTTCTGAACTCTGAGAAGGTTCATCCTTAGTTCTTCAGATGAACATCTATAATGTGTATACATCAAACATTTTTGTTTTCTAAAATTTTTATTATATTTCTTAATTTCAATCTTTTATCTCATTTTTTTAATTAAAAAGTTTCAAAATATACTGAAATAAATTAGTGTAATATTCTCAGAGAAAGTTTCGGCTTTAAACTACCTATAATGCTGGCGAAACTTAAAATGCCACTGATTTTGGTGTGTTAAACTACGCTGCTCAAACTTTCAAGGAAAAAATGGTTAAATGACAATTTATTTAATTGTCATATTACCATATCCAAATAAAACGGTCAAATAACCATAAATAAGATAGTACTGTGAACTGTGAGAAAAACAGTTTATTAACTGCTTTTGTCTGTACGACTCGATCCAACTAGGCCCATCTAATGACGTAGTGACACCATAATATTTCCGCCAATCCATTCAACTCAAAAAGAGTTTCCAGTCTCCAGAAATCCGCCATTTTTTGTGACACTGGACTATTAGAATATGATACTCTCATTAACGTATAGATGGTAGCACCATAAAGCTGCTTAACACATAAAGTCTAGTATTTAGCATATCTTACGTTAGGTGAAACAACCAGATAATCTAATTAAACCACATTCTATGGTTTACTTGATAAATCTCAACTCAAACACTGCCTAACTCCAGTGCCCATTACCCAACGAACAACCTAGCTCCAGTATCCAGTTAGATTTCTTTCTATGGTTTTGAAACCATGCTAGTTGTAAATTGCTTAAAACCATGTAGTTTTGTATTTATGGATTTTTTTTAAACCATACTAGTTGTAAACGGTTTCGAAATCGTAAGGGTAAAAAACGTTCTTTACCGTAAACTTTATGGTTAATTAACTGCTGCCGGTTATTTTATAATTATTTTAGAATGAAATTCTAACGGAGTATAATATCGCTCAAATTTGTTTAAACCTTAATTTGGTGCTAATTGGACCATCGATTGTAATAAATATTGACAAATATTGTTGTCAAACTCAATCCTTCTTGAAGTTGATGGCATGATAATATGCTACAGCTTAAACAGAAACGCTTTTTCATTAAACATCTTCTTATTAAGTTTGCATCAAATTTGCACACTACTTAGGTTCAAAATACAGATATTATGGTTCATTGAAGCTATTATTTTTTTAAATTCACAGTTTCAGAAATTTTCCTAAATCTACTCGGGCAGCTTAAAAATTATGAAGCCAATATTTAATAAAATCTTATCATTAAATGAAACAGTGTGTCAATATTAATATCTTAAGTTTCTTTGTATATTCAACAAAATAAGCTACTAAACTGTTTAATATATTTCATATCTAAGCAAATATTTTATAGTGTATTTAATAACACTATGTTTATTATATTAACCATGAAAAAAACTCATTTAAAAAGGAAATTTTTCTAATAGAAAAGAACGAAACTTGAGTCTAAAAAGCTTTTCAAAAGAAAAATTTTAATATTTTTTATCCAAGAAGCAATATCAAGGCGTAAAATCCTACCAATCCTCACGAAACTCGATTTCCTTAAAACTTCTTTTTGAACAGATGGCTAAACTAAGCGAATGAAGCTTCAAGCGAATTTAGGAAGAAGACAAAATAAAATCCTCTAAACGTTTCAATGAACATGAAGCAGAAGAATCTTTTTTTACAATTTTTTTTTGTAAAACATCAAAACAGATGTTACAATAGATAGTTTAAAATTATTTGAAATCGAAATGTTGTCAAATGTACTACTAGAATATTTCGTATAAAAGTAGCGAAAGTTCTGCTTCAAGTATTCATAGTGCCTATGTATATTACTCTACTTGAAATACTGGCCTTCTTCGTACTTTTTATAAACTTCTAACTATATTTTTGATTTAACTATCAAAACGATTTACGTACTAACTATATTTCTGATAAGTTAAAATAACTCTAAATCCCTTCGAACATTTTGAATGAATAATTCAGACAGATAAATGTAAAAATAAAATATAAATAAAAATGAAAGTTTCACAGTTAATAACCGTCCGTAAATGTCACGCTTCTAAAAATTGGGAAAATTTTTGACGAGGGGCGATAGGGACAAAAAAGTGTGACATTTTGGTTATCTATCTATCAATAACAGATAAAATAATCAATAACAGATAAAAATATTTATAAACAGATTAAATATTTTTATGTAATTAGTCTTTTACATTTTTTTTTCATTTTCATCAAAATTAGTGCGCAACTAACCGTTATTACTTTTGTGCTCATTAATATTATCGAAACAAATTGTTAAAGTTGAAAAATAAAATTTGAAATATGATCTAATACATGTGCTTTGTTTCTTAACTGCTAGTATATATGAATGTTATATAGCGTGACATGTAACCCGGGGAGTTAAGGTGAAGCGTGATACTTCATCACAAAGGGTAGAGAATCAAAAATATTGAAAAAGTGTGTGACATCATTTATGACAGCCACTCAATTTTTCTAAATGCTAAAAACTCATAATTAGAAAATAATAAAAACGGAATGAATTATGAAAATGAATAAGCTGTTTTTTTTTTATTGAGAAATAAAATTGCAAAATCAAATATTATGATTCCATTTAAATTGAGACTTAAAATATAAAAATGTATTTGATGTACAACAATGTTAGAAGTTTTGGAGCATGTTTAACAGTCGTTCAATCACTTAAGTTTGCCACAACCTTATCCTGGGTCTAAATTGATCTCTTGTGAAATCTCTTTCACACTTTATTAAGCAGCACATTGAATTTATAATATGTTACTCATTTTACGTAGTAAAATTGTGCACTGTATAATATGTTGAACTTATGCCAAACTTAACTAATAAATTCTATATTGAACTTATTTTTCTGAAATTATAGATATTTAGCGTCGATAATAGCTTCATTTTGATGTGTCATCACTGCAATGTTAAACACTTTGTAATGAGAGAGAGAGAGAGAGAGAGAACTCTCTCAACACTTTGTAATGAGAGAGTTTTCTCTCTCATTACAAAGTATTTAACATTGCAGTGATGACACATCAAAATGAAGCTATTATCGACGCTAAATCTCTCTCTCTCTCTCTCTCTCTCTCTCTCCCTCTCTCTCTCCCTCTCTCTCTCTCTCTCTTTCTCTCTCTCTCTCTCTTCACTTCAATTATGTTTTAAAAAGAGAAACAAAACTAAAATTTACCAACATTTATACTTGATTGTGTAGATGTTTCAGGAATATTTCCATTGTTCCCATAAATCTGAATCAAAAATAATCAAATTAAATTAAGTTAGTAGTTTCAAAAAATTTCCAAGAGGAATTTTAAAGTAATTTATTCATCACAAATGTTTCAAACTTCGGGGAAAATGTAAATTGTGTATATATCTTTAACTTTTTCATTTTGATTCCAAATGAAAAATAAATGCTTCTATTTTAAGGGCAATTGTAAATTATGCAAATTTAGAAGTGTTCCATCGAATAAGATAATCTAAATGTAATTATGAGAGAAGAAAACTCCAAATCAAGATACTTTGCTGCTTAAGAAAAAGAGAAAAAGACGAAAATTATGCTTTTTTGAATCTAATGTTTTTCTTTTATTCTTAAAAAGAGTAACTATATCATATAAGACATTTGGTATATTAAATTATTACGGACCACGTTTTTCATTTCACTGTCAATTGAAGTGATTTATTGCGAATTAAAACAGCAATAAAAGGAGCATTTGATTAAACAAAGTATAAAAAGGCGAAACCGCAGCTTTTATGGGGAAATTTAAGTTAGAGTAGAATAAATGAAATAAATACTTTAATCAATGAAATTTTAAAATGTTTATTTAAAGATAACTTTGTGATATTTCCCTTCGAAATTGTTTTATAAATACAATCTGTTAATTAATTCTGTTCATTTTATCATTAAATTATTCCTAGTACTCTAAACATTTTCTAACTAAATTCTGGTAAAACTTTCATAAAGTCGAAACCTCGCGTGTCGATATCTATTTTAGGGAGTCGCTAATTAACTGGGGTCTCAACTAATATCAATTCCAGTTTCTGTCATGTCTCCGCCATTTTTTTAACTAAAAAATGTTTTAAAAGACGCAAATTATTTTAATGTTTAATTCAATCGCTTCCGTTAATAATATTTAAGTTATTAAAAAAGAACGCTATTAGGCTATTGAAAAAAAACTCCGAAAAATACAAACTTCTTCACCAAAGAGCTGCAGATTGGTAAGCTTCGTCAATTATTGGTGCCCAGGTTTAACTTCACAATTTGAAGAATTTAAGAACGCTCGATACGAAGTAATAACTTGAAATAAAGTTATCATTCCCAATATTTATGGAGTTTTTCAACACCAAATTCAGATAGGAATGACACCACGGTCTCTAAAGTGTACACTGTAAAAAAGTTTAGTTCATCTTAACACTAAAAATGGTGACAAATACTTAACGCCAAATTGGTGTAGACCCAAGGATAGTTCCTGGAGTAGTGGAAATAGCGAGAATAGTCTTTACACTACTTGGTATAAAGTAGCTTCCACTATTTCTGATATTCAGAAACACAAATATTTTTAATCACAGTAAATTAAGATAAACATAAGAGTCAGTAAAGTTATTTCTACGATACTATAATGTAAGAACTATTAATTTAGGTTGCATATGTATGCTAATCTAGAAATAACATTAGTTTTTAAATTTAAAAATACGCGTAGTGCAGAGAGAATATTATGACGATTTCGAATTAGGCTAAACAAATCCGAGGCGGCTAGAAGAGATATACTATAAAATTCTTGAATGCAATTTACAGTGACTTAAAAACTAAAATATAAGTATCTTTTTTACACAATTAAAAGCATACATAAATATTTAAATGGCGAACTTTTGTTTCAGTTACCACATTAAAGGCAACAACTAACTCAAACAAATTTCTATTCAAATGAAAACAATATACAAAAATAACACAAAAGTTAACCGACACTGGTGTTTTCGGAAGCGAAAATATTTAACGTATGGTGTGAAGAAGCGTAAATTTGGTGTAAACTTTCCTATTATACAAGTTTTAGACTTATTTACACTCTTTAAATTTTATATGAAATGATACACCATAGTTTTTACAATACACAGGTTTATCTGTTATAACCCCTTCTTACTTTTCTGTGTTAATTATGCTAATAGTAATGCCCTAATATTAATTTTTATTTCAATATAATTATAAATAGGTTTGAACACTTCTGTATTTTGACCCTACATAAATTAATCATACGTGTTTATCTTGATTAAAAAATCGAGCAAAATTTAATGAAATATTATTTCCGCCTTTCAGAAATGATTTTAAAGAAGAGTTTTAATTAATCAACTTTATTTTATTTTAACAAAAAAAAAGGAATCAAACATTTCAAACATGGCTCTAATCATCTTGAAAAATGTAATGATAAATACAATTTTTTATTCATTATGGAATCGATAATTTTACTTAGAAAAAAACAAGCCCTTTTTTCCGAAAATCATGAAAAAGTTCATCATTAGAAATATAGAAAGACAATAATGATAATTTTATTCTTTTAAATTTAATAGAAAGAGAGAAAAAATATATTAGTGCTGTCAAAATTTACTCGCATCTGCGTTAGGTCCTTCGTTATTTTTTAACAGTCTGTGCAGATTAAAAATAATAAAACGTCTTACTTAGTAAAATTCTCCATACATAACAAAATTAAAAGCTTCTCGATATTTTTTTCAGTAAAGAAAAAAAGCAAAGTTACAAAAGAGAAAATAAGTACCTGTATTTAGAGACTTCTTAATGGTTGTTCTAATAATGTCTTTTATTTCGCCTCATCTCTTCCTCTAATAATTTTAAAAATAATTTTTTAAAGTGTACACATTAGTTATGCAGATATTGCGAAGAGAATATTCCACTTTTTTTAAACCTGTCAGTAAGCTATTTAACACATCAAAAATATATAGAATTCAAAAAATTTCTTAATGGAAAAGCAGAATAATCTAGATGACTTGTAACTTTAACTTGAAATGATAAAATTTAAAAAAATGTCTTGATGTCTTAACGAGCGGAAACAAAAACAAAAATAATAAATAAATAAGAATATCATGAAGACTTTTTTACAGCAACGCTAATATATCTGAAAATAATGATGATTTAATTTTTCTTTAATTCATTTCAAATATGATATTCATAATTTTTCTTCGCGTTTTCTTTTTAAGGATGTTTTCTTCCGATATTTAAGTATGGATCAAGAAAAATGCTGCATTTTTATTCTCATTAAAAAATATTAGCTTTTGTTTTCACATTGTGAAATAATTTTGTAATCATCAAATAACATTGTCATCAATGTGAAATAATGTGGAATATGAATATTTTCTTTTCAATTAAGTGGAATAATGCAAAAAAATTTTCATTACGGTCTTGTTTAAAGCAATGATGAGGTGTTCCAGCCCATATAAAAATGTCCAACTCTTATTCGCCTTTCTCAGAAACCGATTTTAAATTATTTTTCTTTACTTCCTTCTTTCACTCTTTAAAATGTTATTTTAAAAGTAATTAAAAATTTAAAACAAGAAATGCTGAACAAAAATTTATTTTTTATTTAGTTAATTGAAAAAATTTTGAATTTGTATTGTTACGAAAAATCTGTTTAATTTAGCTCTCAAAATTTGTGCAACTTATAAACAGTTAATTTACTATGTTAGTCTTAATTGATTCAAAATTAATGCATACTTCAAGAGCAATTGGATACTCTATACCCGCTCAATATAAAAATAACTATATTTAATCTGATTTTACTCAGAAACTACGAAATCGATTTCACAAATTTCTATTTATCTAAACCATATACTCTTCTAAGCTATTAAAATAAAGAATTTTTGAAAATTATCCCTACTTCCTACTATGAAACTTCCCTACTATGAACTATTTCTTCGTGTACTTCTGAACAGATCAGAATAGGAAAACGTCCCGAACCACCGACTAACGATATTTCAGTGCATGCACTTTTAATCTCGATGATGTGCCCTTACTCCCCTAGAAACTTATTACAACATTTATCGTAACATCGGATATCAAATTTTCAAAATTTATCTTCTCAGGAACGATTCCACCGTTTTTGCTCAAATTTTGTATTTTGCCATGTAAAATTACATTCTTTAAAATAATACAAAAAAAATTGCGGACTTTACAGTTCAAAATGCTTTGATCATTATTAAATAAAATGATAAAAAAAAATAACAAATTTTTACTAGAACCTTATTTTTTGCTTGGGAACTTCTTCAGATAAACGTATTTTATATGTGCGTACAAAAAAACTTTTCAATTCATTTAAAAAATTCTAGTGATATGGTGAAATACACAAAAAGTGAGATTAGCTTTAAGGGATCCAAATTTTGGATCGTGCTCCTGGCCAAACTATTGGGACCATATCTCTTAGATTGCGACTACCTCCTACATTTAGATTGTCAGAAAGGTGAATTCGTAGAAGAAAAAAGAGTTCAGAGAAAGTATGTTTCTACATCAAGATAGTGCTTCACTTTTATGAATTGGACCCTCACATGCTGAGGAGAAGAGGATAGGAGTTTATCCCACTCCTACTAGAAGCGCAATTCACATACTGTTAGGACTGGGGGTTTCAATTGAAACAATTGAGCGCAGTTCACCATCCCTCTTTTCTTCTTCTAACTACGAAAGTTTGTGCATCCATAAGTATAACGTGTAAAAAGATACCTTTACTCATAAGAAAGCATTGTGTTTTGAGAAGAAATGCACTAGCAACAAAATAAGCTAATTCATTTGTTTTATGTATTACTGCGGGTTAAAGTTTAAAATCTTTCAAAACTTAATTAATTGTTTGTTTGCTTTTTTTTTCAATTACTTGTTAATTTGTGTAAATAGAAGTCATTTATAATGATCGTTTACTTCAAACAATTGCAAACAAAGTATTTTTATTTCACACATCTTTATTTTCAAAAAAACGTGACTACAAACTAATTGCCTACTCTAAACTTCATTTTTACCTCATACTTTTAATAAAGCGATAAAAATTAGAAACTAAGCAATGCTTTTAAAATCTTTTTCGATAAATAGCAGCCTTTGAGTTGACGCTTATATATATCCATATATTTTTAAACGTCTCCTCTTTTTTTTTTATTCCCTCCAATATCTTTGCATCGTGTTGTTTTTTTTTATTTTGCGCACAAAAAAGAAAAATGCTCAGCAAATTTATTGAGCCTGAAAATAAGTGTTTAAGGTTTTTTTTTTTCGGTAATTTATAGGAAGATCAAAAAAGTTTTCCGACAGGTTTGGACATGCCACTTAAAAGAAACTTGACACTTAAGCATGAAAAAAATAAAACTGAACAAAATGAAGTCTTTCCCGTTTTTTCTACACTTAAAAATAACAAAGCAGCATTAAGATTTAGATATTATTTTTATTTCTGAATATATTTATCTTTAGTAATTGCATAGGCAAAAAGTTTTCCAGAATCTAAAATAACTGAGATGTAAAATTTAATTATATTACACCATATTTTTATTTGTTTTATAGAAATTTGTTAAATAATATATATATA